>NC_064920.1:221214221-221526253 GCF_023897955.1 Schistocerca gregaria | reverse complement strand
GGTGTTTTACTAGGCGGTTATCTTCAACTTGGTACGGCGGTTGCCTCAATGTTCACGACAATTTTGCCCGATTCACATACCGATTCTGGATTGCACGGCCTGCAAACGGAAACTTTTTGATCTACACTTTACAGGGCGTTCGGAAATTTCCGTAACGAACTTCTGGGATTTTTAGAGGGGAGTGAGTACATAATACTCTGAATAGAAACCCGTACCGTTTCCGTTCTACAACTGTTTCATTTCGCATGTGTAACGCATCCACTTTTGATCAATTTAGAGAGATCAGCGTCAGTTATACTAATATTTATCTAATCCACGACCGATTTAGAGATTTGAATAGCCCCTCTACAGGTGTCATCCACTTCTGCTTGAGGATCTGAATTAGGCTTGACGCATTACAATTATTATGTAACAGTTCGAAAGGCAACAACCATTTATCACTTAACCTCATTTGTTTGTATTAAGACTGAAACAATACAGCCGGCCGGAGTGGCCGAGCGGTTCTGAGCGCTACAGTCTTGAACCGTGCGACCGCTACGGTCGCAGGTTCGAATCCTGCCTCGGGCATGGATGTGTGTGTTCCTTAGGTTAGTTATGTTTAAGTAGTTAACCTCAGCAGTTAAGTCCCATAGTGCTAAGAGCCATTTGAACCATTTTTCTGTAACAATGCATGTTTACGGAGCCGTGCTGCGGCTCCTATTCTTGCTGTTTGTAGGTTTCCGCCCTCTGTTGGAGGCCGGACGGTATCGTTTAGTTAACATGGTTGCGATTATTTGTCTTCTTCTCCTGTTAACTGGCGCCACTCGGTTTCGCAAGCATTGCCTGTCAGTTAGTGGCAGCATCGGTGGTTGCCCTATCTTTGGGGCGACGTCGTTATTTTTCCGGGTCGTGTGAGTGTGAAAGTTCGGTTGGGGACTCCGGAGGAGCAAGGTCTGTGCAGTGCGAAACACACCGGGACCGCCGGCAGCAGGC
This sequence comes from Schistocerca gregaria, assembly GCF_023897955.1. NCBI lineage: Eukaryota > Metazoa > Arthropoda > Insecta > Orthoptera > Acrididae > Schistocerca > Schistocerca gregaria. The sequence continues at coordinate 221,525,281 of NC_064920.1, read as the reverse complement.
ATGGACTGCCGGATCGAAGGGCTGTGGTCACGAGGGTGCACGTCCTCGTCGTAAACCGGATCCAGCAAGCTTTAAGATGAGTGCATTTGGATTCAAGTACAGAAACCTCCCTCTTTGTGAGATCTTGCGATTCTCCAGTGACTTGGGTTCGTGTTGTTGCTCGTAGTGTTGCCCAGGCGAAGAGCAGCGAGTGGAGTGCTTGGGGAAGGCGGATCTGATTAGATTTCCTTGACTTCTTATTACTGTTTACTGCGTTCAACTTGTTACACTTTGTTAAGTTCAACTAGCGGTATTTTTCCTGCCTGGTGGCCGCTAACGCCCCAGTTACCTGCCTTGGGGGCTAGTGTATGTAACGGCAGTGTACGTTTCCTCGCCTTGCCGCTGCTGTCCGGTAAGGCGTGTAGTTTTGAGAGCTCTCTTGATTGTAGGCCGTTGGTGATTCTTCTACTCTGGTGGTAGTGATTGCTTTCTCGTTATGGGCGCTCTAAACACAGTATTCTGGGAACTTGGTGCAGACCGCCGGTTCCGGCTTTGGCGTATTGTTCCGTCGTTGCATTAGGTTTATCGGACGTCAGGTAGCTTCAGAAAGATTATCACTAGTCATTCGTTAGACTGCCACTAGTCTGAGTTACCATCTTGTGAAGTGAATGCAACTCTCGGCTGCCTATCTCAACGCTCACGAAAGTGTTTGTTGCCGGACCTTCTCAGAGGTCGATTCCTGGAGCACCGTCTGTGTCCCCTTGGTTCTTGTAGGACATGTGTGTTCTAAAAGGAGGTCTGATGGTCTGATTTAAGGAACTTATTTACTGGTCCTTGTGTTTTATTATTGTGCCGCGCGGGATTAGCCGAGCGGTCTTAGGCGCTGCAGTCATGGACTGTGCGGCTGGTCCCGGCGGAGGTTCGAGTCCTCCCTCGTGCATGGGTGTGTGTGTTTGTCCTTAGGATAATTTAGGTTAAGTAGTGTGTAAGGTTAGGGACGGATGACCTTAGCAGTTAAGTCCCATAAGATTTCACACACACATTTATTATTGTATTATTTATTAAAATACCTTGCAATGCCTACATTAAAGATTGTATATGTCTACTTAATAGCGCTGGTCACCTTCTGGGATAAATCTAGCAGTGTAGTGTTCAGTAGATGCTAAGGGTTGTGTACAAAATTTACCCTCATCTTATTTCATCCGTTTGGCGATCAGTTGCTTATTTTTTAAATTAACCTTTGCTACTGTATTTGCTGTTTGACAGCAGGTTTTTAAATTTTTTATATTACTGCCGTTCCTGGTGTGTAAGGCCTTCAGTCGTGATTGTAGTCATTTGCCTTAAAATTCTAATTTGATATTTGTATTTTAGCAGTAAGCCTTAAAACCTTATTTACTGCCATTCCTGGCGTCTGATGCCTTCTGCTGTGTTTGTGGCGACTTGCCTTTAATATTTCAATGCCTGTAATTTGTAAGTTGCAGCGTGTTTTAAACAATTCTTAATTTATTGCCATTCCTGGTGTGCAAGACCTTCTGCCCAGATCATGGTGGCTTGCTTTTAAAACATCATCCGTATTTAATGATGATTTGCTAAATTGTAACTCACTAAAAACACTATTGTTTACACAGTTGTTTAGTCCTTCATTAATAATGTCTAATATTTTTATTTATTGTTGAGGCTGGAATTACTGGTTTAAAACAAATTGTGTGTAACTGTAAAAGGCAACCAGTAGTAACTGATTACGGCCCCGTCCACAATTGTAACCGAATCATGCCTTCCCTAGACTACAAGGTTTCATTTACATTATCCCAAAACAAAAAATAACCCAAAATACTGTATGTATAGGACGGTTCTGATGCATTACAACAGCGGCTCGATGTGGCAACACTCAACGTTGCTACCTACGAAGCATGTTGTGGTACACACTCTTCGTCCCACCTGGTGTCTCCTCAATTCCTATTGTAGAGGCCAGAACTTGTGCCAGCAGATCTTCCTCTGTCTCTACATGAGTCTTGTAAATTAAACTTTGCATGCGATCCCATAAGGAGTCCGTAGGAGTAATACACGTAGCACACGTCATCCTGTTAAACCTATTGCATACCAGGACAAGCAGCTCTGAAACTTTTCTTTTTTCCCCAGCAGATGTGGCGGCGTTACACATCTGAACTGAAACAGTCGTAGAACGGAAACAGTACATTTCCAGACATTGATTTCTATTCAAAATCCCCTCTCCAAGAACTAAAAGTTTTAAAGGGAATTTCTGAACACCCTGTATATCTCCTTATTTATCCTTTTACTTATTCATCGCACTTTCGTCAGTAGTTTTGTGAGGTTACAAGGAATATTGTAATAGTATAACTAATTTGCAGGATGTGGTAATGTGTACTGTGGAAGAACAGTTGGGATGTAGCAAGCACAAGTCAATATATTTATGGAGTCACCTTCTTGATAAAGAGAGTCGGCAGCATATAACAGCTTCACATTGAATTACTCTTAGTTACATAATTGCCTATGTCTCAGTGCATAACTTGGTACATATGTTAATAGTGTAAGGTTTGTTTGTCTTTGTAATCTCGGGAGGACGACGGTTTAATCCCGCGTCCGGCCATCCTGATTTAGGTTTCCCGTGATTTCCCTAAATCGCTCCAGGCGAATGCCGGGATGGTTCCTTTGAAAGGGCACGGCATGCTTCCTTCCCCGTCCTTCCCTAATCTGATGAGACTGATGACCTCACTGTCTGGTTTCTTCCCCCAAACAATCCAATCCAATCCAATCTTGCTAATCATTGGATTTGCTGGATATCTGATCACTGAAATAGGAGTACTCCATAAACATAAGAGCTCTTTAAAATAGTTCAAAACTCAAATTTAAAGCATGGTAGCAGGAATAATATTCTGGACATTAAAGAACATGTTTTATATAAAAATTAAGTTGTAAGGATGTTTGAGAACCTCTGAATAATAAATTATTGTCTTTTATTGTGAAGGTACTGTTCAGTTTTCGATCTATGTAGAGCAAAATGAGTATTTCGTATGCCACACCTTTTAGGTAAAGAATGATTAAATAAAAAAAAAAAGGAGGGGGGAGAAACTGCCAAAAAGTGGAGTGCCCTTAAATATGTAAATAATCTTATGATTGTCTACAAGGTAATATAAGGTATTTAGTTTTACGTATTTTAATATTGTAATGCATGATGGCCCTGTTTAGAAATAATATATTTGACTAATGTAGTGTCACGTGACCGGACACAGGACAGAGGATAGGGGACAAAGGTCGGAGTCTTTTGATCGTGGTCGTCGGTGCGGCTAAGAGCCGCCGACATAGTATCACGTGGCCATCAGTTTGTTTTGTGGATGTGATTTAGTAAAATAAAAACGTTTTCATTCTAAACTGTTGTCGGTGTAAATCATTTGTGAACGAGCGTGATTTAGACAAATACTTGAATTCATTCACTGCTGTAATTACTCAATTACACTGCTGCTATTTACTCAATATAGGCGAATGCAACTGTGCACTACCGAACCCCTTTTGCAGACGAGTCATGATAAAAGGTTTATGTACAAGCCCGAGTGAAGTTGCAGTTTGGAATGTGCGTTTGTTGTGTAAAAACCCTAGCAAAAGTCTGACAGGCCGGACTTTGTATGTATTTGCCCAGCCACGACCATAGAAAGCCACACATATCCGGTAACAGCAGGACACCTGGCAACGCGATACCCAAACCCGTCCAACGAATTGCCATTGGGTACAGCGTGATTCGTCACTACTAATTACTCGTTTCCGTCGTTGTCACAGGACAGCCAGAGAAGAATTACTAATTGCAGAAATGCTCTCCGCACCGCGCATTGAAGCAGAAGGAGAGAGAATGCCGTTTGACGTCAAGCACGTGGCGCCGCCTTGAGGATACAAACTAGAGTTGTGGCGATTCGTGAATGAGTCGTTCATTTGAATCGCAAGAATCGAATCTTGATACGGACCAATCGTCGTTCAAAGGAACCGTAAGAACAATTGCGTGTTTCCGAGTCGTGACGATTCCAAGTTCCAACGATTCATCTATTCTTATAGTACGCTATGCTTCGAAAAGTTCGAAAGCAGCTTCCGAATCATGCCGAGTCGTGCCGAATGAATACGACCGTCAGATGGCAGTCAAGTGGAGGATGCGTGTGAACAAAGGAAGCTCGGAACGAACAAATGAAGTTCGTGGGCCGTAATATTACTCGTGAAAACCAAGCTGACACTTGGCGGAGGCTGACGGGAACGAGCGTAAAGGCATTTCCCACTTACTATCGCTACCATCAGCCACCGCGCCGACGTCAGCTTAGTTTGCGCGAGTAATTCACGAACTAGTGATGACAACAACGATGTACAGCGAGTACACAGCTCCCAGTACACACGATTAAAATCAAGAAATCCAAGTATGATGGATAAATACGTACCTCTTATTTGTTGCAGATGCAATGCAAAACACACACACCTTCTTTGCACACGAGCAATAGCACTTGGATTATGTATTATATTTTGCATATCTCGAAAATTCTGTTTGTTCCACCAGTGCTGCCACTAAATGGCTGTCGCACTAGACCAACATTACAGAGCCTATATAGAGAGAATGTAGGCTCTCTAACCAATACCTTTCTTTGCGGATCGCCGTGCAGTGCCGTCTTTAAACAAAAGCTTTTTAATTAATAATTTCAAGTTCGAGTTTTCGAATGTTATTGTGTTCAGATTCATATTAAATTTTAGTGAAGTAATGTCGCTGTATACGATTGAATCCTACTGTTTAGAATTATGTCGTCTTCTCACGTAAATAGTAGTGACAGCGGCAAGTTCTAAGACAAACTGAAAGTAAAATACCTATGCTTTGTATTTAGAAAAAAATGAAAGTTGAGCTAAATTTGCTGTGTGGGAGGGCTGTCAATTGCGTTATGAATTACAAGGGTAATGTGCACTTGGAAAAACATCTTAGCAGAGAAAAACATAGAATGATATGAGCCAAACCACGTCTGCCTCACTGCCAGTTTTTGTTACTATAAAACAGACGTCTGTAGTTAGATACGTTCAAGCCACACAACCAAACTGGCATACCACGTAATTTTGCACCACCTTTTGCACAAATCGACTCCTCTTTCCTGGCATACTGAAATAAAACAATAGATGCAATCTAATCAAACGTAACCTTTCAACAATTAAGGCATTACACGTATAAATCGAAAATCACACTTGTAACGTCATATGCATGTTTACTCATAAATAAACTATTTCGGGCTATCTTATCATGACACAGTTCGATTCTATCCCCATTGACAATTTCAGACATGTCCTGCCATCTGGGAGTAAGATGTCGAACTTTTTGCATTCTGTAAAAATCGTGCCATCGCAGACTAGAATGAATCGTGAAAGAATCGTGAACGAATCGTAAGAATCGATTCGCAATGTGAGATTGAATCGTAGGAATCGAGTCGGGAAAAAGAATCGTGTCGCCCAACTCTAATACAAACGCAGTCAGTAATGGATGCGGGTGCCGTCAGCAGGTAACCGCCTACAGCAGCTGTCTCTGACCGATGGCAGAGGAAGCGGTGTCAGCTGGTAGCCAGGTGTACGATAGGGAACTGCGCCAGTGAACACGGAAACAGCGTAGACTACGGACCAGGGATCCCGCGCAGCGTGGGTGTTCTTTTCTGCCTTACCAGGCTAGCCGGGTGTACAAGGTACGTCTGCAGTGTATTACCGTCAGTCGTTACACAAAACAATAAGACAGAATATACAAACGGAGTACGTTTGTTTGTCTTCAAAGCAGTCTCCAACGCCTACAGTACAGTTTTGACAACTTACAGAGTTACAGGAGAAATCTAAGGCTCATTTAGGAATCGACTCAGTCGTTGGACTCACGTCTTTTGACGCTGGTGGAACAAGTGGCAGATGGATGTGTTCTATGGCTAAGTTAGTTGCCTACCTACAGGCACGGATCCAAGGGGCGTAGCGGGGAAGAGCGTTGAGAGTGGGGGGAAGGGGGGGAGGGGCTGTTTGAACACTTGCCCGGAATGAAACTTCTGTGAAGAGACGTTTCTGCAGAGCCTGGGACTCTTGCTGGTATAAGTGACTTTTGACAGGTAGTATAAAGGCATCATGTTGTAACAACTGACCTATCTGATCGAGAGGTGTAGGTTAGGTTGGACGTGGCTGCCATCTATGTGGCAGAGCCAACGATTGTGAAAGAAAAAAAGACCTGGTTATGGTGACAGACTGATCTGTAGCTTAGCCAGAGGACCTAGGTTAGGCTGGAATGCGACAGTTTGGTTGTGAGTTGGCGAGTCAATGAATATGAAAGCAAAGAGGTACTTAAAATGTATTCAGTACCGCAGAAATGTCAGCACATTCCATCTCTACATATGTGTCACTCCGCACAATTGTCACTCGATCCAGGGTTTTAATGCTGGGGAGCTCGGGAGGGGTGTCGTGGGTAGTGGTGGAGAGGGCGTGGGGGGGGGGGGGGGGGGAAGAGAATATCTGTGACCCTCCATACATCCTTTGTTGTTGATATAAACTACTTTCATTGAATATGCTCCATGTCCATATAGGAACTGTATCTCCTCTCCTCCCCTCCATCCCCCACCCCTTATACACACACACAGATGATAAATATAAGGCGCACAAATGCTTAGGATTTAAATATTAACAACAGTTACAGTGAAATATGTAAAAGTTTTAATTTAACAACTAGCATTTATTTAAATTGTGCTTATACATCGTCTTAGCACAACTCTCTAGAAAATTCAATTCAGAAAAATCAGACAAATCAGTTTCCTTTGAAAATTTTAGAAGCACATGTGTCATGCAACTATGTAACTATAATAGCCGCAAATTCTCACAACTTTGTCACCTTCATAATCTACGCAATATAAAATGTTAACCCACCATCATCAGCCTTTCGCTTAGAAGTACAGTCGGTGAAAAGTAACTTCATAATTCAAATTGTGAGCAGTTATTTCACGCTTAACCACAACGTCATTATCCAAGATACTGGGTGCCACAATTTTTGTGGTATTAAAGTCGCAGAAACCTGCTCAGTTATGTAACGGTGGCCTCTCAGTAAACTGACGTATTTCGAACACCAGTCTCGTTGCATCTCCTGAGAGTGTCCTTGCAGTGGAAACAAAACTTCAGCCAATGTTTAGCCATGTCATCCCTAAAACACTTAGCCGGCCTAGGTGGCCGAGCGGTTCTATGCGCTACAGTCTGGAACCGCGCGACCGCTACGGTCGCAGGTTCGAATCGTGCCTCGGGTATGGACGTGTGTGACGTCCTTAGGTTAGTTAGGTTTAAGTGGTTCTAAGTAAGTTCTAGGGAACTGATGACCTCAGAAGTTAAGTCCCATAGTGCTCAGAGCCATTTGAACCATTTTTTTAACCTAAAACACTTAAAAAGAATCGGATAATCGGTCAAAGTGCTATGCCAGTTTAACAAGATCAGTGTCCAGTAAAAAATATATCACCCTCCTCCCCCGCTTTTGTGCTTAGAAGAAAACTTAATGGAGACATTGACTAGTTACGATGGGTAAGATGGCGTGTAGTTGCTTTTTAAAGATGTTGAATGCTGACACCAGTGTGGTGCATTGATCATTGGAACCTTGAAAGTGTCTGACAACCCAAATATCTCCCTCAGATCAAACAATCTTAACTCTGGAAATTGTCATTAATGTTGATGTAATGCATGGTTCGTAGAGAGACGTGGACATGTTGTGCAATTAATTACCTTGTTGCCAACGATTCATATGAGTAAAACGATGTCGCCCACTATTTATAGGACAAATACATGTCAACTGGGCATATATGATACTTTTGGTCCACAACGTGTGAGTGTTGTAATTGTTTTCTATACATGGCAGCCATGAGGTGTTGTAGGTGTATAGTGCTGTGTTTTTATTGTTGGTGGCAAGCGTGACTGTGCTGGTGTTGAAATCCGTGAAGTAACATATCAAGGTTGTATGCAAGATCTGAGTTGGGTGGTGGAGGGGTCGGGAAGGGAGATGCAATTCATTTTAGTTTCGTGGGAAGGGAGCGGAAGAAATGAAGTAGAGTTCCTATAAAAAAAATCAAAACTTTAGAAAAATTGTACGTATCATCAAATATACTAATGTTTCTACAGGCAATCTACTCAACTAAGAGAGCCAGTATAAGACATGTAAATATTATTTTTCTGTCGGGCAGGTAGGGTTCGAATGTATGCGGATACTTTTTTTTTATTTCCATGTTTTAATAGTTTTTGGCAGTGACTGCTAACACATGAAAAGAAAATAGGGGATTGGAGGTACAAGCTACTGTAAGGCTAGGCGCAAACTGAGAAGCGTGTAGCACGTGTAACGTGACGCGACACTACAGCGCTACACGCACGGGTCGCGCGGTCCCAGCGCATATTGCGACGCGTACACCATACTTCGCACGCGCTGACTGGCGACGCTCTGCTCTGATAGAATCGAAGCGCGCGCAACCTATCTTTCTCAAACGATTTTACAGAAACTATTCTCTAAAAATATGATAGCAACGTTATATGTCAGCTTCGTGACGAAGTGCCCATCACTTCGCTAATGACCATTCTTATTGTGATGTACACATTTTAGTAAGACACTATGCAAAACTCAAAAAGTTTGCAACGAAACTTAGGGGTCGCTATGATTTTGCGTTTGGTGCGTATTACACCATATGTTGCTGCGTATGAAATTTAGCTAACATGCTGAATTTTTGTTTAGACTTGGGAGGAGATCTCTATCTGCCTCCGATTTCGAGAAAATGGATCCCATGTAGCGCGCTCACTTCCGATCTCACGCCCGCTAGAATGAAATACTCACAACATCTCTCGTATCTCCTAAACCGCTCGAGACATCGAAACGAAAGTTTGGCGAATGATAGCACACAAGGAGGAGAGTGTTTTGCCAATTATTAAACACACGGAACTTTCTTATCTATGGCGATATATCACTACTTATACTTCTTTTTTTATTTATTTCACTCCAGTGACTAATTTTTAAGAGTTATCGACAGCTAGCGAAACAAGAGCTTCCTAGTATGGAAATAAACGTGAAATTTATTCTTTTATGTTACTGCAAACCGATACTACGAGGTTTTTCGTAAGCTTTTGAGCTCTGCCAATTACTTGTTTAATGAGGCCCCCCGTTTCGGAATTCTGTCTCAATAGCTGCTGTGAGATGAGTTTGGCAAATTACATTGTGACAAAGGAAGTACAATTAAACGAGTCACCAAGAGAAATGTGGCCTTTACTCATAAATGGTGATGCTTCTTCGAATGAGAAAAGGTTAACAACTCACACAAAAACAGATTGGCAATTCTGTTGGAATTTTGGTGGAATCCCCGCAACCCATCGTATTTTTAACACTGAGTGACTGGAATGGAAACTTACCGAGGAATTTTATTCCTTCCCTTGATCTGAGCAGTATTAAAATAATTGGGAGCGTTCCTTCAGGAGGAGTGATAGGCACATGCCAGATACTGTTTACTCACATAGGGCTAGCCAAACTGAAAATGCGTGATCGCGAATAAAATAGTTGTTATTGAGAAAAATAAACAAATGATCTGTCGCACAACACAATGGTCAGTGTATTGTCAGCAGCGAAGGATAATGTGCGCGACAGGAATGCACAAGCTAGCCATGTGTGACTTGTGAGATGGAGTTCGAAAAACATTGTCGTGAAAGTAGATCTGCCTTTGTCAGCAGCACATTTCAACAAATTAAGTATATCTAATCATAACACTCTTTTAGGATATTCCTATTTTCGTAATAATACCGATCATTTTCTTCATTTGTGTAGCCTGTTGTTGTATAATTGGTTTATTAATGCTGATAATGTCCATGCAACAATTGAAATGCTTTTTCTCATCACGGCGAACCAATTAAAACGTTGTTATTTGTGACTGCTTTTCGACTGTTTCTAGCTTGCAGTGGAAATATGTTGTTCACTTGCATGTAGTACTGTGTCGTATTACATTATTACATCCATATCAGAGTAATCACAGTGAAATTTCTATACTTTAGATCTTGGACGCTTTTTACAAGCACAAAGGGATCACCCCTTTCTAAATTTTTGTAACAGATCGTACAGATACGCTAGCTTACTAGGCAGCGAGAATATAACTTTGCTTTACTTTCCTGCCTTGATTCTTAATCACATGATTTTATAATGTTCCTTGCATCTTTATTCACTACCCTCTGTCCCTTCTTGCGATCTGAAAACATCACGGAGGCATATGGTGCGATTCCAGCGGCCAATGGCTCATCAGTTACTGAAGTATACATTTTTCTTGACAGAAGAAAAACAAAACAATGCAAATATGAATAACAGAAAAGTATAACGTGGTAACGAAGAAAGCTGGCGCGTTTAAATGGCGAAAAGCAAAACACTACCCAAGGGCAATAAAGTTCAGTACACAGTAAGGCAAAATTTATCGTATTGGTAACACTACCACTGCTGATATGCGCCGTTCCGATGTGAGCATATGGCCGGGCTAGTTTTCCGCTCCCCACCTCAAATTTCCCACGGTGCTAGCCATGCAAGCGCGACGCGCGGCGCGAAAAACTGGGCCGTAACCACAACGCCGTGCGACCTGGCGCAGGCGCGTGTCGCGTCCCAGTTGCGTCGCGTCGCAATTTGTGCGGTCCCATTTGAACCTGTGATGTTACAAAAACGCGCGCTGCACTGCGTCGCGCCACACGCACTATACGCGTCTCAATTTGCGCCTAGCCTCGTATGCTCACTTTGGCATGGCGCATATGGGCAGCGGAAGTATTGCCCATCCGAAAAATGAGCCTTACGGTATACTGAGTTTTATTGACGCCGAGTGGTGTTTCAGCTTTTCGCCGTTTAAGCGCTCCATATCTTTTCGTTAGTTCATAATAGTTTTCAGTTACATATATCTGTATACTTATTTGTTTTGTTTTTTCTTTTGTCAAGAACAGTGCACAGTTCAATAACTGGTGAGTCGTTAGCCACTGGAAGTATATCTTCGGCCTCCACAATGCTTCCAAATCGAAAGAAGGGACAGATGATTCATGATGAGGGTAGTGAATAAGAAAGTAAGGAATATCATAAAATCATGTGATCTAGAAGCAAGGCAGGAAAGTAAAACTAGGTTATCTCCTTGCTGCCTGTTATGCTGACGTATCTCTACGATCTATTACAAAAAATCGAAAAGGCGTAATTTCCACGACACTCGGCGTCACTTGAAAGACATGATGAGGACTATTTGTTTGGGCTGACTCCAGCTACACAATGCAAAAACTGAATTGCCAAGTACCCGCAGAAACACCTGAAAAATGCACCTGACGACTCATAGGAGAGACCACAGGGGGGTCAGAAACAGTCTGAAAAGCTTATAAGGGTGTTGCAGGGTATTGTGTACTGAGAAATAAATGTTAAGAAAAATGTTCGATAAATTGTGCTGTTTCAGACCAAATTAGCATTTAGGCAATCAGACCGTTGCGCTCAAATTCAAGCGATCTTCCAGATATACTGTCGCCAAACGTGTGCTTCGTTTAGTTATGGATACGCCAACGTATGGGGAGAGCAATTTCCCGTATTGTAGCAATTGTTGGACCATCAACACGCAGTAAGTTCTCTTAACAAGTTTTGGTGAATGATCTTTTAACCAATTTTTCATCCACCTTTTTTCTGCTTGCAACTAGCAAGGGCAATTATCACAGCAGGAACATCGTCATCGTCCGACATTCCGAACGACAGTATTATTGCCCAATATTATTGACAATACAATTGACAGTATTACTGAGCATTGAAGGGAGAACATCAGTAATACTGCAATTTATTCTTATGCAATATTATTGACCGTCTAGGGAGCGCTATATGGTATCACACACGAGCTACGGATCGCTGACTATATCGCGTGCAATCGATCGCTCCATTCGACCCGGCAATCTACCAAGCAATTTCATTCAATATTTCGAACGTCACGCTCCTTAAGGTCTATTACTCTACCGTAGGAAATGAGCGGCTTTGTTTAGCAGCTGTGGTAGTTGTTCACTAACACTTGCAAAAATATATTTAAAGACACTGGAATTGTCATTTATTAAAGTTGTTTTGAAACGCTTATCTTGGGAACTGTAGGCTAGGTTACACAATACATGTTTCGTTGGCGCCAAGTGTGTTGTGCTACACCTTTCTGGTCTGTATTTCGCAAAAACTGCACTTCTTAAAGTCGTCAATTGCTTTTACATTTATTGGTCTTTTGGTATAACTTCAAGTATTTACGCAGTGGTTTGAAATATCGATGTGTTTGTAGAAATGTTATTAAATGCACCACTGCTGGTTTACAACTCTTGTAAGTTCTGTGAGGGGCCATGTTATATGAAATGACAAGGGAATTAAGTACTGGCACAGCTGTAGAATACGTATGCTACTTAATATTACTTCATTCTCTTTAGAAGTTAAAAACTGTAATAATGCGTCTAGTTTATTCATAAATACTCAAAATCGCCAGATGGAGCCGTGTATATTGTGACTGTAGCGTTAGATTTCCCAGGAATTTTCACTTGTACCATACTGCTTCACATTGCTAATTACTGCAAAACGTGTGGTTATTTCATTTGTATTTCTTCTTAACATAAGTGTTGGCTTCGGTTTCAACGTCACTTTTAAGAGTGAATTGTGATTTTTGAATAACTGTAAATTCAAACATAAAAGTTCTTACTTTCCACGGGCATAGCGAAATAAAAAAAAAAGATAACCATGCATTTTGCATATAAACAAACGAGTCGTAGCCAGCCAGCCATATTGTCACACGTCTCATGCGATTCATAAAATTGTATCAAGGGGTCAGCGATCGATCACTGCAATTTGCCCACATACATGTGATCTGTGGACAGATCGCACGGCCTGCTAGGACTTGTCGCTCGTGTGAGGTAATACCACACTTGGTGTGAATAAAAAATGCAATGTATTGCGTAATGTAGCGTACAGAATCGCGCTCGGCATTGTAACTTGGAAGTTTGGCGGGAAACAATGATTCAAAAATTTATGAGCTGTCAAAAATTACTCGAGTGCTACCAGCTGCATCCTTGATACAAGTAATTATGGGCTATAGGTATTACAAATTTTAGGCAGCGCTTAAATGCTTTGGAAGCTCATATAGTCTTAATTTTACGCCGCTCTGGCGACATAAATGCAAACGGGAAGACTCGTGCCCTGCTTTTGTGCTATTGGTCGGTCCCTTGTCACGTTACAATGCTGTGGCGCGAAACTGGCAGTCAGTTTCTTGCTGTGTGAAAGACAGCGCAGCGGGGAAAGTGCGGTGGTTGTAATGTAACGTCAAGACGAATATTGTATCGCAATTAGATGAAAGCAAAGTCAGTATCTGAATATTTTCGTTGTAATTCTGCTTCTCACGTGTAGAAATCCAATAGAGGCATCAGGCCACTTCATAATTCCTCCTTGGTCTGTTTGATCAATAAACAGCGCTCTTCGTTTGTTTCAGCATATTTCCACTCAAAAGTGTCGCACATGGTGCTTGTTCAGAAGCAGTATTGGAGGGTGAACATAACCACGAAGCATGCCTCCAGATAGGGTAAGAAACAGAAAATGAAGACTATATGAGCGTACAGCAATTATCTAATCCGTTTTCTATGTTTGTGTGGAATATACTGTCCTCTTTTTATCTTTAGGGGTCCACAAGAAAACCAGCACCCCCAGACAAAGTATGTGATACACCAGAAGTTAACATGAGTATGATTTCTTGCATTTATCGCCATAGGCGCGTAACGTTGTTAAGTGTGAAAAATGTTACTTTTGATTTTCTAGGATGGCACAAAGAAAACGACACCAGTTAAAAGTCACAACTCTAGACAAGAAGGTACTAAAGGCAAAAGAACATCAGATGATAAAGACAAGCGCAAAGAAGATCAAAAAGCGACTGTCGAACGTACACCGAAAAGTAGAGACTCGTCATCACTGCGCACGAATGAAAGCCGATCACAACAGAAGACATTACGAAGGGGAGATGATGTGCCAGTAAAAAAGCGAGAGATTGATAAACACGATAGAATATCGTTAGATAAACGAGATAATAAGAATACAACAGATGCATTGAAACAGAAGTCTTCAAGAAATGTAAGTAATGATGTAAACAAACTGAAGGAAACATTAATGAAGAGAAGAAACGCTGGACAGTCTGTTGAAAAATCTACAACACCACGCCGCCCACCAGACGTATCATCTCGAGAGCTACGTACGTCTACTCACAGTCTCTCAAGAAAAACGACCAATTCTCTAAAACGTGAGTGTCAAATTTCAATCAGAGATCGCACTGGCGAAGTGACACTTCCTATAATTTTATGAGCCGGTAATATATATAAGTATGTACTGATTCTGACAATTCGCATAGATGCTAATGTAAACCAGTAGATATCATTGGTACAAACCTTTTACATTTTTACTGAAAATAAGCAAAGCCTGCTTACGACCGTACAGGAAGTTCTTAGTTATGACATTTGCCAAATGACCCATAGATTTTTCCGCTTTATGCCGTATTATTTAGTATATGCCAGTTGTTTCGTTTCTTTTCTTTCCTTTAATTATTAATCCTGCTGTGAGACTACTTTTTAAATTTATGCAGAAGAATTTTGCAAATAAATAATAATAATAATAATAATGTGAATTTGAACACACATTACATTAGTCACTTGTTAGAAGAGTACTGCATAGTGCTATCACCCATCTAATGTTGGGCACAGAACATTTGTCCTTCATTTTCCCTGAGTTTGCTCAATGCACTGTCCATCACAATTATTAACGATTTAATTCATAATTACCCATTTTATGTTTGCACATACCAATAGTATAAAACTGAAGCTTAATATACTTTTTATTGCCTCTGTATGTGCATGCACTTAAGAACTGAGTGAAGGACAGGGCTTATTAATTGCCACACTGGACTTGTATTTGATGGTAGTACTGAGGTTGATATCCCTATCTAGTCACCCAGATGTAGGTTTCCCATGGCATCCCTAAATCACTTCAGGCAAATCCCGGGATGGTTCCTTCAGAGTAGGCACTGCAGATCTGAACTTATGCTCTCTATCTAATGACTCTTCATCAAAGGGATGTTACATTCTAATGTTTCTTCCTTCCTTCTTAATATCGTGTAAATTAAGTTACAATATTCCCATTGCCATAGACATTTCAAAGGCAATGAAATTCTTTTATGTTCAGCGTTGAAACACAAGGTTGTTCCATTCAATTTGTACTAATGATATTGAGCAGAAATTAAATTGGTATATTCTCTGTCTAATAATATAATATTTTTCTCACAAATTATAATGAAATCTTGTACCCAAATACGACCATTATAAATATAAAATGTCATGAGGAAGACAGTTTGGGTTGTCACCTGTCAAGCAGAAATGTCTTACGAAATTTTGAAAAAATGCTCAAAACTATATGTTTATGTATTGGTATTAATTTTCATGATATAGAACTCGTTCACAAATATTAAAAGTATTCATTTTCTAAATTGAGTTGTGTGTATTAGTAATTTTTCTTGTTATAACTACTCAACAGGAATTATAATTGTATTGATATTATTTCCAGCCTCTTCTACTAGTTCACCAAGATATGATTCAAAAAGTCAACAAAAATTGTCAACATCCACATTTAGACAGGTAGATCAGAATAAGCTACAAAGAAATCAAAGCAAATCAAGAACACACAGGAAGGAATCCAGTTCTGGAATCAAACAATCATTAGTCACCAACACCAATGATTCAAATGAATTGTCTGCTGCAGTCAGTGCAGAGCCTGTTGCATCACATAAAAAGGATTCTGAAAGGCACTCACGCAAGAGCATTGAGGAAAATATGGCTCATAAGAGAAGTCAACCACAGAAACTTAGTAGGGACCGAACAAGAACCAGGACTCTTAGCCCAAGGGAAGTGAAAGTTGTAAAAGATGTTGGTACATTTGACAAGCAGAAAATGAAAGATGAAATTGAAAAGTTTTTGAATACACCTTCTACATCTTCAGCTGTAACTCTTATGCCCCCAACTGTGGTAGCATCAAAAGAAGAACCAAATATTGAGGATGATGAAGACTATGAGTATGAGGATGATTTTGAAGTAAGTTGCTCATCCTCCATTAATCACTTCAGTGTTTTGGTTTCTTGCAGTTAAAGTGTGGTATTGGACCCCCCTACCTCCCTCAGAAATCTTGGTTGCGGTGATCTGTAATGTACCCCGAGGTCTAGGTTATGTTGAAAGGCAACAGTTTGTTCATGAGTTGGCAAAGCCAACAAATGTGAGAAACAAATAATGGTTGTGGTATTGAACCGATCAGTAGCACAGCCTAATGTTTACATCAATGCCTTATTGAAAAATGCAAGGTGGGTCCAATATGCAACTTTAACTGTTCAGCAAGGTTTGTGTGTGTGTGTGTGTGTGTGTGTGTGTGTGTGTGTGTGTGTGTGTGTAAAATATTTGTCTGAAACTATCGTAATTTCATTCTTTTATGCTTGCCTGTCAATAACTCGACACTGCTACTATTCTGTGAGTTGTTTCTTTTTGTCATCATTGTAATGTATGAGGGCTCCATGATTTACTAGAAGAATCCAAAGATTTGAGTTTTGATCCTTGCACATTTCTGCTGTGTTGTCTGGCATTTATGGTAACAAGACATTAAAAATGAGGTTTCCTTCCTCCTTCATTTCATGGGAAGAATACACCAGCTGCAAAGGTGATCATGTATATTAAAGAACTGTGTTTAAACCAATTATGAGTTGACAGTTATTTTTTATGATCTGTTAATACTGTAAACAACACTAAAGTCAGTGTGAAATCTTTTTTTACGTAATAACTTTCATCTTGTTTTCTTTAATTGTCATGCTTTGTTCTGCAGTAGTCACTGGACTGGTTTACTATCCATTTTGAGTTTTTAACATCTGGTCTCCAAGCACTGTGCACATCTAAAATATTTGCATCCTTCTGCTGATAGCCATATATTTTGGTGAGCTGTACCCATGTCCATGTTGCCAAACCACAGTTTCTCATGTGCACTTTGCTGTAGTTTACACATATAAAACAGCACTAATGAGAATTTATTTATCACTGTTTGTCTGCACGTCAATGGTACACTTGTAAAAGTTCTTTATTTGAACAGTGTAAATCAGACTCAAAATTTTGTTGAAACCTGTTTATTATAAGGGAGAAAACATGTAATTTGTATATCAAGATAAGATTTAATTGATCATTGTTCTTCCATGGTATGTGTGGTAGAAGTGTAGATTTCAAACTGTTATTTCTTAATGCAAATTCACCTACATTAATAAATTGTAGGCACAAATCAATGATATTTATACTCTACAATTTTGCATGTAAGAGGAAGATATACACTCTGATGATGATTCTGTTTTATTAGCACTTGCCTCATGATCTCAAGTATGATAGGAGGAAATTTTCAGTTGTGCTTCACATTTTTCCTCTGCACAAAATGTCAACTGAGATGCCTCAGTCAGAAAGGAATCAATATTCTTTCAGCAAGCTTCAGTACATAATGTGGCAAGTGTTAGGCTGGTGAATAATGTACATTAGAACAAAACGGTAGTGATGCTTGTTTAGTTCAGGATTTGTTCCCATTCACAATCTGTGTAAAAAGCTTATTGCAGAAGCAGTAAGTAGGAATTGTTGCTGAAACACTGGTTTTTAAATATGTTGACAGTAGGACCTGGAATTCATGAATCACACGAATGATAATAATGCTATTCACTATGATTTACTTGTACTGAATCTGACAAAATACTACTTACTGAATGGTTAGTGAAATATGTCTGTAATATTGTAGTCAAGATTTTTTAAAGAAAGATGTAAATGTTTACACTGTTGTTACTATCAATGCAGGTTTGTGATAGATAATCTGACAGCAGACTATGACCATACTGTTGCTTTGTGTGAGCTGCTGAGAATTACATAAACTATTTTAGAATAAAATTGTATGTACAGTGCTCATTTTTTGTTTACCAAAACAAGATATGAGTTTTTGGCTGTCACAACACTGCATAACAACAACATTGTTTTACAGTATTTTCTAATTCTTTTGTTTGTCTTAGTCTTTGTTTCTCATTGCCAGATCACCAATGCACTCTTATTCTTCATAGATATCTTGACAATGAACCATTGTGAGTCAAAAGTTATGAAAGAATTGGAAAATATTCTAGAGGTGAACAAAATGAAGAAAAAACGCATGGTAGGAATAACCCATTACACATACCTTGTGAAGTTTGCGGTAGGAAAATCACTTCACATGCCGAGACAACAGTTATCTTTTGACTTGTAGCAATATGCATTGGAAATATTTCAACTGGGCCAAAGACAAACATAAACAGTTTAAAGTCCCTCCTTGATGAACATTTCTCTTTCGACTTGCAGCGGTATGGATTGGAAATATTTCAACTGAGTCTATGACAAACATGTAAGTTTTTCACTGTTTGGTGACATTGTGCAAAGAGATGAAAGTCCTTGTGGAGATCCATTTGATGCTTCTCCTGAAGCAACAATGGTCTCATGACTGTTATAAGTGCAAAGAATTAAATATTTATATTTTTATGTGCTTCTGTCCAGTTGACCTCATAGATTGCCTGCTGAATTTTCATTTTCAGCTGCTTGGTCAAGCTCTGTGATCCCTATTCTGAAGTGCTGTTTGAGGATTTGAATGTGAGAGCTGATGTATCAGTATGTAGAGCCAAAATGGTGTAGACACCCTCAGAACATTTAAATTGCTTAAAATATTCTAGTGGTGAGCTCACCTGTTAAGCAACCTGTAAGCCTTTCTTGAACCAGTTGAAGTCTGAGACATGTTCTGTAGTAAAATTCTTTATATGAATCTCTACAAAATAATACTGGCCCATGAACTAAGTGTGAGAGACTGGGAAACCTACCAAATACTTAGCACTATCGCCCAACATGTTCACTATGCACACTTTGCACCTTTTTTTTTTGATGTTAGGGAACTCAAACCCTCGAGTATTTAACTTTCTTGTGCATGTAACTGATTCTGATATGAAAACCCAAAATTGGATGAATTTGGAAAGTATGTGGCCTTTAACAGTAAAGGACAACAGCCCTTAGTTCTCAACCCCCTCTCTTGATTTTGAGAGAAGTATTTGCTGGCCATTTTATAGTGTAACATCATCTGAGCACTACCTATCAAAATTTTCTGATCATTACAATCACCCGGTGAGGATCACAAATATATTTTTGGTTTAGATCAATCAAGTATTTAGCAATGAGGCCAATTTTGACCCTCTTCTGGGTATAAATGTCTTTACACCAACGAAACTAAGATATAAATGATAGTTTAAGTCATTGTCCAGAAAAGGTCTGCACTTTATCAAACTGTACTGTTGTAGTCTCATGAAATAGGCAGATGGACTACATATGTATAATTTATGCAAATCAAAGACAGCATTGCGTCTGTAAAAATGTGTGGTTTCATGGCAATATGTACTGATAAAATTTTCTAAAGCTTCCAGACATGTCAAGTGAATAAAAACCCACAATATTTCAGCCAGGTGGTGACTGTTATGTGATTTTATCTGTTTATATCATTTTAAACCACACATTCGTACATAATGTATTTCTAAGTGGAAGAAAGCTGTGCACAAGAAGGCTAATTTATTAAGTTTTCTCAGCTTCCTGTTATGCTGCCATGACGAGCAGACATTTCCACAGTTTGGCATTGTGAGCCACCGTATCAACATTGCTGTGACCAAGATAATATTTTGTCATGCCACCTTTGCCCTACTGTGGGAAAGGATACATCACATTAGAAAACAGCTGATAATTTTTTTCATAATGTGGGGCCACAGTCATAATATATTTCTTTAAAATCAGTACCGTCATTTGACTGTTTTTTATTTGCAGTGTTACATTTACATGATCATGATTTCAACTTAAAATGCCATTATCAAGTGTTTTAATGTTATACAGTGCCTAAGATGGCATATTGTCATATTTAAAATACACTATTAGACACATTGTCTAAGGGTCAATATTTCTTGTAAAAGCCTACTGCTTTGTTTTATCACTGAGTGTGCTCAGTGATAAAGCAGTAGGCTTTTACAAGAAATATTGACCCTTAGACAATGTGTCTAATAGTGTATTTTAAATATGACAATATGCCATCTTAGGCACTGTATAACATTAAAACACTTGATAATGGCATTTTAAGCCGAAATCATGATCGTGTAAATGTAACACTGCAAATAAAAAACAGTCCAATGGCAGTGCTGTCTTTAAAGAAAGAAAACAGTTGGATACAAATGGCTGTGAGTTAATGGCCATCTGGCTGTGGCTAACCAAGTCACTTTCAATTTTGGATTGGGACTGGATTGGCATAGGCACAGTCACACAGCTGATATCATCACAGAGGATATGGGAAAGGATACATCACATCAGAAAACAGTTGGATACAAATGGCCATCCATCTGTGGCTGACTAAATCACTTTCAGTTTTGAATTGGGGCTGGATTTATGCAGCCACAGTAGCACAGCTGATGTTATCACAGAGGAAAACTGCAGAAATACAAAGAGGATAAATTCAGAAGACTTTTGAAGCAACATGGGGCAGGACATAAAACAACTGAATGTGCAGTTATCAATACAACAGTTACAAGGTGTTGAATTATCACCGTTGCCACAGTCTTATCTTGTCTGTTGTTATATTAAATGATGTGGAACAAGCAGTTCACAAGATTATGAGTGAAACTGCAGAAGAAATATCTCAAGAAATTTTTAAAGGCTTGCAAAAGTTCTGGCCAGTCTCCATACTCCTATCAAGAGTACAATTTATTTCATCAGCCAAATCAAACATTTGCACCTTTTTGAAGAAAATGTGGTGGTCAGCTTTGATGCAGTCTCGTTATTCATGCACATTCCCATTATAGACACTTTAGATCTACTCCCAGTTCTTTCATTACACTTGTATATTTATTTCAGTACACTCTGACCTTATTGTATTTTTTGTGTGCTTGAGAATATTTTAACCAGATGGATGGTATTGTGATGGGAGGCCAATAACTTTATTTGTAGACAACTTGTTTATGAAATACTTCAAAGACATTGCCCTGTGCATGGCTACTTTAAAGCCTAATTGCATTTATCATTATATCAGTTACACATTCATTCTCTGTATTTCTCTGCCACATTGTTTACTAAAAACCCACCGACATGTTCTGATATCTGCCTGCTACCGCTTACCACTACCCAGCACAGAAATGTTCTGCTCTGAGGACATTGGCGCTTCAAGCAGAAGCTATTTCAGATGCTAAAATTCTGTTGAACTGAGCTACCAAGGAAATGCTTGCATTTTTCCATTCTGTGGAACAGTAGCAGTCTTCCGGCCTCTAGCAAAAATTGACAACTCATGTAGCATTTGAAAGATAATACAGGGCTCAGAAACACACAAAGTGCCATGTGGGTTGGATGGTTTTATGTTGGAGTGGCTATTGTGACTATTGAACAGCACATTAGAGGTGTTTCTGCCTCTGGTATCCTGAGAAATCAGAAGCATCAGAAATTGCTCTGGAAAATGGACACCAAATTGCATTCAGCTAGAAATCTATTACTAAGTGAACAAATGATTTCTGGGATAACAATATAAATTAAGCAATCAAGGAAAAAAATTGTGAAAACGCTCTCAGTAAAACTGACCACGACCTGGGACCTAGCCATCTGAAGGTTGAAGAGGAAGTGGTGGTCTTTCAATGAAAGTGTTATCTTATGTGGTGCTGGACTTGAGTCTGTAGTGATGTCAAAGGAGGTAGATGATTACTTAGCAATGAAAATCATCAATTTTTGACAATTTAATATATATGGAGAGAGAAAAAAATCTACTCACCAAGTAGTGGCAAGAGGACACGTATGTAAAAAAAGGTTTTATTTGTGCGAGCTTTCACAGCCAGCGGCTCCATGTTCTGGTGGAAGGATAGAAGAGGGGTGAAGGGAAAGGACTGGAGAGATTTAGGGAAAGGGGTAGAGTTACAAAAGTCACCCAAAACACTGGGTCAGGGAGACTTACCAGGCGGGATGAGAAGGGAAGACTGATTTGTCATAGTTTTACGTATGCAAGCTTTTGGACCCAAAGGCCTCTTCTTCTGGCAGAAATGGTGAAGTGGAAGGAAGAGGGATGAAAGAAAGAAATGGAAAGATTTAGGGAAAGGGGTAGAGTTTGAATAAATCGGTTAGGTTAGGTTAGGTTAAAAGTTGGAACAATGAAGTCAGTAACAAGTCACAACAAGAATCTGATGTCTTCAGCATTGGCAGCAACACACAAGTGGTAAAATGTTTTTGAGTATTGTGTTGGCTGGCTGGCTAATATGGCTGCTCTTGGTGGTCATGTAACTGTTAGTACAAGTTACTTTATTTTCATTCTGTTCTTAAACAGTTAATGGGTACTGTTTCCCCTTTTATTAACCTATAGGCTACTTTACTATTGTTGCAATACACTTGATTTTGTCACTCTTGAGGAGCAATAAGATGCCAGATAATCATTTTTAAATTTCTCTTGTAAATCATCCCACAATTTGACGTCCTGAGAATGAGCTACTCCCCATTCTGACACCCCGCCTACTTGGTAACTGAGTGCAAAAACTATCTTTCTTGAGTCTTACCACTTGCTGGGTAAAGATATGAACACCCTCAAAAAGTAAGTTGTATGCACTTCCCCATCTGGTTTAAATTTTGAAAATTGTTTATGCATATTAACTGCCTTTTCTAATTGTAGTTCATGTAACAAATCTCCCAGAATACTAGTGTTACCAGTAGTCTGCCTTTTGCTACATTTTCTTTTATTTTTTCTAATTCATCCTACAGATTTTGAAAATCCCTTTGATTTTCTATAGTATCCCTCACAGAAGTAGATATAGTATTAGGAGAGTCAATCCTCTATGGTGCTTTCTGTTCCGTTAATTCTTATAACCATGCCTCCAAACTATTCAATGTATTCTGTGTACTTATTGCTGCATTAGATCTATTAATGTGCTCTAACACCTCTATTCTTCCTTTCACATCTGAGATTTTTCTCATTAATGCTCTCAAATTTATGTGTAGTGAAATCTTTCATTTGTTTCATTTTGTTGGTTACCTCTTTAAACTGCTCTTGTACCTCATTCCTGAATAAGTATCATTGTTTAATTATGTCCATTTGTAACTCCTTGGTTAGAGATGGTATGGTTCTTTGTAAACTTTTCAACTCTTCCCCTTGGATTTTAATGTCATTAGACAACTCTTCCCCTTGATATTAAATTCATCTGTCTTTAATACAAGATTTGTTTTAGTCAGTTATTCTTTGGTGGTTTTAATACTGGTATATAACCCTTCCATACTGTATGTAATTACCAACATATAGTATAGACAACAATATATAAATACACTGAGGTGACGAAAGTCGTGGGGTACCTCCTAATATCATGCCAGACCTCCTTTTGCCCAGAGTAGTGCAGCAACTCGACATGGCATGGACTTAACAAGTCAATGGAAGTCCTCTGCAGAAAGATTGACCCTTGCTGCCTTTATAGCCATCCATAACTGTGAAAGAGCTGCCAGTACAGTATTTTGGGCACAAACTGACTTCTCGATTATGTCCCATAAATGTTCTAAGGGATTCATGTCAAGTGATCTTGGTGGCTAAATCATTTGCTCAAATTGTGCAGAATGTTCTTCAAACCAATCATGAACAATTGTGGCATGGTGACATGGCCCATTGTTATCCATAAAAATATCATCATTGTTTGGGAGCATAAAGTCCATGAATGGCTGCAAATGATCTCTAAGTAGTTGAACATACCAGAAGACCCAATCCCTTCCATGGAACCACCACAAACTTGCACAGTGCCTTTTTGACAACTTGAGTCCATGGCTTTGTAGGATCTCCACCACACTCAGTCTCTACAATCAGTTCTTACCAACTGAAATTTGGGTTCATGTGACCAGGCCATAGTTTCCAAGTTGTCTAGTGTCCAATCGATATAATCATGAGCCCAGGAGAGATGCTACAGGCAAAGTCATGCTGTTAGCAAAGGCAGTCACATTGATTGTCTGCTGCCATAGCCCATTAATGCCAAATTGGCCACACTGTGCTAACAGATATATTTGTTATACACTGAAGCACCAAAGAAACTGATATAGGCATGCAAATTCTAGTACAGAGATTTGTAAACAGGCAGAATATGGCACTGCAGTCAGCAACACCTATATAAGACAACATGTGTATTGTAAAGATGTTAGATTGGTTACTGTTGCTACAATGGCAGGTTATCAAGATTTAAGTGAGTTTGAAAATGGTGCTATAGTCACTGCACAACCGATGGGACACAGCATCTATGAGGTAGCCATGAAGTGGGGATTTTACCATACGACCATATCAAGAGTGTGCCATGAATATCAGGAACCCAGTAAAACCTCAATCTCTAACATCCCTGTGACTGGAAAAAAGATCCTGCAAGAACGGGACCAACGACGACTGAAGAGAATCGTTCAGTGCAACAGAATACCAACCCTTTCACAAACTGATGCAGATTTCATTGCTGGGCCATGAACAAGTGCCAGCTTGTGAACCATTCAATAAAACATCATTGATATAGAGATCTTCCCCCCTCTTTACAGAGTTATGGACAGCTCTGCAAGATTCATGATGTCAGTTGCCTCCAGCACTACTTCAGACATTAGTTTAGTCCATGCCACATCATGTTGTAGCACTTATGCATGCCCACGGGGCCCTACATGATGACAGGCAGGTACACCAGCTTCCTTGGCTCTCCAGTGTATGTCCCACATCTATTGCTGTGGTTATTTCATGCAGTGTTACTTGTCTGTTAACACTGACAACTCTACGGAAATATCACTGCTGTCAGTCATTAAGTGAAAGCTATTGACCATTGCATTGTTTGTGGTGAGAGGTAATGTCTGAAATTTTGTATCTTCAGCACGCGCTTGAACTTGTGGATCTTTGAGTATTGAATTCTGTAACGATTTCTGAAATGGAATGTCCCATGTTTCTAGCTCCAACTACCATTCTGCATTCAAAGTCCATTAATTCCCATCATGTGGCCATAACCACATCAGAAACCTTTTCACATGAATTACCTGAGTACAAGCAACATCTCCGCCAATGCACTGCCCTTTTACACATTGTGTATGCAATACTACTACGGTCCGTTTAAATACGTTTTGCTATCCCATGACTTTTGTCACCTCAGTGTGTAGTTGATAGCACTTAAAGAATGTCACTGTTTTGACACCACTACACAAAGCCAGTTAACTTTGTTTGTCCAATCTTTGTTCAAGCACACAATGAACAAAGGAAACACAGCTTCGGTCTGAGTACAACTCACTGGATAATTCAAGTAGCTCATTGCACTGCAATTCCAATATATTGTCATGATCTGGTTGACATGACGATGAGCTGGGGCATTGACGATGGTCTGTATGTAGCTGGATCGCCCAACCATTGGATGGTGAACGACCTTCATCATGAAATGCAACTGCTGTAGCATTGTCGGAAACTGATGACCCAATTGTAGTCCTTTGATCCCAAACAAGAACTCTTCCAGGGTGTCAAACAAATTTTCTTCTATTGCTGTGCCCTGTCTTGCTACAGTTCCCACTTATTATTTCCACAGGAGCCAGTAAGAGAAGTTTAGACTACTTAGAACTAGTACAGAACATTTAAACAGTTATTCATGCTGCCCTCCATATGCAAATTGACAGGCAAGAAACCCTAATATGTAGTTAGAGTACCCTCTGCCATCCACTTCAATGTGATTTCCAAAGTATCAGAGTAGACATGAATACCTATCATTCATTTAATGTTAGATTAGTTCCATACTCAGGGAATGATAGTAGGAGAGCAGATGCAGGACTCTGGCATTGTCATTCTTAGCAAGATCCTAGTTAAGAAATGTCAAGTACGTGTTTGTGTTATGTAGATTGTGTAGTGAGTGCTTCTACACTGTAGTTTTGGGTTTGTGTTGTTATGGATGAATGTTAGAGAGAGGGTGAAATTCAGTGCTGGCACATAGCTTAATTCTCCTGCCGAATAGCATCATGGTGGTTGCTGAGCTTAATGTCCCCATCCACTGGGCAGATCACCATCAACAGTGTAACATGCCCTCACTTCATGAGACACTATGTAGAGGTCTCACATTTAATCCATGGCATTTTCACACGAATGTTGACTGGGAAATTTATGCCATCACCTCTCATCCTGTTGCCATCCAAATGCTGGCAGTAAATCTTTTGCATCACCAGGATTTAAATTCCCTTACCTCTTGAGGTTTGCATTGGCATTCTCAGCTACTGAGGCTGGTCATAGTTCATTAACAATTAAATAAAGTGAACACAGTTGCATGGAAATTGTTTTCATGTATTTCAGGTACTGTTTGTTTTAGGCTATTACTTACTCTTTGAAATTGTGAATGAATAGCTTTTAAAGTACATTTTTGAATTTTTGCTGTTAGCCACTCATTACCTGCTCTGTTAATTTATGATGTTGTTTCCGATTTTTTGAACTGAAACTCCTGATCTGAATGCTTATTTTCTGGGCAGACAAAAGTCAATACTAGCTTCTAAACAATATTTTGAATTTGTAGGACTATGAATCTGACTTTGAAGAGTGCACGGATTCTGATGAAAATAGTGAATCAAGTACTTCTGACAGTAGTAACAGTGAAATTGTTGCTCAGGATAATGATGCGAAGAATTCTTCACAACAGCAGAAACCTTCAGTTGAAGAAGAAAAGAAAATGGATTCTGGTAACTACGACTTGGCTGAAAATCAGCGCAAAGAAAAAAGGATTCAAGAATTAAAACTGGCTGTTGAAAAGGAAAATGCCACAGTTGCTCAAAAACGGTGAGTATGTATTGTTTTATTATTCACAATGACAAGAGAAAACTACCATTTAGTGTGTAGAGGAAGTAATAACAGTATATAAACACAGAAATGAGAAACACATGTGGTGGTGAGGGAGGAGGTGGGAAGGACATATCCATATGGCCCAGGTCATGATGTACACTGTATTGTGCTGAGTAATATGTTCTTCTGCCACTGAAAAATCAAAATTTATAAGGTGTAGAAAAGCTGGTGGATTTCCTGGGGCACCCCAACGGGAAGTACAGGTACATCAAGTACATTACATTGTTGGAGGACAATGGATGCCTATCATTCTCAGACAATCTGATAAAGAAATGTCTGGATGGTATGCAGCTCAGCTGACACAAACCTGTAACTTAATTCCATGAGATGACATCAACTGGTGCAATGCATACTGTACTTGTGAACCCAGTTCATGAATCTTGATCCATCTATGAGGACAAACACGTGGTAGCCAAGCCACATAACATGTTCAAAATCACTGAAAGAGTTAGTATTTAAACATGATTTCCAAATAAATACCAAGAATAAATATGAAGATTTTAATTTTGGATTCCACAACCAGCAATACTTTTAAAAACATATTCATTTTCTGCCTGAGTTGTATATGTGGATGCACATGCATTTATTTGCCCCTTGTCATGTGTTCTTGGCTTTGAGCTGTTTTCAAGTGGATACAAAGTACATCAAGTACCATAGTGATGGTATGTTCCCATGGCTCATGTGCATACAACTTGTAATGACCATCTCAGTGTGAAAGTAATACCTGGCATCTTAATGAAATGAGAAAAACGTTTTGTGTTTCTTAATAATTAAAGTAAATAATACCAAATGATGGATATTAGTCATGAAATGTATAATCTCATAATTCTATATTTATGTCTCATTCACATGTGCAGTACCTTACATTTTCAGAAACAAACCACCACTAGAAAGATCTGAGCAAGTTTTTGAAGATGAAGGTTTTGAGGATGACAAATCTGAGGAAATAAAGAATGTCAGCATAAAAATGAAACAGAGTTCCATAAATTTTGAAAGTGCAAGGAAGACAAGATTACAACAACAGGTAAGTGGTATTGTTCTTTGCTTTCTTAATATAGCAACAACAGAGCTAGTGCGTATTTGGGGAAATGGTTGGAGAACTGGCTGAGGAGGACCATAATTTACAAGCTAATGATTATAGCACATGTTGTTTTTTTGTATAAAATGCAAGAATCATCAGTTTCTTGATGCAGTTAGCATGTCTATGAAGCATTTGCTCCCAAAAACAAGACTTTGAAATGAATTTCCATTTCAGTGAATACCATGATGTGTTGCCTGTCAAGTGGTTGATTTAGAGATAAAATATTCACTACAAAACACGGAAATAAGAATTGCTGGAGTAGGACTTCTTGACACCCAAAAACAAAACTTTCAGAATTTTTAATACTTTATTTAATTGGCGGAAAGGGACAAGTAGTGAAGATAGAGGTTAGGGTTGCTGATGATGTAATATGGGACAGATAGCAGATTGCTGCTAAGACATAGCTGTTGGAAATTAATAGAGACAATCTTGAAAGGAATAAGGGGAGAATGGAAATGGAAGCTAAATGTAGCCAGAAAAATGTGGAACAAAGAAGAGGACTGCTATGAAAGAGAGTGGACAAATCAAGGTGATACAAAGCAAGCGTATCTGGACTTCAAAAAGTGCTGGAAGGATCCATGTCACTTAAATGGTAAAACAGTTTCAGAGGATTTTTGTGCTATGTTTCATAAGATTAACACATGGTGACAGGATATTAAGTGTAACTGGTGTGAATTTTCTGTAGTCATCCACTCTCATAGATCAATAAAATTCATGTAATGTAACCGGATCCATTGCTATGTTCCTCTGTGTTGGTTTTCATACATTTAATGGCTGTTTCCACACCTGTGCTCCTATCAATACCACCAGCTAGTACTAGTGAGTCTACATTGACAGTTGGTATGGTACTCCTTGTTTGTTAATAACTGTGTCTCATTTGATGGGCCTTCATGAGAAATGGATATGCTACCACACAGACTCCCTCAATAAATATAGGAGCCATTTTGGGACTGCTTTCCCATTCTGATGCTGCATTAAAGGGACTGGCACATTATGAGCTCTGTTGCTTCATTTTTACTCAATCCAAACCCATTGAAAATTAACCAAAATAAGGCTATAGTCTTCCACTTGTGACATATTACTATTCTGCAAAGGAAATTAGGAAAATCAAAATTTAATACCTCATCTAACTCTTGTGATGCATATAAAATCTTTCTAGGCTTTCTTAGAGAAACATGCTTTAAAAAGCAACAAATTTTTTGCTGACAGGCAGGATGAAAAAACTGCTAAATATTTAAGCTTTCAGACAAAAGATTCCTGGTTCAGAATAGAAAACACGCACACATTCACACAAGCACAAACACTCTCTCTCTCTCTCTCTCTCTCTCTCTCTCTCTCTCTCTCTCTCACACACACACACACACACACACACACACAGACGAACTCTGTCTCCAGCTGCTGTGGCCTCACAGCATCCAGAAACAATGGCCATGTGTGTGTCATTTGTGCTTGTGAGAACATTTCCAAAGAAGGACTTTTTTGTACAAAAGCTTAAATGTTTAGAAGCCTTTACATTGTGCCTGTTTGCAATTCAATTCCTGCTTTATGTGTTGAGTATGTCTGCACTTTTCACAATATTTTTGTTATTCCTTCCTAGACTTTACACTGTTTGACACTACTTCCTTGCTTATCTCTCAACTGCCTTTTTTTTTTTGCCAAGTCAATTCTTCCAAGAGGGATGCTCCTTCACATTTTCAACACAGTGCCCTCATCTTTGCCATACTATTCCTCTGCAATGGCATTCTAGAAGCTACAGTAGCTGCCCTTTGTGATTAAATTGAATGTTCCAGAATTAGCTTCTGCCATCTATCCAACTTTCATAAATAACCTGATGCCCCCTATGACACCTTTAATAATACTTCCTTATTCTAAGGCTCATATGTGGGTGAGGGTTCCAACTGTTAGCTTACTCTGTGCACCCACTGTACTGAATAATGTAGCCAAATCACAGACAAAACATAAATAACCAAGAAAGCACACATGCGGTCTATCAGCTGAAGTTTACGTTTGTCAAGATTGCTGGTAAACTATCTACTGTTCCTGAATAAATTATGGACCAAAACAGCAGCAACTACATCATCTGTTTCATCATTTGGACCAGTTAGACATCTTTGCTCAACAGTAGAATGGTGTGCAGCCCTGAAGATTGGTGAGGAATGTACAATGCGACACATCAACCAATAATACCACTCTGTCAGTTGTGTTTGTCATGAACTCTGTTTTGTGTACATTGAACATTTTGTGTCAACCTTATTGTTAGTGCATGAATGGTGACATCTATTTCTCCATTAATCTTCTTTATGAGTGAGTCAATTTGTTTATGACAGAAGTGGAAACAAGAAAAGAACAGCTGCAGCATGTGTTGTGAAGTGGAGACAAGAAGCAAACAGGTGTCTCTGTAAAGTATTTTTTTCCTCTCTCTTTGCAGAACGCATCATTCATCCACCTTCTTAACTGCTCATGACTCTTTGACTTCTGGAAACGGAAATAGCAATCCAACATCTACTTAGCCCTTGTCATCCATTACTTCTTAATTTATTTAGTAACAGCTCCCTTGGTGTTTCCATTGTCTCGTACAGCCTTCCTACTACTCTTTGTCATTTACATGGTGGATTATCATTCTTATTGTGTTTCCTGTAAGCCTCATTTTTGTTGTTTTTTACTTTCTGTTCCACCCCGTCTCTTCGGCAATGAACTGGTTAAAAAATTTTAAAACAAGAGTTTAAATTGCAGTTGTAAATAAATATTCTTCTTGTATCACTAATATTGTCAAAATAATTATTGATCAGGTTTGGCTACCAGACTCAGTTTTCACATCTTTAGTGACATAAATATTTTCACTATTTAATTAGATATTTAAATACAATTAACTTCAAAACTTCTATCAGTTTTGAACTACTTGCTGTTTTCTTCTGTGTGAAGTAAATATAATAAACATTGTACAGCATGTTGCAGGAAACTGCTGTTGTATGTCTTGTTCACATTATTTAATTATTCAGATCTTTCAGGAAGACATAATTTTTATGCTATAATTGTTCATTACACTTTGTATAGAAATGACACACCCCACTTTTTAATTGTGTATAACTTTATTTTTGTGTTAAACAACACAGTTTTGCTCAAAGAGTTTATGAATTTACAGCCATCTTTGGCAGCTGCCAACATTTCGACAGGTAAACACCCTGTCAGTTTCAGGGCACAAATGTAATGAGAAAACACTGTGCAAGGAAACCTAAACCCTTAGTAGAGGTAGGGCTATGCCCGTTAAGTCCCACCTGCCAAGGGCTTAACTTTCCTTGCATAGCATTCTCCTATCAAACTTGTGCCCTAAAAATAACGAGATAGTCATCTGAAATATGACAAATTCTTAAATATGGCAGTAAACCCATAAATTGCTTGAAAATTTTATACAATGGGAGAAACTAAAGTTTGAATTATGTTTAATTTGCATGCTCAGATGTTGCGAAGAGTCAAGAAACGTGGTGAGCAGCTTATGAAAATGATCCATTTTGATGTTGTTAGCTTTGGTCTTCTTGATTTACCACCAATTCCATATGATATTTACATGAGATGTTATGGGAAATGTAATTCTGTTCAGGTAAGTAACTTCCTTTCTTTTTTGATACTTTTTCAAATAATTTTCAATTTATTTTTGTGTATTCGTGTTATTCTGTCAGACTGGTGTTATGTATGTTGTCATATTTGCAATTTATAGTACAGTGAAATAATTAGTAGATAGAGGATCTACATCTAAATGACATCTACATCTACATGACTACTCTGCAATTCACATTTAAGTGCTTGGCAGAGGGTTCATCGAACCACAATCATATTATCTCTCTACTATTCCACTCCCGAACAGCGAGCGGGAAAAACGAACACCTAAACCTTTCTGTTCGAGCTCTGATTTCTCTTATTTTATTTTGATGATCATTCCTACCTATGTAGGTTGGGCTCAACAAAATATTTTCGCATTCGGAAGAGAAAGTTGGTGACTGAAATTTCGTAAAAAGCTCTCGCCGCGACGAAAAACGTCTATGCTGTAATGACTTCCATCCCAACTCGTGTATCATATCTGCCACACTCTCTCCCCTATAACGCGATAATACAAAACGAGCTGCCCTTCTTTGCACCCTCTCGATGTCCTCCGTCAATCCCACCTGGTAAGGATCCCACACCGCGCAGCAATATTCTAACAGAGGACGAACGAGTGTAGTGTAAGCTGTCTCTTTAGTGGACTTGTTGCATCTTCTAAGTGTCCTGCCAATGAAACACAACCTTTGGCTCGCCTTCCCGACAATATTATCTATGTGGTCCTTCCAACTGAAGTTGTTCGTAATTTTAACACCCAGGTACTTAGTTGAATTGACAGCCTTGAGAATTGTACTATTTATCGAGTAATCGAATTCCAACGGATTTCTTTTGGAGCTCATGTGGATCATCTCACACTTTTCGTTATTTAGCGTCAACTGCCACCTGACACACCATACAGCAATCTTTTCTAAATCGCTTTGCAGCTGATACTGGTCTTCGGATGACCTTACTAGACGGTAAATTACAGCATCATCTGCGAACAACCTAAGAGAACTGCTCAGATTGTCACCCAGGTCATTTATATAGATCAGGAACAGTAGAGGTCCCAGGAACACCTGATATCACTTCAGTTTTACTCGATGATTTGCCGTCTATTACTACGAACTGCGACCTTCCTGACAGGAAATCACGAATCCAGTCGCACAACTGAGACGATACCCCATAGCTCCGCAGCTTGATTAGAAGTTGCTTGTGAGGAACGGTGTCAAAAGCTTTCCGGAAGTCTAGAAATACGGAATCAACTTGAGATCCCCTGTCGATAGCGGCCATTACTTCGTGCGAATAAAGAGCTAGCTGCGTTGCACAAGAGCGATGTTTTCTGAAACCATGCTGATTACGTGTCAATAGATCGTTTCCTTCGAGGTGATTCATAATGTTTGAATACAGTATATGCTCCAAAACCCTACTGCAAACCGACGTCAATGATATAGGTCTGTAGTTAAATGGATTACTCCTACTACCCTTCTTGAACACTGGTGCGACCTGCGCAATTTTCCAATCTGTAGGTACAGATCTATCGGTGAGCGAGCGATTGTATATGAGTGCTAAGTAGGGAGCTATAGTATCAGCGTAATCTGAAAGGAACCTAATCGGTATACAATCTGGACCTGAAGACTTGCCCGTATCAAGCGATTTGAGTTGCTTCGCAACCCCTAAGGTATCTACTTCTAAGAAACTCATGCTAGCAGATGTTCGTGTTTCAAATTCTGGAATATTCCATTCGTCTTCCCTGGTGAAGGAATTTCGGAAAACTGCGTTCAATAACTCCGCTTTAGCGGCACAGTCGTCGATAACAGTACCATCGGCACTGCGCAGCGAAGGTATTGACTGCGTCTTGCCGCTTGTGTACTTTACATACGACCAGAATTTCTTCGGATTTTCTACCAAATTTCGAGACAATGTTTCGTTGTGGAACCTATTAAAGGCATCTCGCATCGAAGTACGTGCCAAATTTCGCGCGTCTGTAAATTTTAGCCCATCTTCAGGATTTCGCGTTCTTCTGAACTTCGCATGCTTTTTCCGTTGCCTCTGCAACAGCGTTCGGACCTTTTTTGTGTACCACGGGGGATCCGTTCCATCTCTTACCAATTTATGAGGTATGAATATCTCAATTGCTGTTGCTACTATATCTTTGAATTTGAGCCACATCTCGTCTACATTCGCATAGTCAGTTCGGAAGGAATGGAAATTGTCTTTTAGGAAGGCTTCTAGTGGCACTTTATCCGCTTTTTTAAATAAAATTATTTTGCGTTTGTTTCTGATGGATTTGGAAGAAATGGTATTGAGCCTAGCTACAATGACCTTGTGATCACTAATCCCTGTATCAGTCATGATGCTCTCTATCAGCTCTGGATTGTTTGTGGCCAAGAGGTCAAGTGTGTTTTCGCAACCATTTACAATTCGCGTGGGTTCGTGGACTAACTGCTCTAAATAATTTTCGGAGAATGCATTTAGGACAATCTCGGAAGACGTTTTCTGCCTACCACCGGTTTTGAACAAGTATTTTTGCCAACATACCGAGGGTAGGTTGAAGTCCCCACCAACTATAACCGTATGAGTGGGGTATTTATTTGTTACGAGACTCAAACTTTCTCTGAACTGTTCCACAACTGTATCATCGGAGTCTGGGGGTCGGTAGAAGGAGCCAATTATTAACCTAATTCGGCTGTTAAGTATAACCTCCACCCACACCAATTCGCACGGAGTATCTACTTCGACTTCACTACAAGATAAACCACTACTGACAGACACCAACACTCCACCACCAATTCTGCCTAATCTATCTTTCCTGAACACCGTCTGAGACTTCATAAAAATTTCTGCGGAACTTATTTCAGGCTTTAGCCAGCTTTCTGTACCTATAACGATATCAGCTTCTGTGCTTTCTATTAGCGCTTGAAGCTCAGGGACTTTTCCAGCGCAACTACAACAGTTTATAACTATAATTCCGACTGTTCCTTGATCCAAGCACGTCCTGTAATTGCCAAGCACCCTTTGACATTGCAGCCCATCCCGCACTTTCCCGAGGCCTTCTAACCTAAAAAACCGCCCAGTCCATGCCACACAGCCTCCGCTACCCGTGTAGCCGCCAGCTGAGTGTAGTGAACTCCTGACCTATTCAGCGGAACCCGAAACCCCACCACCCTATGGCGCAAGTCAAGGAATCTGCAGCCAATACGGCCGCAAAACCGTCTGAGCCTCTGATTCAGACCCTCCACCCGGCTCTGCACCAAAGGTCCCCAGTCGGTTCTGTCAACGATGCTGCAGATGGTGAGCTCTGCCTTCATCTCATAAGCAAGACCGGCAGCCTTCACCAAATCAGATAGCCGCTGGAATCCAGAGAGAATTTCCTCAGATCCAAAGCGACACACGTCATTAGTGCCGACATGTGCCACCACCTGCAGCTGGCTGCACCCTGTGCTCTTCATGGCATCCGGAAGGACCCTTTCCACATCAGGAATGACTCCTCCCGGAATGCACACGGAGTGCACACTGGATTTCTTCCCCTCCTTAGCCGCCATATCCCTAAGGGGCCCCATTACGCGCCTAACATTGGAGCTCCCAACTACCAATAAGCCCACCCTCTGCGATTGCCCGGACCTTGAATGCTGAGAATGATCCTCTGAAACAGGGCAGGCAGCTGCATCTGGCTCAGCCAGAGACAGTGCCTGAAACCGGTTTGTCAGACGCACCGGGGAGGCTTTCTGATCAGCCTCCGGGGATGCCTTTCGCTGCCTGCCACGCCTTGGAACGACCTCCCAATCAACCACAGGCGAGGGCTCAGCCCCACTGCGGGCAGCAACCGGGGCAACCAAAGCGGCAGACCGATCTGGGGACAGACGGGATGAGGTTGACATCCCCGTGTTACCGAGTCCGGCTCCCCACAGTGGTGCCCATTGGCAACAGCCTCAATCTGCGCGACCGAAGTCAGCGCCGATTGCAGCTGTGAGCGAAGGGATGCCAAGTCAGCCCTCATCCGAACACAGCAATCGCAGTCCCTGTCCATTCTAATTGATGTTTAACAACAGTTACTGAAACACGAGTCCGTGCCTAGATAACGCAAGCGGAACACACAAAGAATGTATCAACTAACCTGTACAAATGCCTAACGACTGTGCTACAATCTGCTGAATTTACGATTACAGTAACTAAAACTCGAAATTGCACCTCCTATACGAAACTCACACGCAATTTAAATAAGAATCTACAAAGTAAACACTAAAGCGCGATGCTACAACTGTCAAATACTATAATACGCCCGAAATATATGAATTAAACAATGCAAGTACCCAAAAACACGCAAAGAAATTAATTAAACTATCTAACAAATAAGTAAGCTAGGGTTATACGACTTGCTGCAGCAGCTGCTTATCCAACGGCGGCAGGGAGCACACTGACTGGCCAACCGACACTGGCCGTTCAAAACAAAAACAGAAGACAGACGACTACGCGAATTTGCACTATTCAGGTACTAAGGCGCGATGCTACAACCCTCAAATACTATAATACGCCCGAAATATATGAATTAAACAATGCAAGTACCCAAAAACACGCAAAGAAATTAATTAAACTATCTAACAAATAAGTAAGCTAGGGTTATACGACTTGCTGCAGCAGCTGCTTATCCAACGGCGGCAGGGAGCACACTGACTGGCCAACCGACACTGGCCGTTCAAAACAAAAACAGAAGACAGACGACTACGCGAATTTGCACTATTCAGGTACTAAGGCGCGATGCTACAACCCTCAAATACTATAATACGCCCGAAATATATGAATTAAACAATGCAAGTACCCAAAAACACGCAAAGAAATTAATTAAACTATCTAACAAATAAGTAAGCTAGGGTTATACGACTTGCTGCAGCAGCTGCTTATCCAACGGCGTCAGGGAGCACACTTTTCAAAATGTGTGGACAACCACTGTACTGAAAGAAAAAAAAATCACAATAAGTGAATATAAAAATAATTTTAAATGATGATTCTCTTAAGAACCTCCAATTTTAGTTTTCACAAGCTGTTATTGTGATTTAATCCACAAATATTGTTGCACATCAATAGTCAGATTCCAAAACATTAGAATTCCACATGACATGAAAGGCAGGGAGGGATAAAATGAAGGACAGGTCACTCAAACCCCCATTGAAACTTCCTCAACCTATCACTTGCTCATCTATGAAAAGGGAACTATTAGTTCCAAAAGCTAGGGATTGAATCACTTTTGCGGTTAAATGTGTCTGTCAACAGTACTACACATTATGCCTGCTTAGGGAAATACTGACCAGCAATTCTGTCTTGCTTAAGTTTCTTAACTGATCATGATCATTCATATTCCTGACAGCTTATGGTCTTATGGTAACCACTGGATATATACGCTGTGTGATCAAAAGTATCCAGACACCTGGCCGAAAATGATTTACAAGTTCGTTGCACCTTCCATTGGTAATGCTGGAATTCAATATGGTGTTGGCCCACCCTTAGCCTTGATGACAGCTTCCACTCTCGCAGGCATATGTTCAATCAAGTGCTGGAAAGTTTATTGGTGAATGTCACTCCATTCTTCATGGAGTGCTGCACTTAGGAGAGGTGTCGATATCGGTCGATGAGGTCTGGCACGAAGCTGGTGTCCCAAAACATCCCAAAGGTTTTCTATATGATTCAGATCAGGACTCTGTGCAGGCCAGTCCATTACAGGGATGTTATTGTCATGTAACCACTACACCACATGCATGCATTATGTACAGGTGCTAGATCGTGTTGAAAGATGCAATCGCCATACCCGAATTGCTCTTCAGCAGTGGGAAGCAAGAAGATGCTTAATACATTAATGTAGGCCTGTGCTGTGGTAGTCCCATGCAAAACAACAAGGGCTGCAAGCCCACTCAATGAAAAACATGACCACACCATCACACCACCACTTCCGAATTTTACTGTTGGCACTACACATGCTGGAAGATGACTTTCACTGCGGATTTGCTGTAACGGTACTTTGACTACCGCACCTCCGCCAATACAAAGATATGATTTACGATCACGCTGCACCAGCAACCGATTTTTATAAATAATTTTGATCTTTTGTTTTTACTTTTGTGTAGGTGTTTGTTTTTAACAACTAATTGATTACTCTCTCTCTCTCTCTCTCTCTCTCTCTCTCTCTCTCTCGTGTCTTCATACGAAAGACATGTACATTTTGGCGCTGTGTTAAATATGCTTTTAAGTGGAAATTAAAACTATATTATGAAATGAAGTTATTTCAATAGTGATTCGAAATGGTTATCACCAAATTTATAAATTAATCCTGACAGTGACAACTTAAAGAAATTTTCAACAGACGGAGAACAATAAAAACAGATCATACTACAAGAAAATTAAGAAGTAGCCACGAAGACTATATTATAATTAATACTACATTTCTAACATAATTATAAAGTAAATTTCAACTAATTTCTGATGCTATTTCCGTACAGTCACTTTTTGTAGTGTTGTCAACCCGGTCTCCCTGGCGCTGTCAAATTACAGCACTATCTCAATCAATAATACGAAGTCCGCCTTATCCGTAACTTATTCCATCAAAATTCAAAAGCCAATCAGATTTTCTATTTTGTATTTTCACTGCAGAACCCCAAGGAAAGGAAACACTACATTGCCATACCCGCACCTTGCCATCGGATCACCATATTGTGTACGATGATTCGTCACTCCACTCAATGTTTTTCCATTGTTCAATTGTCCAATGTTTACGCTCCTTACACCAAGCAAGGCGTCATTTGGCATTTACCGGTGTGATGTGTGGCTTATGAGCAGACACTCGACCATGAAATTTAAGTTTTCTAATCTCCCGTCTAACTGTCATAGTATTTGCAGTGGGTCCTGATGCGGTTTGGAATTCCTGTGTGATGGTCTTGATAGATGTCTGCCTATTACACACTCTTCAACTGTCAGCGGTCTCTGTCAGTCAGCAGACAAGGTCGGCCTGTATGCTTTTGTGTTGTACATGTCCCTTCACATTTTCACTTGACTATCACTTTGGAAACAGTGGATCTAGAGAGGTTTAGGAGCGTGGAAAACTCATGTACAGACATATGACACAAGTGACACCCAATCTCCTGACCACATTCGAAGTCCGTGAGTTCCGCGGAGTGCCTCATTCTGTTCTCTCACAATGTCTAATGACTACTAAGGTCACTGATAATGGAGTACCTGGCAGTAGGTGGAAGCACAGTGCACATAATATGAAAAACATATGTTTTTGGGGGTGTCCAAATACTTTTATCGTGTAGTGTATGTTGTGCAAATTTATTTTTGCAAATGAAATGGAAGGCAGACCTTCACATCTTTTCAAAGGCTAATTGTGTGCATGGAATCACTGCTTTCTGTCCTATTATTTTTTCTAAAGAAACCATAGGAGTGAAACAGCCATTGTAAGGCAGCTGTGGTGTGGAATGTGATTTATTTATTATATACAATTTTCCAGACATTTGATTTGATGTGAAGGAGACATGTCAAGATTTACAGTAAGAACATTTTTTAAGAAAAATACAAAAGTTCACATTCTTTATATACATTTCTGAAATACTTCTACATGAACACTTACTATAATTTTCAGTGCTCGAAAAATAAAACATATAATTCCATTTTTCAATCTTTGAAACTTCCTCAGTGAAGCTTTCAATCGAATAATTACACTTAACACTTTTCCACCAGATGAGTAAAGAACCATACTTTCAGTGAACCAATCTCCATGTTCTATGTATTACTACCTTTTATTTTTATTGTAAATACCCCATATAGTCTGTGTTATAACCTTTAATCACAATAATTGCGTGGATTTTCACACTCTCTCTTAGAAACAATAGCTGATCACATGATTACAACTCAGTCTCTCGTATTCGACTGCTGTGCCGTGACATGCGGCCGGTGCCGTTCGTAGCTAGGTGGCGCTCCCGCGCTCATCCGATTTGCGGAGCGCCTCTATCGCCGTTTGTGCGTACTGTCGTGGCGGCACTGTTAAATGTCGTGGCACTATCACAACACTTTTCCCCCCTTGAAAAAAATAAACACTCACTTCCTTGGAGACATGGACAGCGCAGAGACATCCATGGCCTCTTGTGAGGCCCCGAGGAGATCCCGCGCAGAGACACGGGAGTATGGTCGAAAATGTCCAGGACGGAAGCTCGTGCGTGGAACGTGCCTCCTGGATGAGATGATGGGTGAAAACTCCGGAGCAGCATCCATAGGTGTCATTGACCTGGGAGTGTGCTCCAGCGAGATGGGTCCCGGAGAAGGCGGCGTAGCGACTGGGGCCGGTTCCGGAGTACTTGGAAGCGGCAGCGACGGCGGCTGCATCAACACGGACGGTAGATCGGCAGCAGCGACAGGACTGGCGTCTCGAGCTGGTGGAGGCGAAGGATGGGGCGGTGGCACAGGCGTGGCTACCACTCGTGGGCGCATCTGGTCGTAATGGCGAACAACCGTGCCGTCGCCCGTACGGATTTCACAAAGCCGGCAGCCGCGAAGAGCCTTGACCACCCTTGGAATCCATTTAGGGCGAGATCCATACCCTCGTGCTCACACGTCGGCGCCCACCGAGTATTTTCCCACACTAGGGGACACAGTACAAGGCCTGACAGGGTGAAGCAGGTGCAGTAGAGTGCGCGGTTGGCGGCCATGCAAGAGTTCAGCAGGGCTGCGATCACCCAGAGGCGTGAAGCGATAAGAACTCAGAAATTGCAGCAGGGCGTCATCTGTGGAAAAATCACTAAGGAATTATTTCATCTGGCATTTGAAAGTGCGGACAAGGCGCTCGACCTCCCCATTCGATTGCGGATGGAAGGAAGGTGCGGTAACATGATGAATCCCTTGTCCAGTACAAAAATCACGGAAAGCCTGCGAAGAAAACTGAGGGCCATTGTCCGTGACGATCGTGGATGGAAGACCTTCTAGCGCAAAGATTTTGGACAAAGCCAGCGTCGTCGCCGCAGTGGTGGGCGACGGACATCTAACAACAAATGGAAACTTCGAGAAGGCGTCAATCAACAGTAGCCAATAAGTACCGAGGAAGGGGCCAGCAAAGTCGGCGTGCACCCGTTCCCATGGCTGAGCTGGATCAGGCCACGGAGAGGGCATTGTACGAGGTGCCGCCAGTTGTTGAGCACACTGGCCACATGCAGCAACCATATGGGCGATGTCCGAATCAATGCCGGGCCAATAAACGTGCCTGCGGGCCAGGGACTTAGTCCGAGAAATACCCCAATGGCCTCCGTGCAACAGTTTGAGAACATCTTTGCGAAGAGAGGCTGGCACCACGACCCGTGGAGATGCGCCATCCGTGGCCAGAAGAACAACACCATCACGAACAGACAGACGAAGGCGCAAGGCATGGTAGTTGCGAAGGGGATCCGATGCCCGGCCCCCGGTCCTGTCCGGCCAACCTCGTTGAACAAAACCGATCACCCGACGCAGGACCGGGTCCCGCGCAGTAGCTGACGCGACCTGCGAACATGTAAGTGGAAAGCCCTCGACTGCACGACATTCTTCCTCATCAATGTGGAAACAGAGGAGTTCATCACGATCGAAAACAGGGTCGGGGCCCATCGGCAATCGCGACAATGCATCCGCGTTTGCGTGCTGGGCCGTGGGGCGATAGTGAATCTCATAATGAAAACGAGACAAGTATAAGGCCCAACGTTGCAGGTGGTGAGCTGCCTTATCCGGAAGTGACGCCGAGGGGCTGAACAGAGAGACCAGCGGTTTGTGGTCGGTGATGAGGTGAAACTTAGAACCATACAAAAAACGCTGAACTTTTTTAGAGCATAAATGATAGCGAGCGCCTCCTTTTCGATTTGAGAGTAACGCCGTTGCGCCTCGTTGAGGGTCTTGGAAGCATAGGCAATGGGTCGTTCCGACCCATCCTCATACCGATGGGCGAGAACAGCCCCTAGGCCATACTGTGACGCGTCAGTCGCCAGAACCAAGTGCTGACCCGGACGGAATGTGGCAAGACAAGGCGCCGACTGCAAATGAGCCTTCAGGCGGACAAAAGCCTGCTCACACCCGTCGGACCAACAGAAGGGGACGTTTTTGCGTAACAGCTGATGCAGAGGATAAGCTACCGCTGCTGCGGATGGAATGAATTTGTGATAATAAGCAATCTTGCCTAGAAACGCCTGAAGTTCTTTGACCATAGACGGCCGGGGTAGAGCGTTAATGGCCGCAACGTGCTCACAGAGAGGGCGTATGCCCTCACGGGACAAGTGGAAACCAAGATACTCAATGGAGGGCTGGAAGAACTGTGACTTGTCCAGATTGCACCTCAACCCAGCCGAATGCAAAGCCCGAAACAGTGAACGTAAATTACGAAGGTGCTCCGCAGTGGAGGCTCCCGTGACAACAATGTCATCCAGATAGTTTATGCAGCCGGGAACGGAAGCCGTGAGCTGTTCCAAAAACCGCTGAAAAATGGCCGGTGCGCTAGTGACGCCAAATGGTAATCGCTGGTACTGATACAACCCACAAGGAGTGTTGATAACGAGAAATTCCTTGGAAGGAGCGTCCAACAGCAACTGATGGTACGCCTCCGATAAGTCAAGTTTGGAAAAGAACTGGCCCCCAGCGAGCTTGGTAAACAACTCCTCAGGACGGGGAAGAGGATAAGTGTCAATGAGGCTCTGAGCGTTGACAGTGGCTTTAAAGTCACCACACAATCGCAGACTCCCGTTTGGTTTAGAAACCACCACGATCGGCGATGCCCATTCGCTGGAGGTAACCAGAAGGAGAATCCCTGAAGCTGTTAACCTGTCTAGCTCAGCCTTGACAGGTGCACGCAACGCCACCGGAATAGGGCGTGCCCGGAAAAACTTAGGGCGAGCCGTAGGTTTAAGAGTAATGTGGGCTGCAAAATCCTTGGCACAACCCAGACCAGCAGAGAACACGGACGAAAATTCACAACACAATCCATCCAGCTGTTGATACGGAATGTCCTCAGATATGAGGTGCACATCATCATCAATGGAGAACCCGAACAACTGGAAAGCATCATAACCGAACAGGTTTTCAGTGCCCGCATGATCCACCACATAAAACGTGAGGGGCCGAACAACAGACTTTTAGGCAGTGGAAGCATCAAACTGGCCCATGATAGGAATTTTCTGCTGATTATAAGTCCTCAGATTGCGTGTAACTGGAGACAAAGGAGGGGAGCCCAACGCCAAATACGTGCGAGAATTAATGAGAGTTACTGCAGAGCCAGTGTCCACTTGCATGCGGATGTCTTTATTCAGAACACGAACAGTAACAAACAACTTATTTGTTTGAGAAAGCACACAGTGAACATCCATGTCCGACGCCTCGTCCTCGTCGACAGGAACTTTATGGGACTGACACACAGAAGCAATGTGGCCTTTTTTCCTACATGAATTACACGTGGCCCAACATTTTGGACACGCTGCCCTGTCGTGCTGTACGAAACAACGGGGGCAAGAAGGAAGCGCGGAACGAACCGGCTTCTGTGGTTGCTGGTTTCGCTGCGAGCGTTGCGGCCCAACGCGACGTTGTTTACGCGAGTGAACCGCCGCCACATCTTCGTTCTCCTGTGCAACAGGCAAATTGTCCTTGTCAAGAGTTGACTGTACAGCGCCTACATCACACCACGCGTCTATTTGCGCGCCAGCAGCGTGAGACACTTCAAAGGATTGAGCGATGCTTAGAACTTCCGACAACGACGGGTTTGGCAGTTGTAGGGCACGTTGCCGAACTTCTTTATCAGGAGCAAGCCGTAGAATAGCATCCCTAACCATTGAATCAGCATAAGACTCGTGATGAGTGTCCGTGACAAACTGACATTTCCTACTCATACCGTG
Source organism: Schistocerca gregaria (assembly GCF_023897955.1). Classification (NCBI taxonomy): domain Eukaryota; kingdom Metazoa; phylum Arthropoda; class Insecta; order Orthoptera; family Acrididae; genus Schistocerca; species Schistocerca gregaria. The sequence goes on along the minus strand of NC_064920.1, from coordinate 221,481,798 downwards.
TAGTTCCGCCGCCCAAGCCCAGTAAGATTGATGGGGCTGTTTACGACACCGGTAGAACGCCACGCGGGCGGCAACGACGTGGGTGTTTGTTCGATAATAGGCAGACAATAAGTCACACATTTCTTGGAAGGACAGGGAGGCTGGTTCCCGCAGAGGAGCTAACTGAGATAGCAGCTGATAGACCCGAGGGGAAATCCAAGATAGAAATAACGACTTACACATAGGAGCGTCGACAACGCCGAAAGCCAAGAAGTGTTGCCGCAAACGCTTCTCATAATTCTCCCAGTCTTCAGCGGCCTCGTCGTAAGGAGGGAATGGAGGCGGAGAAGAGGAAGACAGACGATGAGTAAGCGACGTCGACAACGCCTGAATCGCTGCCGTCAGCTGTGTTTGTTGTTCAATGAGCGCTTGCATAAGCTGTTCCATGTCTGCCCCGTCACGAACACGCAAATCCACAACGCGGTGAAAATATCCCGACCTCGTCGCCAAAAAGTGTTATAACCTTTAATCACAATAATTGCGTGGATTTTCACACTCTCTCTTAGAAACAATAGCTGATCACATGATTACAACTCAGTCTCTCGTATTCGACTGCTGTGCCGTGACATGCGGCCGGTGCCGTTCGTAGCTAGGTGGCGCTCCCGCGCTCATCCGATTTGCGGAGCGCCTCTATCGCCGTTTGTGCGTACTGTCGTGGCGCCACTGTTGAATGTCGTGGCACTATCACAACAGTCTGACTGCTTGGGCATTGCATTGTAAATTATGTGTAGGAAGTTTAAAAAATTTTTTGTAACAAGTGCTGTAGTTGGGTGTGAATGAAAAAGGTCAAGTGTATATTGAGTTTATATAAGGACATCAGCACCTCGTATGAGATACAATGAGAAAGTAACAGAATTTTTTTAATTTCTTGGCTTTTTGCATTGAATTTTCAATTTTTCTTTTTTTTCTTTTTATTTATCTTGTTGGTACAAATGTAACTAGTATAGTTTGCATTTTGAGTTGTTGTGAATACATAGTTTATTATTGACAGTCAAAAAGGATATATGTGTTTATGAGTCCCTGGCAAATTTTTGCTTTTGAAAGAAATGGATTAAAGAATTTGCATTACATTTTGGTTGAAAAATGGAAGAAAGTGAAACACTGCATTTGAAATGCTGACAATGGCTTTTGGCGAATCTACCATGAGTAAGACAAGAGTTTACAAGTGCTATAAAGATGTCAATGAGGGCTGATACGACATTGAAGATGACAACCACCCTGGACACTGTAGCACAACAATTACTGGTAACTATGTGGAAGAAGTAAATAAAATGGTTCTGTAAAATTGCCACGTAATCATCAGAGAGATTTCTGATGATGTTGGGCTATCTTTTGTCTCATACCATGCAATTTTTTTCAGGTGTTTTTGGCATGAAACATGTAGCAGCAAAGTTTGCTCCAAAATTGTTGAATTTCGATCAAAAGCAACGTTGTGCGGGCATCATCCAGAAATTGCTGAATGAAGTCAACATCAATCCAGAACTTCTAAAGAAGGTTATAACAAGTGAAAAATCATGAGGATATGGGTATGACATTGAAGCCAAGGCCCAGTCATTCCAATTGAAACTTCCTGAAGAGCCAAGACTGAAAAAAATTCAACAGGTTCAATCACATGTGAAGGTTCTTCTCACTGTTTTCTTCAATAACAATGGGATGGTGCATTATGAGCGCCTACCTTATGGTCCTGTAAGGAATACTACCCGTAACCTACGTACCATTTGTGTGAAGCAATCAAGAAAACGACCGGAATTGTGCAAAATCATTCGTGGAAATTGCATGATGATATTGCTCCCACTCACACCTCAATGCTTGTTCATGGTTTTTTTGCAAAAAACATATTCACTATGTTGCCTCAGCAACCATATACGCTGAGCATGGCCCACTGCAACTTCTTTTTATTGCTGTAACTGAAGAGAACCATGATAGGACATCATTTTGCCACAATAGATCAGATAAAAACAGAATCACTGAAGAAGCTGAACATTGTAATGAAAAGTGAGTTCCAGAAGTGCTTCCAAGACTGGAAAAAGTGCTGGAACAATTGTATTACTACTGAGGGAGATTACTTTGAAGGGGGAAAAGCTGACAATGAATAAATAAAGATTCTTTAAGAAAAACAAAAATTCACATTACTTTTTAATCACGCCTTGTACGTGTAAAGGGAAGGAATGGATAGAAATTTTAATTTTTTTAACTGTGGCCAACAGGATTTCTGTTGTTTCATAACATGCATATTTTAATTATTTTATTTTGTAATTAAGAGCCTTGTAAATTTGCTAAATTTCCTCAGAAGATTATGCCATAATGAATTACTGACACAAAGTAGCAAAGACAGACTTTTCTTTCTGGTGTCTATATTTGTGGCATCTGAAAAAAAAAAAAAAAAACTAATTCCGCATTGGGAATACTAAGCAATTCAGTTTGTTTTTTAAGTAGTGTGTGGGTATCTTCCAATTTAAATTTTTAAGATTTAGACCACCTAATAACTTTACATGGTTTGATTATGTGATATCATGATCGCTGCAAGTTCTTCATCATGCACACATACACTACTAGCCATTAAAATTGCTACACCACAAAGGTGACGTGCTACAGACGTGAAATTTAACTGACAGGAAGAAGATGCTGTGATATGCAAATGATTAGCTTTTCAGAGCATTCACACAAGGCTGGCGCCAGTGGGGACACCTACAACGTGCTGAGGAAAGTTTCCAAACGATTTCTCATACACGAACAGCAGTTGACAGGCGTCGTTTGGTGAAACGTTGTTGTGATGTCTCGTGTAAGGAGGAGAAATGTGTACCATCACGTTTCCGACTTTGATAAAGGTCGGATTGTACTCTATCGCGATTGCGGTTTATCATATCGCGACATTGCTGCTCGTGTTGGTCGAGATCCAATGACTGTTAGCAGAATATGGAATCAGTGGGTTCAGGAGGTTAATATGGAACACCGTGCTGGATCCCGACAGCCTCGTATCACTAGCAGTCGAGATGATAGGCATCTTATCTGCATGGCTGTAACGGATCGTGCAGCCACGTCTCGATCCCTGAGTCAACAGATGGGAACGTTTGCAAGACAACAACCATCTGCACGAACAGTTCGACGATGTTTGCAGCAGCATGGAGATCATAGCTGTGGTTACCCTTGACGCTGCATCACAGACAGGAATGCCTGCGATGGTGTACTCAACGAAGAACCTGGGTTCACAAATGACAAAATGTCATTTTTTCGGATGAATCCAGGTTCTGTTTACAGCATCATGATGGTCGTAGCCCTGTTTGGCGACATCACAGTGAAGGCTCATTGGAAGCGATCCCTGTGTAACCCTACATTTCAGCAGGATAATGCACGACCGCATGTTGCAGGTCCTGTACAGGCCTTTCTGGATACAGAAAGTGTTAGACTACTGCCCTGGCCAGCACATTCTCCAGATCTCTCACCAATTGAAAACGTCTGGTCAATGGTGTCCGAGCAATTGGCTAGTCACAATACGCCAGTCACTACTCTTTACGAACTGTGGTATTGTGTTGAAGCTACATGAGCAGCTGTACCTGTACACACCATCCAGGCTCTGTTTGACTCAATGCTCAGGCGTATCAAGGCCGTTATTACGGCCAGAGGTGGTTGTCCTGGGTACTGATATCTCAGGATCTATGCGGGAACCAGTATTGAACCTAGAGGTGTCCTTGAGAAATTGTTTTCCAGTTTGAGGAGTAATTGCAAGAATTATAAGTTACATTTACTTCGTTTTTCCTGTCATAAGGAAGGTCAGGCTGATGGAAATCAGTGTCCCTGATTCTATACATCTTTAATTCGTGAAGAAGTGAGGTGTGGTTCATGGAATTCAATGCCTTTCTCATATAAAAAAATAGTCCTGTCGCCTTTTTACCATTATCCAATGGAACATACCTTTTGAGTAAACTCATTGACAACATTTATAGTCCTTTTTCCGTGCTAGAATCTAAACCGATTTTTGAAAATTTTCTAACTTGTGTTCTACACCTACATCTATACTCAGCATACCACCATGAAATGCATAGTGAGGGTTACATCCCACTGTACCAGTTACAAGAGTGTCTTCCCTTTCCACTCATATATGGAGCACAGGACGGACAATTGTGTGAATGCCTCTGTGCATGCTATATTTATTCTAATCTTATCCTCATGACCCCTATGTGTGTGATAAACAGGGGGATTATAGTATATTCCTAGAGTCATAATTTAAAGGCACATCTTGAATTTTGCTAGTAGACTTTCGCTGGATAGTTTACGTCTATCTTCAAGAGTCAGCCAGTTGTTTCTTCAGTATCTCTGTGACACATTACCACATATCAAACATACCTGTAACCTTTCGTGCTGCTCTTCTCCATATATATTGAATATCCCCTGTTAGTCCTATTTGGTACAGGTCCCACACACTTTAGCAATATTCTAAAACCAGTTGCACAACTGATTTTTAAGCAATTCCTTTGTAGACTAATTGCACTTCTCCAGTATTCTACCAATAAATCGAAGTCTACTACCTGCTTTATCCATGACTGAGCCTGTGTGATCATTCCATTTCATATCCCCATGAAGTGTTACACCCAGGTATTTGTATGAGTTGACCGATTCCAGCAGTGACTCATTGATATTATAGTATACCATGTGGTTTTAATTTTGTGAAGTGCACAATTTTACATTTTTGAATATCTAAAGCAAGTTTCCAATCTCTTCACCACTTTGAACTCTTATCAAAATCTGAGTAAATGTTTATGTTGCTTCTTTCAGACAGTACATTATTATAGACAAGTGTACCATCTGCAAAAAGTCTGAGGTTACTATTAATATTATCTGCAAGGTCATTAATATATAAATGAACAGCAAGGGCCCCAACACACTTCCCCAGGGCTCTTCTATATTTTACGATGACTCTCCATCCAAGATTATATGCTGCACCCTCCCTATCAAAATGTAATCAGTCCAGTCAAAAATTTCACTTGATGCCCCTAAATGATTGTACTTTTGACAATAAGCTTAGGTGTGATACTGAGTCAAATGATTCTCTAAGATCAGGAAATACTACATCCACTTGTCTGTCTTGATTCAAATCTTACAGTATGTCATGTGAGAAAAGTGCAAGTCAGGTTTCACATCAAATTTTTTGGAATCCATGCTGGTTGGCATGAAGGAGGTCATTCTGTTCAAGATATCTCATTATGTTTGAGCTCAGAAGATATTCTAAGATTCTACACATACTTATGGCAAGCATATTGGACATTAGTTTTGTGGATCACTTCTACTACCCTTCTAGTAGACGGGTGTGACCTGTGCTTTTTTTCTAAGAACTGGGCATGGCTTTTTGTTTGAGAGATGTGTAATAGATGACAGTTACAGGAGGGGCTAACTCAGACACAAATTCACTATAGAACCTCCTATGGATTCCATCAAACCCTGGTGCATTGTTCAGTTTTAACAATTTCAGCTGTCTCAACACCACTGACACCAGCACTTATCAATATATTTTGGATAAATGGCAGCATCATTCAAAAATATTGAAATTCTTTATTTTACTGATTGATTTCAGTCACTATGTGATTTAAAGTTACTAGCTAGTTGTTAAAAATAATATTGAAGTTTTATGTTTTTATTCATCGTGATCTGTCACAGCCACGGTCCTGGATTCTTAGACAGCTTTTATCTTACAGCTTGAAACATGTATTTAACATGCATGGGCAATGTTACAATAATTACTTTTAGATTACTGATACACAACATATATAGATTACATGCTATTAAGTAAAAGATCATTTAAGTATAATTAATATAGCATTCATGAGGTCAAATCATGTCAGCACCATACGGTATGGGCACTTCAATATAAGCAATTTTTTAAACTCATTTTTAAAAATTCTACCAGAAAGCTGTTTCAGGTTGTTTGTCAGAGAATTATAAAATATTGCTCCCTTAATAAATGGGATATTTGTTGTTAGATTCAATCTTCTGCTCACCATATGAAAGTCTGTTTTGTGTCTTGTATCGTAATCATGGATTTCTATATTTCTGTTTGTCACTTTTTTGTCTTTTTTCACTAATAATATTGATTGAAACATAAATACTGCATAATAGTCATAATATTAAAATTAATAAACAGGTTTTTGCATGAAGTTCTGGGTCTTACTTTTAACATAGTTCTTATTACTCTTTTCTGCAATACGAATACCCTTCTTATATTGTATTGGCTACACCCACGCCACAATACAACTCCATAAGATAGGTGTAGATACGTCAACCCAAAAGTACGCTATTTTTATTGCTTAAATATCTAGACATTGAACTAATCTCCTTAGCAATTACAGACTAGATGTTATTTTACCACAGACATGATTTATTTGCCGATTCCACAAAAGTCTGGGGAAATCATTCACATAGCAAATAAACAAAAAGGGGCCCAAAATAGAGCCTTGTGGCACACTAAAATTTATATTTCTTATCTTTGACCTTCTTTTTTCAATTACCTCTCCATTATCATACACAACTTCTGTGCATTGTTGTCTATCTTTGAGGTAAGATTCTATTAAAAACAACAGTTTCCCAGTGACACCATTACAAGCAAGTTTACTTAAAAGAGTGTCATGATGGACTCTGTCAAACGCTTTGGAAAGATCTAAAAACACGCCTGCCGTTTTGTAACCCTCATTTATTTTCTCCATCAGACAGTGTACAAACTGTACTACTGCAGATATTGTGCTCTGACCACTTCTAAAGCCATGTTGGAAATCTCCTATTCAGTTATTCGTATTAGAGTGCTCGATTAAGATTTGTAGCATTATTTTTTCAATTAATTATCAAACACTGAGGTTAAGGTAAGTGCTCTGTAGTTCTGTGGTTGCTTTTTTTCCCCTTTTTAATGTAAAGGTTTAACTATAGCAAGTTTCAGTTTCTTCGGAAACACACCTTCTTCAAGTACACAATTTATTAGATGGACTAATGGTCTGGCTAACTGACCCTTGCATTTTTTCAGTGGAAAAGGAGAAAATTCTTCCCATCCAGCTGATCTTTTATTTTTTAGGCTGTCAATTAGCTGTGTTACGTCGTTGATGGTTACTGTAGGTAGCTTACAAGAGTCCCATTCCTTTTCCTTATAGCATTTAAACTGCTTTTCGTGTTTCATGCAAGTATCATTTTCAATAGAATCTATAAAGTAATCATTAAATATATTACTAACTATATAAGGATCAGAAAAATTATCATTATGTATATTTAACTCTATATTATTGTACAAACGAAAAGAGAAAGTAAGACGATAGAGAAGATTTCGAAATGCAACAGAGACAATAACAAACGTAATTGTTGGGTTCAAATTAATGACGATGTAAATAAAACAGAAAGAAACTTCCACATGGGAAAAATATATTAAAAATAAAGATTCCAAGACTTACCAAGCGGGAAAGCGCCGGCAGACAGGCACATGAACAAAACACACAAACACACACACAGAATTACAAGCTTTCGCAACTGGCAGTTGCTTCGTCAGGAAGGAAGGAAGGAGAGGGAAAAATGAAAGGGTGTGGGTTTTAAGGGAGAGGGTAAGGAGTCATTCCAATCCCGGGAGCGGAAAGACTTCCCTTAGGGGAAAAAAAGGACAGGTATACACTCGCACACACACACACACACATATCCATCCGCACATACACAGACACAAGCAGACATATTTAAAGGCAAAGAGTTAAGGGCAGAGATGTCAGTCGAGGCGGAAGTACAGAGGCAAAGAAGTTGTTGAAAGACAGGTGAGGTATGAGCGGCGGCAACTTGAAATTAGCGGAGGTTGAGGCCTGGCGGATATCGAGAAGAGAGGATATACTGAAGGGCGAGTTCCCATCTCCGGAGTTCGGATAGGTTGGTGTTGGTGGGAAGTATCCAGATAACTCGGACGGTGTAACACTGTGCCAAGATGTGCTGGCCGTGCATCAAGGCATGTTTAGCCACAGGGTGATCCTCATTACCAACAAACACTGTCTGCCTGTGTCCATTCATGCGAATGGACAGTTTGTTGCTGGTCATTCCCACATAGAAAGCATCACAGTGCAGGCAGGTCAGTTGGTAAATCACGTGGGTGCTTTCACATGTGGCTCTCCCTTTGATTGTGTACACCTTCCGGGTTACAGGACTGGAGTAGGTGGTGGTGGGAGGGTGCATAGGACAGGTTTTACACCGGGGGCGGTTGCAAGGGTAGGAGCCAGAGGGTAGGGGAGGTGGTTCGGGGATTTCATAGGGATGAACCAAGAGGTTACGAAGGTTAGGTGGACGGCGGAAAGACACTCTTGGTGGAGTGGGGAGGATTTCATGAAGGATGGATCTCATTTCGGGGCAGGATTTTAGGAAGTCGTATCCCTGCTGGAGAGCCACATTCAAGGTCTGATCCAGTCCTGGGAAGTATTCTGTTACAAGTGGGGCACTTTTGGGGTTCTTCTGTGAGAGGTTCTGGGTTTGAGGGGATGAGGAAGTGGCTCTGGTTATCTGCTTCTGTACCAGGTTGGGAGGGTAGTTGCGGGATGCGAAAGCTGTTTTCAGGTTGTTGGTGTAATGGTCGAGGGATTCAGGACTGGAGCAGATTCGTTTGCCACGAAGGCCTAGGCTGTAGGGAAGGGACCGTTTGATATGGAATGGGTGGCAGCTGTCATAATGGAGGTACTGTTGCTTGTTGGTGGGTTTGATGTGGACGGATGTGTGCAGCTGGCCATTGGACAGATGGAGGTCAACATCTAGGAAAGTGGCATGGGATTTGGAGTAGGACCAGGTGAATCTGATGGAACCAAAGGAGTTGAGGTTGGAGAGGAAATTCTGGAGTTGTTCTTCACTGTGAGTCCAGATCATGAAGATGTCGTCAATAAATCTGTACCAAACTTTGGGTTGGCAGGCTTGGGTAACCAAGAAGGCTTCCTCTAAGCGACCCATAAATAGGTTGGCATACGAGGGGGCCATCCTGGTACCCATGGCTGTTCCCTTTGATTGTTGGTATGTCTGGCCTTCAAAAGTGAAGAAGTTGTGGGTCAGGATGAAGCTGGCTAAGGTGACGAGGAAAGAGGTTTTAGGTAGGGTGGCAGGTGATCGGCGTGAAAGGAAGTGCTCCATTGCAGCGAGGCCCTGGACGTGCGGGATATTTGTGTATAGGGAAGTGGCATCAATTGATGCCACTTCCCTATACACAAATATCCCGCACGTCCAGGGCCTCGCTGCAATGGAGCACTTCCTTTCACGCCGATCACCTGCCACCCTACCTAAAACCTCTTTCCTCGTCACCTTAGCCAGCTTCATCCTGACCCACAACTTCTTCACTTTTGAAGGCCAGACATACCAACAATCAAAGGGAACAGCCATGGGTACCAGGATGGCCCCCTCGTATGCCAACCTATTTATGGGTCGCTTAGAGGAAGCCTTCTTGGTTACCCAAGCCTGCCAACCCAAAGTTTGGTACAGATTTATTGACGACATCTTCATGATCTGGACTCACAGTGAAGAACAACTCCAGAATTTCCTCTCCAACCTCAACTCCTTTGGTTCCATCAGATTCACCTGGTCCTACTCCAAATCCCATGCCACTTTCCTAGATGTTGACCTCCATCTGTCCAATGGCCAGCTGCACACATCCGTCCACATCAAACCCACCAACAAGCAACAGTACCTCCATTATGACAGCTGCCACCCATTCCATATCAAACGGTCCCTTCCCTACAGCCTAGGCCTTCGTGGCAAACGAATCTGCTCCAGTCCTGAATCCCTCGACCATTACACCAACAACCTGAAAACAGCTTTCGCATCCCGCAACTACCCTCCCAACCTGGTACAGAAGCAGATAACCAGAGCCACTTCCTCATCCCCTCAAACCCAGAACCTCTCACAGAAGAACCCCAAAAGTGCCCCACTTGTAACAGAATACTTCCCAGGACTGGATCAGACCTTGAATGTGGCTCTCCAGCAGGGATACGACTTCCTAAAATCCTGCCCCGAAATGAGATCCATCCTTCATGAAATCCTCCCCACTCCACCAAGAGTGTCTTTCCGCCGTCCACCTAACCTTCGTAACCTCTTGGTTCATCCCTATGAAATCCCCGAACCACCTCCCCTACCCTCTGGCTCCTACCCTTGCAACCGCCCCCGGTGTAAAACCTGTCCTATGCACCCTCCCACCACCACCTACTCCAGTCCTGTAACCCGGAAGGTGTACACAATCAAAGGGAGAGCCACATGTGAAAGCACCCACGTGATTTACCAACTGACCTGCCTGCACTGTGATGCTTTCTATGTGGGAATGACCAGCAACAAACTGTCCATTCGCATGAATGGACACAGGCAGACAGTGTTTGTTGGTAATGAGGATCACCCTGTGGCTAAACATGCCTTGATGCACGGCCAGCACATCTTGGCACAGTGTTACACCGTCCGAGTTATCTGGATACTTCCCACCAACACCAACCTATCCGAACTCCGGAGATGGGAACTCGCCCTTCAGTATATCCTCTCTTCTCGATATCCGCCAGGCTTCAACCTCCGCTAATTTCAAGTTGCCGCCGCTCATACCTCACCTGTCTTTCAACAACTTCTTTGCCTCTGTACCTCCGCCTCGACTGACATCTCTGCCCTTAACTCTTTGCCTTTAAATATGTCTGCTTGTGTCTGTGTATGTGCGGATGGATATGTGTGTGTGTGTGTGTGCGAGTGTATACCTGTCCTTTTTTTCCCCTAAGGGAAGTCTTTCCGCTCCCGGGATTGGAATGACTCCTTACCCTCTCCCTTAAAACCCACACCCTTTCATTTTTCCCTCTCCTTCCTTCCTTCCTGACGAAGCAACTGCCAGTTGCGAAAGCTTGTAATTCTGTGTGTGTGTTTGTGTGTTTTGTTCATGTGCCTGTCTGCCGGCGCTTTCCCGCTTGGTAAGTCTTGGAATCTTTATTTTTAATATAACTCTATATTATTATGAATATAATAGAGGGAAACATTCCACGCGGGAAAAATATATCTAAAAACAAAGATGATGTGACTTACCAAACAAAAGCACTGGCAAATCGATAGACACACCAACAAACACAAACATACACACAAAATTCAAGCTTTCGCAACCAGCGGTTGCTTCTTCAGGAAAGAGGGAAGGAGAGGGAAAGACGAAAGGATGTAGGTTTTAAGGGAGAGGGTAAGGAGTCATTCCAATCCCGAGAGCGGAAAGACTTACCTTGGGGGGGGGGGGGGGGGCGGGGGGGGGGGAGGGACAGGTATACACTTGCACACACACACATATCCATCAGCACATACACAGACACAAGCAGACATTTGTCTTCACAGTGTTCCTCATATCATTAACTACTGCCCAGCAACTATAAAGTTAAATGAATATTTAATCAAGTATAATGTTTTAACAGAGTATTTATTGTGATCTCAATAAATCAAAGCATCTTTACAAAACTCAAATAAGTAGTAACATACTTACAATAATGAAATGAATCTTACTTCACAAGCTTCATGCTTCCTGTCCAACTTCACACAAAGTACTGACCCACTCTGCCAACATGGCTGAAATCTTATATACCTTTTAAACAATTCCAAACAATCCTCAGCATTGTTTAAAATGGTTTTTGATTAAATAACAATTAAAATATGTATTTAAAAACTGATAATAAATATATAAATGTATGTTTGCTCCTGTACAGCAAGCACAGTACTGTATTAGTCTATGTCCGTGATTTGATTCGAATATAACTTCTCGAATACGTAATTGCAATAATGTATTAACATATTTTATTAATTACTAGAGGCTCCCTTCACAGAAAATATTCCTATCATTTACAGTGCTTTTGTACTTCAACATAATTGCAATGTAGTAGTTAGTTTTGTTCATATAATTTTTTTCTGGCATATTACATATTACGACTTTCTGTTTACATGTCTGATCCCGAATTAGACTGGAGAATGTACATTTTAAGTGGGTTTTTTATGGATGGTTACATTTCAAAGTTCAGGGATATAAGGGCATTATATTAATTGTAAAATTGCAATTAGGTTTCACAATAAGTTGCATATACTTATTATATAAAACAATGAAAAGTCCATGATGGAATAATAACTATATTATGAAAAGGATGCACTGCTACTCACGATATAGTGGAGATGCTGAGTCATAAAAAGGCACAACAAAAAAAAAAGCTAAACAAGTAAGCTTTCAACCAGAAGGCCTTCTTCTGAAGTAGATAACAAACATACACACTTTTATGCAAACACAACTCACACTCACATGATCATTGTCTTTGGCTGCCAAGGCCAGATTGTGAGCTACAGTGCATGACAAGAGAAGCAATCTGGGTGTTGAGAGTAAGGAGGTGGGGCAGAGAGGGGGAGGTATAGTAGGATAAAGATGGGGGATGGTAAAATGTTGCCATTATCAAGTGTTGCAACTGCAACAGATTAAAATACAATAAAAGTAGAGGTATCAGAGAAAGCATCGAAAAATAGCAGGGCAAAGAGTTAAACCAATGTATGAGCCAACTTATTTGTTCTCTTACTTACATACAAATCATTAGATGTGGGTAGAATCCAAGTCATTGTCAAAATATAACCTTTGGTTATATAAACCAATATTGATAAAATAAATGCTAGAATGTTTGTGTAATATGCTAATTTTCTGGCAACTGACATGACCCAGTTTATATGGTTGTGGAAAATAGATGACCAAACCACAGGTTTCAAACTTTGCTATGTTATGTCTAAGCAGCCACTGACATAAACATAAGTGGAACGATCATGTAAGATCATCATAAAGACATCCCAGTTTGCACAATGAGATCTGTGGTGTGTCATGGGAGCAGGTAGTGGGACTCTTTATTATGCAAGCTGGTTACATTATCTTTGAAGTGGCCAGAGGATGCCAGTGGTTATATAATATGGTGTGAAGAGCCAATTTTCCAGTGTGCATGTAAAAACATGACTTATTCCATCACAATTAAAGATACATGAAAGTACAATCTTGCAAGAGTGAACCATTGATACATGGTGAATTATAAAATAAGCAGCTATACATTGATATGAATTCACAATTGTTAGATAAATGTTCTGGAAGAAACAGCAAACAACTGCTCTCAAAATTTCAGCTGGAAAAAAAAATTAATGTCAAATACAAAAAATGCACCGAAATACTGAGAAACACTAATAGGTAAAATAGGATGTGTAAGTAAAGAAACTATACAACAGAATGGACTGGAAAAATGCAGTAGATGTCAATGTTAACAAAATAAAAACTAAGACACGCCACAGTGGTACGACCAGAAAGATTGTATGAATGTAAATGCCTAACACTGGACTAAAAGCTGAACAAAACAGAGGTACTTGAATGATGGATTATTAGAAAGATGGCTGGAAAATGAAATGTTGTTAGGAGACCTACAAAAATGTAGGGATGATTAAACTTTTTGGTCACCTCTACTGAATTAATGAGAACCGGCTAATGAAAAAAATATTCCTGTATTTCTGGAAAAAGAAATTGACAGTAGCATGGTTTGCAGAAATAATAAAAGAACTAGAAAGAAATAACATCAGAGAATCATAAATAATAGGCAGAAATCTTTTTAAGACAAAAATACTAAATTTAGATGGTTTTCAGTGCAGAAAAAATATGAAATTGGGAAAAACATGGGCAAAAGAAAAGAGAAGACAACATGAGGAGAAGATGAAGGAGTTCTGGAAAAATAAAAAACATCAAGCTTCCAACATGGAACTTAAAAGTGTGGAGACGTGACAATAGCCACTGTGCCAATTTTTGGTTGAACTACTTAATTGCTAAAAGACACACAAAGCACCTTGAAAACTTTATCTGCCATTTTCTCAGAAACTATCAAATGTCTACAGGTAAGCCAAGACACATGTTCACTTATTTTGACCTCTCTTCCACTGATCAATGGTTCGCTGAAACTAGATTACCATGTTCTCCTCGTAAGTTGGAAAGTATACCTAACCTCTGGATTTACAAGTGCAAACAGGCCCAAAGCACTCATTTTCCTAAAAGACAGCCCTAAGCAGCAAAGAAGACAAATTTGACTGAAGATGTATAGAAAGGGATAAGCTACAGTTGTAGGCCATATGACTCAAAATTGCTTCAAGCAAAGTTTCGTGCCACGCTGTTGTTTTCTAATTTGTGAGACGAAAAAAAGAAATAAACATTTTGCAGTAAAATTTGTTATCCATAAATGAGGTTAGTTGTGTGTGACAATTAATTTTGTTTTCTTACAAATGCTGAAAGCTTTGTCAATATCAGGAAAAGAGTAAAAACGTTAAAAAAAGAACAATATTCTTAGACTTCCAACTGATTTATCATACATGTATACTTCTTAAAAGACAAATATTTAAATTCTAACTTATTAACTTTGTAAACTAGTAAGTGCATAGGTGTTTGTGTGTGTGTGTGTGTGTGTGTGTGTGTGTGTGTGTGTGTGTGTGTGTTTGCTATAATGCAATTTTCCTCAGGAGATTAGTTTTAATTCAATTGCTAATCTGTGAAACTCCATTCATTTAAAAGTTTATGAACATAAAATAACAAATTACGTTACATTTAAATCGTACTGGCAAAAAAATTACTATATGTGCAATTGCAACACACAAAAAAATGAATATTTTGTAAAATCTCCGTCTTCCGAGATTAAACGCTCTTTTACACAAATTCTTTTATATTGCTGTTTACAGTACTTTCATGCATAGTTCAGTACATATGTTTAATGAGCCTTTACATGACATAACTCTTATTTGAAGTCTTTGTTTTATGAATTCTTGCAAAAACTTGAACTACTGATTATGTGCTATTTTCACAGGCATATGTTCAAACTAATGAAGACAATCTAACTGAAGAAACTCAGACAGAAGAGATAATAATGAAAAATAAATGGACACAGAACCCAGTGTCTTTCCATACTCTCAAAAAAGAAGATGATATGAATAATGAAATACAATTGTTTTCACAGGCAAGTCAGATAGATGCTTTAAATGTTAGGTTGTTAATAATACACAGAACATATGCATGATATGTCAGCAACACCATTTGTATTATTTTTCACTCATATTGTCAGTATCAGCACACATTTGATATTTCATGTTTCATGTTTTTGATGTCTTAAATATGTCTATTAAATACTGTATTTACTGAATGGGCAGTAATAATATGGAAAGGACAGATTGCCACTCACCACATTGAGAAGGCTCTGGCACAATGAAGAAAACACCAGAAATACATAAGCAAAATTGTATATAAATCAAAGACACTAGCTAGGTATGTAAGAGCTGTTGTTGCATGGATATGTGTAGATTCTACTTCTGTGGAAGTGCTTTGTGAGAAAACTTAAAGATTTTTTGTAATACTTTTCATTGTTTGTGTCTGCAACTCAGTGCATCCTCTATGTGGTTAGTGGCAGTCTATGCTTTACATGTTGTTGTTATTCCATCCTCGACTTTGTTTAAAAGTGCAATAATCTTTTTTTGCTTCAGAAAGTGAGATGAAAAAAAAATAATTTTACATTACTGCACTTATTTTTATATTTTTATCAATTAACAAAATTATCACTGCAATTACAGAGGACGCAGTTAAAACACAGGCTAATAAAATTTTTTCACTTGTGCCATCTGTCTGCACAAAAGTTCTTTATTCTGTATGTAGATTTCTCAAAAATATCATTTTGATTACTGTGTAGATGTTCCAGAAATAATAAGTAGTGCTAAATATTGTTCATGTTATCAGTGTCCACCCTAATTAATGTGTTTCGTTAAGAAAAATACAAAAAAATGAAGAGAGATCAATGTACCTTTACAGCACAGATGAAATGAAACTACATGTTTACATGATTGATTTTTGGATAAACAGTTGAATGGCTGGAGTGACTGGCTAATGATTGTGATGTTTGGTTGTTTATGGAAATGTGTCAGTGAAGAATTGAATTGCTGATTTATTGTATTCTGACCCATCTACTTGCTTTTACAAACCACAATTGTTAAAGTGACTGCTGTGATCCATTTGTTGCCCATGACAGCAGACCGTTGTGTTGGCAGTGTTACCCACTTTACATAGTGATTTCCAAAGAGCCCAGTGCCTGCACACTGTTGAAAATAGACGGCATTGCATTGGGCATCCATAAATCGACTGTGGTCATATCCATTAATTCATGTGCCTTTCCTATCCTGCACTCTACTACCACACTATTATCCAGTACAAGGGCAGTCACTTGACACTGTCAATTTTTCAGTCCATAAGTGCTTCATCTTTTAATGAAGTTACAATTGTATTATGGAAAGGAAGGATTGCTGCTCA
Organism: Schistocerca gregaria; assembly: GCF_023897955.1. Taxonomy (NCBI): domain Eukaryota; kingdom Metazoa; phylum Arthropoda; class Insecta; order Orthoptera; family Acrididae; genus Schistocerca; species Schistocerca gregaria. The sequence continues at coordinate 221,465,441 of NC_064920.1, read as the reverse complement.
CCACATAGAGGAAACACTGAGTTGCAGACATGCGCGATGAAAAGACTGCCCAACTCTAGACTGGCTCCAGACCTACAACCTCCTTTCTGGTTACCATGACCAACTACATTCTCACTTAACAATAACTTCTCTTTTGTGGATATCACCTGCAAACAGATCCATGGCACACACATGGCACCACCCTCTTGCAAATCAAATTAAATCAAATCAAAACCTTTGGACAAATAAGTTCTTCTTCAGAAAGAGAAACATGCATACATTCCTACACGCACAATTCACATATACGTGGCCACTGTCTCTGGTTGCTGTGTTGCTGTGCCCCAACTGTGGACTGTGACTGTATCTGACCAGAGCAACAGACTGGGATGCTGGGGATAAGGAAGAGGCATGGGGCAGGGAGGGGGAGGGATAGCAGGGTAGAAATACAGCATTATTTCCTGTCCTCCTCAATTATTTCCTGTCCTCCTCAAACCCTTTGTGCCATCCAAGAACTTCTCCCCTGAGTCTCTTTCTCTCCTCACCCCTACCACTCACCCACACTTACCTCCATGAAGTTTATTAACCCAACTACCCAGGGTGCTCCACTGTGACCAGTTACTGTGCCCCCCTCCCCACACACACACACACACACACACACACACACACACACACACACACAGAGAATCTCTATTCTTGTGGACTAACACCTTCAACCTATTACCCATAACTTACCCTGCTATATCAAAGACACCAACCATTTCCTCTGCCGACTGCCCAAAGTTCTTTTTTCTTTATCATTCGGCATCCTGCTCACCACTGTCAATGGCACTGCCTCCTACATTACCATCCCATTGCCCATGGCCTTGCTGCTATTGAACAGTACACTTCCCAATGCCAGACTGGCTCCAAAGCTACAACCTCCTTCCTGGTCACCATGACCAACTACATTCTTCCTTAACAATAACTTCTCCTTTGTAGATATCACCTGCAAACAGATCCATAGCACAGCAATGGTACACACATGGCACCATTCTTTACCAAACTATTCATGGACCATGCAGAGGAATTCTTCCTAGCACCCAGAATCCCAAACTCCTTACTTGGAACAGAGTCATTGATCTGGACTGAGGGTGAGGACAACCTAACTACATTCCTCCAAAACCTCATCTTCTCCCCCGTTCACTACACCTGGTCCTCCTCAACCCAACAAGCCATTTTACTTGGTATTGGCCCCTATCTTAAGGATGGTTGCATCAGTACCTCTGTTCACATCAAAGCTACCAACCACCAACAATACCTCCCCTTCAACAGCTGCCACCCATTCCATATCAAGAAGTCCCTTCCATACAGCCTAGCCAACTGTGGTCACTGCATCTGTAGTGATGAGCAGCCCCTTTCTAAATGTGCCAAGGGTCTCACTAAGGCCTTTACAGACTGAAATTACCTTCCCAACCTTGTTCTGAAACAGATCTCCCATGCCTTGTCTCTCCATTCACCAGCCGCCTCCCACATGTCCACTGTCTGACCACAGAGGGGCACTCCTCTTGTGACTCACTACCCCTCACATCTGGAGCAACTCAATCACATTCTTTGCTGGGTTTTCGACTACTTCATGTCATATCTTGAAATGAAGAATATCCTACCCACTATCCTCCCCACTGCTCCCACAGTGCACCTACACCATCCACCAAAACTATGCACCATCTTTGTCCATCCCTACTCCACCCCTGCTCTCAACCCCTCACCCCATGGCCTATATCCCCACCGTAGACCTAGATACAAGACCTGACTCATACAATATCTTCCCACTACTGCCTATTCAAGTCCTGTCACAAGCATGTCCTATCCCGTCAAAGGCAGGGCTACCTGTGAAAGCTGTCATGCGATCTACAAACTAAGAGGCAATCACTAGGGCACTTTCTATATGGACATGACAACTGATAAGCTGTTTGTCCACATGAATAGCTACTGCCAAACTGTGGCCAAAAGACATCTGGAACATCCAGCTGCTGAACATGCTGCCGAACACAGTGTGCTTCATTTGAGTGACTGCTTCACAGTCAGTGCCATCTGGATCCTTCCTAGTAACATCAGCTTTTATAAACCACAGAGGTAGAAACTCTCCCTATAACATTCATTTCCGCAAACCCCCTAGCCTCGGCCTTTGCTAGTCCCTGTCCTTCACCAACCTGTCCGCTTCCCTGCACACTCTCCAGCACCATATATGCATTCTATTCCTCCATAACATGTACAGTCTTTCTTCCTTCTCTATCCACCACTTCTCCCTGCCCAGTACACCCTTCCAACTGTGCACCTAGCAGCCCTATCCTATACCCAACACATCCCTGCATGCTCTCACAGCCAGCTCTACATCTCCCCCACATCTCCTTACCTCACACCTACCTGAGATTGCTGCTCACATCAAAAGCAGTCACATTCTGACCATAGTGGCGGCATGTATGTGTGTGTTTTCTATTTCTGAAGAAAGACATTTTTGTCTGAAAGCTTAAATGTTTAGGAGTCTTTTCATTGTGCCTGTTTCTGTCTCATTGCTTCCTGTGATGTGTACCAATCTATCCTTTTCACAGTCTGAAAACTTAAATGTTTAACAGTCTTTCCATTGTGCCTGTTTGTGATTCAGTGCCTCCTGTGGTGAGCACCAGTCTATCCTTTACATAATATTGTTATTATTCCATCCTGAACTTACCATTTCTTAATGAATTTGCTATTTATAATTCAATACTTTGAGTGTATCCAGAATGAAATTTTCACTCTGCAGCAGAGTTTGCACTGATACAAAACTTCCTGGTAGATGAAAACAGTTTGCCAGACCAAGACTCGAATTCAGGACCTTTGCCTTTTGCGGGTAACTCCTCTACCACTTGCCCGCGAAAGGCAAAGGTCCTGAGTTTGAGGTCCGATGTGGCACACAATTTTACTCTGCTGGGAAGTTTCTTATGAGCGTATTTAGTCAAGCCTCATAACAAGGTGCTCCGGGTTTGCAGCCTCCCAGAAAATTTAATAATCATATGATTTTTCAGTGTTGTAAATTTATTTAGAACATAATAGTTGGTATTTGTTATATGGCAGACAGAATGGCAAAAACTAAGCTTGTTTAGGTAAGAATAATTATTCCTTGCATTGTACATCATTATTTTACCCATTTCATTTTTCTTAATACTATATTGTAAAATGAAATTACGATTTCATTTTGTTGTGAGCTGTATTGCTGTTGACAAAGAGTTAATAACATTTTTTTCCACTGGCATCAATATAGTAACTTGTATGTTGTGTACGTAATTGTCTGTGTTCATATTCAAAAACATTAAACAGGGATATAAACCAGCACCACAGCTCCACATAAAATCATTGCACTTATGCTTTCGACTGCATGTAGCTATTCATTGTAAATGGATTTTCAACTGACTATCTACAACCTAAATTTGTTTTGTACAGTCTAAAATAGTCTGATTGTTGGGTTTTGTACAGAAATATGTCAGTTGAAATTTGTCATGTTCTTGCTGAACTTATGTAATGTTCATTCATCAAACCATAGGGCCTACTGCAGCTACTCATGAAGGAGGCTACACTGTAACAGCAACCACTGGGAGGTACTTCAATATTGTTTTGTTTGAAATGAAGATTGAGACCAATTATTTTATCGGAAGCCTTGTCAAATTTCATATGTTCCTTTGATCTGCAATGATTGCATGTCTGAAATTTAGCAAAACAAAAACAAAAATACTGCAGTTCCTGTTATTTTGCATGTTATTGCTGATTTGTGTGCTTCACAGTAATATAAAGTTAGAATGTGTAACTAACAGCATGCAGCAGGGTAATGTAATTTTTTCGATCATGTGTATTCAATCCTGGTTTGTTGCGAAGATGCTTACAACTGAAACTCATAGGTTTGATTGAGACTTGTGGTGGGGATCATTGTGCAAGATATTCTCTTTCAGTTTCAATTATTCAATTCAAATAATTTTTGAAATTTCTACTTTTAATCATTTGTCCATAACTGAATTGTTAAAAATATATCACATGGAAGTTAGACTCCTACTATATAAAATTGCATACTGATGCCACTGCAGCTTCGCTTACTTATTATAAAATATATTGGTAACCAATATGCTATTTATAATAGTGACTACTTAAAATCCTTGTGTAAAAATGAAATAAACAGTCTGTGATGCTAATGTTGCTATATGTCTCCACAACCGATATTCCAGAATACTCTCTGAACTATGACATGTACTAAAGCAAGAAGGGTCTTTTGGCACTCCACCCCCCTCCCCTCACTCATAATCTGGAATAAAAGGTTTTTGTTCATACAATAAACAGATAACAATAATTCTCAGGAATATAATAAGAATGCAGTGTCAGCTATAAAATTTAGTTCTTATGGCATGACATGTCTTAAAACTGAAAGCTCCTTTACATCCAAAATGGCAATTTTAGAGCTGCCCTCCCTACAGCTCCCCCCCCCCCACCCCCACCCCCCACCCACCCCCCACACACACTTGGACAAATTTTCATGGATATGCACAAACAGATAACAAATGAATTTCAATCAAAGTCATGGAAAACCGGTATTTGGTAAAGGGAGCTGTTACCAAACAATCACAGAACAAATAAACTACAGTTTATGAACTTAATCAGAGGCATTATCGATTTCATAATGGGTCATGGCCCATTCACTCTGTAGCTGCATATATGTTGCCAAAGACAATGAGACAGTGTGAGTGTGGAGAGATGGTACACCACATCATGTTGTATTATAGTGTCCTCTAAACTATAATTTGGTAGGCATTACGAAATACTGATTCCAGGGCAATTATAAGTAAATTGCTACTCAAATACTCCTCATGGAATTGTTAAGGTTCAGACACAGAGAAATGCAACTAGCTGAATTGAAACTTCCTGGCAGTTTAAAAATGTGTGCTGGACCAAGGGTCGAACCCAGGACTTTTGCATTTTGCGTGCATGTGCTGTATCAACTGAGCTGCCCCAAGCATGACTCATGACCTGTCCTCACAGCTTTACTTGTGCCAACCTACTTTTCAAACTTCCCAGAAGTTCTCCTGTGAAACTTGCAGGACTAGCGTTCCTGGAAGAAAGGATATTGCAGAGACATGGCTTAGCCACAGTCTGAAGGATTGTTTCCAGAATGAATCTTCACTTTGCAGTGGAGTGTGTGCTGATATGAATCAAAGCTGTGAAAATGGGTCATAAGTCATGGTTGAGTAGATTAGTTGGTAGAGCACTTGCCTGTGAAAGACAAAGGTCCCAACTTAAAGTCTCATTCCAGCATATAATTTTAATCAGCCACGAAGCTTCATATCAGTGCACACTCCACTGCAGAGTGAAAGTTCATTCAGGAAGCAATCCTCCATGTTATGGCTAACCCATGTCTCTGTAATCTCATTTCATTAAGGAGTGCTAGGCCCGCAAGTATTGAGAAATTTGGAAGCTAGGTGATGAGGTACTGACAGAAGTAAAGCTGTGATGACGGGTCATGAGCTGTGCTTGAGTAGCTCTGTTGGTAGAGCACTTTCCCATGAAAGGCAAAGGTCCCAGGCTTGCTTGTCAGTCCAGCATATAGTTTTAATCAGCCAGGAAGTTACATATCACCACACACTCTGGTGTAGGGTGAAAATTCATTTTGGAAACAGCTGAATTGTTCAGCACTTGTCCAGTTTCCTCAGTTAAATTTTGAGACATCATTAAATACAACTATTGTCGCCTGATATATTGAATATAAGTGTATAACAGTTGTATCAATTCCCACTGTTTATTGTTGTCATTATTCTTATTCGCATACGGGCCCAATAGAACAATGCAAGGTACAATCCATGAAGATCACTTTTGATGGTTGGCATTCCTATGTGTCCATATTTGTTTCATCTTTCCAGAATGAAGTCTCTTTCTTTCACCAGACCACAGTGCTCCACCCCGTTTTCTAATTTATGTCTGACCAACTTTCCAAGCAAATATCTTTTGTCTGAATGTTTTTCTATTTGTAACGTCTGTCCAGGTTATACTGGCTACTTTAAGATACTCCTTAATCACAGTGATCCATTTAATTGGCCCAGTTTTGGCCTTACTTATGTTCTCGTAGAATTCTGCTGTTTGTTTTGTCAACCTAGAGGATGCCATTCTTTTAATGTGCCCATAAAATTTAAGTCTTCATTTTCTCAAATCACCATGTACGTCTGAGTAAGTCTTCTATTTCCTTATTACTTCTCAGCTTATAAGTTCCTCCATCAATTTTGGGGCCTAGTATTTTTCTAATAATCTTTCTTTCTTTCTTTTGAATTTTTTCAGTTTTCCTCTTTCTATTTAAAATTAAAGCTTCAGCTTCACAAAGAAATTCAAGTTTGATTACAGTTCTATAATGCCTAAGTTTACTGAATTTAGAAAGTGATTTTTATTATAAATATTTTGTGTTAATCTGAATGCAGTTCCCCCCCCCCCCCCCCCCCCCCCCCCCCCTTAGACATCGATCTTTGCAGCTTTCTCAGACTGTTTTCTTGTATGATTTCCCCCAAGTATTTAAATTGAGAATACCTTTTTACTTTCCCATATTTTGTGTTCAAAAACTTTGGTGCTTGTTTTTTGCAAGTCATATATTCCATTTTTTCGAATGATATTTGTAGCCCTACTTTCTCCGCAACTTCTTTAAGGATTTCAGTTTGTTTTTGAGCAGTGGTAATATCTCTAGTTAAAGCTGCCAGATCATCTGTAAAGGTGAGGCAATCTTCTCTAATATTACTTCTACCTAATTTGATTGATTGATATATATTTTGACTCGGCTATTGCTCTCTGCATTCTGTACTGTTTATTTTGTATTACTGTTTCGTAATCAGAATCGCTGTACTATTTATTATTAGTATGGGAAGACACAGTTCATTTGCAGTAAGTTGTGTATACTTCATAATTTTCATTCGTGCTGCATATCATAAAACTAAACAACTGGCAACTCCACACATGGGTCTTAGTGATTCGAGCCATGTTGAGCTCAACAAAACCACAGGGTGAGGCAGAAGCCTGGATACCCACTTTAAAAGTCAGGCAGTGTGAGAAATCATAATGGCGTCTGGTATGGGATGTCTGTTGATGGGGGCACAACTTATAAGAGCTATGGCAACAGTGGCGGCCATCTTGAAATGTTCAGATAGAAGAGATAGAGAAGATCCAACGGAGAGCAGCGCACTCCATTACAGTATCATTTAGTAATCGCGTAAGCGTTACGGAGATGATAGCTAAACTCTAGTGGAAGACTCTGCAGGAGAGACGTTCAGTAGCTTGGTACAGGCTTTTGTTGAAGTTTCGAGAACATACCTTCAGCGAAGAGTCAAGCAGTATATTGCTCCCTCCTATGTATATCTCGCGAAGAGACCATGAGGATAAAATCAGAGGGATTAGAGCCCACACAGAAGCATACTGACAATCCTTCTTTCCACGAACAATACGAGACTGGAGTAGAAGGGAGAACCAATAGAGGTACTCAAGGTACCCCCCGCCACACACCGTCAGGTGGCTTGCGGAGTATGGATGTAGATGTAGGTGTAGATGTGCTATCTTGGATTTGGATTATGTGTTTCAAATGGGAAGGGGGTCATGTGGCACATCATTTTGAATTACCTCTTTCTCAGTAATATACATGTGAAATCTGTTTTAAGATATCTGTACTTGTATAAGAGTTATGACTTGTTAAAGTTTAGGACACTTGTCAGAATCAGCATTACAGCATATGCTCAATATGACCTCCATTGTGCTGGACACACGATCAGAGTATTTTTTGCCAGTCCTGTTGCACACGTCACAGCATCTGTGGGTCAGCAGAGGCACACACCTCCTCAGTATGCGGACAAAAATGGGCTACATTGTTGATTTTTACCTCATACACAATTGATTTCAAATGTCCTCGCAGATAAAAGTCAGGAAGTGTAATATCAGGGGACCATGATGGCCAGTCAATAGGACTTCCCTACCTATCCAGTGACCTCCAGACTGTTCATCCAGAAACTGCCTGACTTCAGTAGCATAGTTGGGAGGTGCACCATCTTGGAAGAACGTTGGGAAATCACCCTGCAGATTCAACATCATTGGAAGCACATAATCACAGAGCATGTTAAGATATCTTTCCCAACTGAAAGTTCCATCAATCAACAATTGACCCATGGTTCTTGTGTCCAAAATCCCACACCAAATCGTCAGTTTTTCACCACCAGCACCTTGACAGGGATCCACCCACGAGGGGTTTGTGTCTGACCAGTAATGATGATTCTATTTGTTTAGTTCTCCCTGCACATAAAAATTAGCTTTATCACTGAACATCACCTGTCATAAGAAATTTTGGTCTCTTCTTACATTGATCCAGAGCCCATTCTGCAAACTGCACCCTCCCATCAGGGTCATCCTCCAAGAGCCGATGTTGCAAATGTAACTTGTATGGATGCTATTGGTGTGTGTGCAACATGCAGGACTGAATGCTGACTGATACCAGAACCAGCACATACTGCAATGTGGACTTTCCATAAATTGCCGTTGCAGTCTCCTCATCAGTGGCTGTTGTTGAACGTCCACTGTTGGCTGATCCACCACAGAACCTGTTGCATGAAATTTGTTCTATAACTTGGATGCTGTCATATGTGAAATGTCATTTGACTCAGGATATCGGACACTGAAATCAGAAAAAAAAAATCAGTCTGGTACTTTTTCCATCACTTATTAACACAATTTCATGTGTTTCTGCTGTGTAAGTGCCACAGTTAACAAGAGTGATCACCTGCTAAGAGGTCATCACTCCTACACAAATAAAGATGTCTTAAAACAGGTTTCACCTGTGTATTTGTGAGACAGAGGCAGTTCAAAATGATGTGCCACATGATCCCCTTCCCATTTGAAACACATAACCCAAAACCATGATGGCAGATTTCAAGATGCCCACCACAGTCGCTGTAGCTCCTATAAGTTACACTCCAACCTACAGACACCCCATACGAGATGCCATTATGATGTTCATACTGTTCAACTTTTGTAAGTGTGTATCCACATTTTTGCCTCAGCCTGTATTAGGCTTCATCCATGAAATAAAAATTTCAATAAGATAATGATGAAGGTTTTGTGACTCTTCAGTAACAGATACATCACAGAACTAGAAGGTAGGAATAATTTGAGAGCTACTAAAGGTTCATAAATTTTATCAGATACCACATTTGTCATGTTATGTAAACAAAAAGAAATATTGATAAAAACTTGTTGGCCACTAGGACACAGACAATAAAAATGTATAGCCACAGTAAATATTACAGACTCCTCATATATTTTCCTTTATCTAAGTTCCATACCTCTCTTCTTACAAGTTTCTTGATCATGTGTTTTTTTTTTTTTCTTTCTTCATCTCTGTATAGATTGGTTCATTCCATGTGAAATCAACCAACAAGCTGGTTGTTGACATCTAAAATTTTGATAATTTTTAATCTATTGATCGTCGTAGGTGTTTCTATAAAAAATCCCAAATTAAATTGTCATTTTGATTGTGAGTTATTAAGTTGTAAAGCTTTCAAAATAATGCAATTTTTGAAAACTTAAAATAGCAATATTGCAAAACCTATTTGCCTTACAGCCCTAAAATTTGCAGCGTTTTATTGCTTCTTATAAGTATTAAAAATATGGGCTACTTAACTATACTGCTCAATTTTCACAAGACAATTTCTTTTTTCTTTTTTTAATTTTTAAACTTCTAAAGAAAATATATGTTAGAAATAAATTGTTTGTTCAGGTGAGTGCTACATTTCGTGATGGTAGTCGAGCAGGAACAAATTAAAATAAATTTTATTTCCATGGAAAATGCAGCATTTGATACTTAGTCTGTTCCACTTTGTGCTTACTATGGTGTAATGGAAACCTTAAATCAGAACCAAATAAGACTGTCAAATCATTGTTATTTTTATTACATTACTAGAATAACACATTTAACTGTAAATTCAGAGTTGATCTTCCTATAGTAATTGAGAAAATATTTTGCCATATATCAGAATAACACATCCTCAGCTTAATTGTACCTTTAATTTACATTAATATTAATACTATTAATTAAATGTTGGTGTAGTTGTTTACTATTTGACACTGTGTTGTGTGGGTACCTTACAGTGAGAAACTTGAGAAACTTTCTACTAATCTTCAACAGGAAAACACTATGGTGATCTAGTTGCAGAACTATTAGTCTAAGATTATGCCAGGTGTCTCTCCTCAGAGTCTTCAGGCACCTTTTCTCTAGTTTTTCAGCAGATATTTGCAGTTTTGTTTTTGCGCTGTGTAGCTGGAATCAGCCTAAACAGTTACTGCTCATGTCTTTCATGTGACACCTAATGGCAACACAAACAAATTTATTTTTAAACAGGAGGTTTACTTGCCTATTCGATAGCATGCTCACAAATTAATCTAGTCCAATATTCATTTCATTGATCTGTATTAAAAGGAATAGTAAAACATGAGGAATAAACAGCCATCCACCAGTGACTCCATAGCACTGGATGCTAGGTGGTAGCAGTCAGTACGGGCCAGGGCAGTGCTGTCACTGTTGTAGTACTGGTTATTCTTCATGTTTTACTGTCCCTGTTAATACATCAATAAAACGAATATCAGACTAGACTAATATGGGGCTGCTCTATTGAAGGGTCATGTAAAATTCTGCTTTAAAAATCTTCTTCTTCCACTTCTTCTTTTAATGAGAAACAAACCAATGCTTTACATTGACCCTGCGCACTGCATCAAAGAAATGATGGGCACTATTTGTTTGGCATGACCCTAGCTGCACAGTGCAAAAACAAGATGTCTGCAGAAACACGAGGGAAAAATGCACCTGATGACTCTTTGGAGAGACAATCTCTGTTTATTGCAATCTTTTTTAAGTCATACAGGTAGATCCTAGTGCACTCAAGTGGTAATAAGAGATAATTGGTATAACAATACGTTATTTTCCAATATAATCTGTGATACTTTTTGCATCTCTTCCTCTGATAGAATCTATTTTCTTCCAGTAGCAGTTGTGCAGTTTAATTTACAAAGGACAAATTTTCAGGAAGTCAATTTATCTGATATTGTTGGCTTGGAAAAAGGAAGAGCTGATCCACAAGGATGCGTAAATAAAGAGTTCCCTTTCTCCTTCTATGTCTCTTCATAGCACGCAGGCCATCACAATTTGCTGCCATATATGCAAGCAACAAATTCTGTAATCTGTTCAAAAGGCATGCCCATTTCATCTGGACCCATTTGAAGTTAATGAACATCAGAATCCTTAAAATCAGAAACAAATGTTGCTTTAATTTTGGATTTGTTTGTAGGAAGTAATATGTGATACTTCTGAGTCCCAGTGACTGACATGGCTTCATAAAACCTTTTTTAAAAATGTCTTTCTTCTGCTGGTCATTTGCCACATACAAAAAAGTGACTGATGGGATATTTGTTATATCCCACTCAGTTGGAGGGAGACAATATTTAATTACTCACAGGATTTTCCAGACTAGATTTCAATACAAGCCTTTTTACTGTGCTGCCAACACCATCACACTCTCCATTTCTGTGTGTAGTAGCATGACAAAGCCTAACTTCCTCAAAATGAAAAAATAAATTAGAAAGTTTTTCCAACTATTTTATTGTGCTCGTGAGTCATAAGTGAAGTAATGATGGTTTTCTCCTATGTTGTGATGAAAATCAAGTTTCATAAAGTCTGTAAACTTTTTTACAACATGTATACAAGAACTGTGTTGTCCATTTAACTGTCTGAGATAATTATTTTATTGACGGATGGAATTTTCAGCAACTGTAGTGTATATTTCAGAATAAAATTTAATTGTTAGTCATATTTTTATTACGCTTTACTGGTTTCAACTACTTAATTTGTCATCTTCAGAAGCGTACAAAATTAAGGATATTATGCATCATGAGACCTTGGCCATACATTTATATGAATTATAAGAAGTTTGTTACAGAGACATACTTACTGTTGGTTTAGCAGTTGTCAGTCTCTTCTTCATAGAAGTACAGAGCCATGATATGTCCAAAAATGTACATATTTTTTGTGATTATTGTAGACACATATTGAAATTTACAGTAACTGAGTCACACCTCTGTAAAAATCATGTTTTTGTGCTAGCACATAGGGATATAAAAAGTGCGACTGGGGTATATGAAGAAATACATCTTAAAAGAATGTGGCACGTAGTTCCAATATATAAAAGAAAGTGGCTGGTTTTCACATTCAACAAGAGGTGCTATGTTTTAAAAATACAGTCTGTTTTTTTAATGCAAGTTGATCATTCAATAAATCTTTTGAATTTAAGTAGGAATATTTATATATTTCAGATTTTTATAAAATGTTCATCTTGTAGCCCTTGTCAGATACATCCAAAGGGTGGTGGAGGAACAATGTGTTGCTCAATTTTGAGATGTTTCACAAAAGGTGACTGAAATGAGTTGCCACTGTCTTTTCTGAGCAATTGCTCATGTAAGTGGCTCTTAAATACCCCCTCTTTGTATATAAAAACTTGGACGTATATTACATTGTAGCTTATATAATCCAGATTTGAGGTATTTGTCATTTGGAGGTTTCTCATTATGTATAAAGAGCAACTTCATGACATTATTGATGGTAAAGAACATGATGATGTCATATTTTTTAAACAGATTGACTGTATGATAAGAAAAGTCACTTAGAAATGGGATTTTGGTGTATTTCTTAACAATAAGGCCATTTTAATTGAGCCTAGAGGATTTTAAATTCTTGTTGCTTTTGTTCTCCTAAAGTTTTTTGTATAAGGCTGGGGTTAAGGACACCTCAACAATACAGTCTATCATAGCATGAAAGAATGTCAACTTGTACTTAAAGGGGTAACAAGAAGAGGTATGAATGATGATGTAGGTTTCCTGTAAATTAGATGATTTTCTATTTCATATGTTGAATGATGAATTTGCATAGAATCTCATATAAAAAGTGAAAATTAGCCCATTCCTTTTATATATTGGAACTATGTGCCATGCTTTTTAAGAGGCATTACATGTAACTTCTTTATATACATTTATTAAAAACAAAGATTCCATGACTTACCAAATGGGAAAGTGCTGGTAGATAGACACAATAAAAAAACACACAAACACACACACAAAATTTCAAGCTTTCGCAACCAACGGTTGCCTCGTCAGGAAAGAGGGAAGGAGAGGGAAAGACGAAAGGATGTGGGTTTTAAGGGAGAGGGTAAGGAGTCATTCCAATCCCGGGTGAGGAAAAACTTATCGTAGGGGGGAAAAACCACAGGTATACACTCACACACATATCCATCCACACATATACAGACACAAGCAGACATATTTAAAGGCAATGTGTTTGGGCAGAGATGTCAGTCGAGGCGGAAGTGCAGAGACAAAGATGTTGTTGAATGACAGGTGAGGTATGAGCGGCGGCAACTTGAAATTAGCGGAGGTTGAGGCCTGGTGGATAACGGGAAGAGAGGATATATTGTAGGGCAAGTTCCCATCCCCAGAGTTCTGATAGGTTGGTGTTAGTGGGAAGTATCCAGATAACCCGGACAGTGTAACACTGTGCCAAGATGTGCTGGCCATGCACCAAGGCATGTTTAGCCACAGGGTGATCCTCATTACCAACAAACACTGTCTACCTGTGTCCATTCATATGAATGGACAGTTTGTTGCTGGTCATTCCCACATAGAAAGCATCACAGTGTAGGTAGGTCAGTTGGTAAATCACGTGGGTGCTTTCACACGTGGCTCTGCCTTTGATTGTGTGCACCTTCCGGGGTACAGGACTGGAGTAGGTGGTGGTGGGAGGGTGCATGGGACAGGTTTTACACTGGGGGTGGTTACAAGGGTAGGAGCCAGATGGTAGGGAAGGTGGTTTGGGGATTTCATAGGAATGAACCAAGAGGTTACGAAGGTTAGGTGGACGGCGGAAAGACACTCTTGGTGGAGTCTACATCTACATCTACACCTACATTCATACTCCGCAAGTCACCCAACGGTGTGTGGCGGAGGGCATTTTACGTGCCACTGTCATTACCTCCCTTTTCTGTTCCAGTCGCGTATGGTTCGCGGGAAGAACGACTGTCTGAAAGCCTCCGTGTGCGCTCGAATCTCTCTATTTTTACATTCGTGATCTCCACGGGAGGTATAAGTAGGGGGAAGCAGTATATTCAATACCTCATCCAGAAACGCACCCTCTCGAAACCTGGCGAGCAAGATACACCATGATGCAGAGCGCCTCTCTTGCAGAGTCTGCCACTTGAGTTTGCTAAACATCTCCGTAACGCTATCACGGTTACCAAATAACCCTGTGACGAAACGCGCCGCTCTTCTTTGGATCTTCTCTATCTCCTCCGTCAACCCGATCTGGTACGGATCCCACACTGATGAGCAATACTCATGTATAGGTTAAACGAGTGTTTTGTAAGCCACCTCCTTTGTTGATGGACTACATTTTCTAAGGACTCTCCCAATGAATCTCAACCTGGTACCTGCCTTACCAACAATTAATTTTATATGATCATTCCATTTCAAATCGTTCCGCACGCATACTCCCAGATATTTAACAGAAGTAACTGCTACCAGTGTTTGTTCCGCTATCGTATAATCATACAATAAAGGATCCTTCTTTCTATGTATTTGCAATACATTACATTTGTCTATGTTAAGGGTCAGTTGCCACTCCCTACACCAAGTGCCTATCTGCTGCAGATCTTCCTGCATTTCGCTACAATTTTATAATGCTGCAACTTCTCTGTATACTACAGCATCATCCGCGAAAAGCCGCATGGAACTTCTGACACTATCTACTAGGTCATTTATATATATTGTGAAAAGCAATGGTCCCATAACACTCCCCTGTGGCACGCCAGAGGTTACTTTAACGTCTGTAGACGTCTCTCTGGGGAGGATTTCATGAAGGATGGGTCTCATTTCGGGGCGGGATTTTAGGAAGTCGTATCCCTGCTGGAAAGCCACATTCAGAGTCTGATCCAGTCCCGGGAAGTATCCTGTCACAAGTGAGGCACTTTTGGGGTTTGAGAGGATGAGAAAGTGGCTCTGGTTATTTGCTTCTGTACCAGGTTGGGAGGGTAGTTGCGGGATGCGGAAGCTGTTTTCAGGTTGTTGGTGTATTGGTTCAGGGATTCAGGACTGGAGCAGATTCATTTGCCACGAAGGCCTAGGCTGTAGAGAAGGGACCGTTAGATATGGAATGGGTGGCAGCTGTCATAATGGAGGTACTGTTGCATGTTGGTGGGTCTGATGTGGACGGATGTGTGAAGCTGGCCATTGGACAGATGGAGGTCAACGTCAAGGACTTCCATGGAAGTTTCTTTCTGTTTTATTCATATCTTTTTATGCATTTATTATATTTTTAAATGCAATTATATATGCTCTTTGCTGCTAACACAACAGCATGACATACACACAGATGTGATTCAGTCACTGAAAATTGTCAGTCTGTGTTTACAGTACTCACACACAGTATGTTCATTCTTGGACATATCATGGCAGTATGCTTCTGTGAAGAAGATATTGACATCTCCTAAACCAATACTAATTAAGTTTCTGTAATATACTTCTTTTACTTCTCATAAATGTACAGCCAAGGTCTAAATATGTATAATATCCCTACTATATAGGCTTTGGAAGATGACAAATTAATTTCTCGAAACTGGAGGTGGAAGGGAGGGGGGGCAGGGAGGGAGGTAGGGAGGTGGAAAGGGAAGAGATTACTGATGTCAGCTGCATTGGGACGTGTCCAAAGGGACAGACTTCATGCATTCATATAGAAACTGATGACTGAATTTTTTTCTGAATCTGTCAAATAAAAACAAAACTTTAATTTCTAAGTATATTTTTTCGTAATTTTGGTGAATGCACACACACAGTGACCAGGAAATTATTCCCAATGAATCCTTCGGCTTTATTCTGAAGCACAAAGGAATAATAATAGGCAAAATCACATACAGTAATACCCTCATTTTGCAGTAGTGAAGTTTTCGTGTCAAAGAAAAAAGCAGGTTGCTGTTTTATAACAGAACCATATAATTTTAGATGTGTTATGAGGGCATGCTGAAAAGTAATGCCTCCAAATTTCTTACATATATTACGTTGTGGGTATTAGGGGAAACGAACTGGCAGATGTGGCTGCCAAAGATGCATGTTCCCTCCCTCACGTTGTTGAATGTGCCGTCCCCCTCCATGCTGTAACCTCCCTTTTGCGTTTTCTTGTTATGCATCAATGGGAAGAGGAGTGGCTGGCAGTTGCTGACAATAAGCTGCGTCTGGTAAAGGCCACTACGCGACCATGGCGTACGTCCTACCAGTCATACAGGCGGGATGAGGTTCTCCTCACTCGCCTCCGCATCGGGCACAGTCCCTTAACGCATGGTTTTTTACTCCAGCGGGAGGACGACCCAATCTGCAGTGCTTGTGGCGTCCAGATTACTGTCCGCCACATTTTACTTGACTGTCTTTTATTCTCTGAACAGAGGGTGTGGATTTCTTTGCCACCGGATTTGCCCTCTATTTTGCAAGATGACGCAGCGACTGTGGTTAAGGTCTTACGGTTTTGTGTCCTGTCCAATCTGTTGCCTCGGATTTTAGGGAGAGGGTTTTAACGTGCTGCTGGGTGACTGGCTCACCCAGGTTTTAGGTAAGAGGTCTGCCAGTCACAATTACCTCCTTGTTTCCCTTCGGTTTCTGTTCTCTTTTCCTTGTATTTCCTTTCCTTTTTTAGTGTGTTCCTTCTCCTCTTGTTTGGCCTCTGTATGTGGGGATTTGGAACTGTGTCAGGTCTGCGTCCTTTAGCAATTCTCCTTGATCGCTGTTCGTCTTAGTCCCTTCACTGAATGTGTTCCTGTTTTTACGTGCTTGGGCGCTGATGACCACGCTGATTAGCACCCGTAAACCTCAAACACACACACACACACACACACACACACACACACACACACACACATCCGCTGTATTTTGTATACCCCTTATATACTGGTCTCTCATTGAGAGACATATGTTCAGTGTGGGATTGATTATGTTGAAAAATACATATGTAGACAAGAAGAATAAAGTTTGGTGTTGTGTAATGCAATTAAAGTCTGTGCATGAGAAACAGCATGGTGTAATTGAGTTTCAAATTTAAAGTGTTTGTCATGGAGCACTCTTTCCTTCAGCATGACAATGACAGACCACACACCAGTCTGCAACATGTGTAACAATTCAATCCCTTGTGTTCCCTGTCATCGATCATCCTCATTGCTGTCCCGACCTGGCCCATCTGATTTTCATCTGTTTCAGAAACTCAAATAACACCTTCCAGGACTTCACTTTAATAGCGATGAAGGCGGACAAGCAGAGGTGAGGTTTTGGCTCTGTCAACAAAGTCAAACATTCTAAACTGGTCTGTTGTTGGGAGAGATGTATTCATCATCAGGTGGACTATGTTGAGAAATAAATATGAAGACATGAAGAATAAAGATGTCGAATATTAATAATGTTTGTTTTATATAAAAAGCCTTAAGAGTTTTCACATTAAAATTCAGAGGCATTGCTTTTCAGCATGCCTTTGTAGTTGTGTATAAAATCTTGCACAAATTCCTCTATTGATTTGAGTACAGTTTAAAACATGCAGTTGTCAGTGGTAACCCACTCTTTGTAAGTTATATATTCTGTCACTTCCTCTTCAATTGTGGAAATTAAGCCATCTATGAAACACCTCGCATTAGGACAATAATCACATTTGTTTGTGATGCATGGAGTATTTGCTGGGTGGCACATAATTTTCAACATGTTTGGTTACAGTACAGTTGGCAAAGCGAATTGCAGTAAAATAAAGAATATGAGTTCCCTTTGGAATACCATAATGATGTTTGGAACACTCATTAACAAACAGTGTATGACACATAGATATTTACAACAAAAATATTTCCAATTTTGAATTTCAAGAATTTAAAATTCTTGTTTTGGCAAAATTTAGCATTTTTACAAATGTGGTGAAATAACACATATTTTGAAAGCTTGTAAAAAACTCAATAAATTTCCAAATTTCAGGTCCTTAAGTTAAATAGTTTTTGAAATATGTTCATTTTAAGATTTCAGAACATGACAAAAATCACACAATTTTGTAAACTTGAAAAGTTAATAACTCAAAAAAGGTCCAAAATATATTTAATTTTTAATTTTTTGACAGACAGACTAAAATGATAAAAATTAAATAATTCTCAATCATCAAGGAATTTATTTACTTTTATTTGTTGATTTCACATGGAATGACCAGTTGTCTTTAATTCTGTTTCTCCAGCAAAACTATTCTGATTCCAAAAGCTTAACACCAAGATTTTATTTCTAGTAATAGCTTTCTGTTGCGTTGTAATTTGAATTTCTTTCAGTTGAGAGCAGAGGTTTCTCTCTTTTGGCGCAATATCTGAACATACATGCTTCATACTTGTATCATCTTGATAAATTCCCAATTTTAAGATGTATTATGGGTAATTACTCTTGTCTTGGCATTTCTTACTTATAATGGCTCACCAGTAGGTAATAACTGTCTGAAACAGTTACACTTGTGTTATACTTCAAACATTGCTTTATGTTCCTGCCATCATTACCAAGTCACTGGGGCAAGTACTGGAGCAGGTACTAAACATAATTATGGACATAGAACATCATCCACAGCATAGTCAAAAAACATTTACGAACAGGTTTCAAATAGGTACACAGCAATACAACTGTGTAGTGCATAAAAAAATATGAATATTCAAAGGAGGACAAAACTACTGTTTGCGGATTTCAAGGATGCCCTATATAATTTACAGGATGTGCGTGATAGTGTCCTACTATATTATGCACATCAAATGGTGCACAACATAGATTAAAGTGATCTGAAGGGAAACAGTGGCGGGTTGCATAACTTCTAACTGTGCTGCAGATGACAGAAAATAATGAAATTTGAAACAAAGTGTCAATTTGATGATGCACAGCAAACTGCAGAATCAGCCTGAAAATTTGTAGACAAAATAAACACACTTATTTCATAATTCAGTAAAGAATTTGTTTTCATCTCTGACCAATCAGGATTTGAAGAGGAAATGCATGTGAAAGGAATCTGGGAAGTTTAGACCTACCAAGAGCTGTATCAAGATCAACTGTCACAACTGTCATCAGTGCCTTAACACATTTGTATACAATTATGCTGACTTTAATGTGGATAGTAAATTGGCTGAAAAGTTATTTATTGTGCTATGAGAAGTTGGAGGTGCTGTGCCACTTATGATTCTTTCTTGTGTGCATGATCTTGTAAGATCAGTAGGGAAGATTTACGTCACAGTAAGCAAGAGTAGTAAAATGTGCATTACAGAACTACAACTATGGTATAAGCACAGCTTTTGGCCAATAGCTGGTCAAAATAACTTACTTTTGCTTGATTCCTGGCCTGCATGTAAATATTATACTCAAACTATCACCCCTGGAAAGTGTGTGACATTGTAGTTTGTACCACTTGAAACACTTAGACAAATTCAGCCTCTGGATGCTTGTTTTGTCTGTGCCTATAACATATATTTCACTATCAGCAGCTGCACATTGAAGGATAGCCAGTTTCATGATAAACTCCGTGAAAGACTGTTTCACATTCGGTTGCATACTATCAGTTGTCATCACCCAGTTACACCAGTGTTATTCCGTATGCATTCTTTTAGAAAGGAAACCTAGCTGAATTCTTCTGCTTGGTTTATAACTCCCAAGAAGTTCACTTTCAATCTTGATGGTGCAAACTGTCATGATCACTGTGGCATTTCATTTCTCATTCAGTTTTCATGGTGAAAGTAAATGGTTTGCTTTGAACATTTCTTGAATGTCGACAATGTGCGTTTTGTGAAGTGTAATACTGGCATCCCATAAAAGGTTCATCTCTGCACCTTCCAGACACTTATTTTCTGTCGCCCTCCTGAGGCGACTCATTAACAGCGAATATTTTTTGTCATAATTGTTAGTACTACACTTCCAAATGAGTCGTACTAAAGACTGAACTTATGACTTTGCACTCAAGGGGTTCCTTGTAAGCTGGGTTAACCCCCTCCTGAGAACTCAGTTTAATTAGTCTAAAAATGAGGATAAATACTGCTTTCTAACTTAAGCAGAGTTGGAAAACTGCTGGAACATTTGATATTTGAAGGACAAGGGTATTAGGAAACAAGCACAACTAAAGCGTTGCTAAAATGAAAGTCTAAGCTGTGGAATTCTTATTTAAAATTTCATTTTTAATCTAATTTTGAAAGTTCAGATAAATTGTTATTTTAATGAACATATTCTTTTGTGGTTGGGTGCTATAAAATTTGCATATATAGTACTTTACTAAATTGAATTGTTTGCATTTTCTTAAAAGTTTCTTTGTAATGAACAAACCTATTAAGACTATAATGTATTGGTGGTAAACATATTGCTCCAGAAGATACTGATGTACTTGTAGCTCCAATCAGAATAAATTTATATCCTCAAATTAAAGATAAAAGAAATACATTCATATTGAATGTTTGAAATCAGTGCCACAAGAACTATTTTATTTCTCTACTCGAAATTTAGGCTGTCATCTACTACAAATTTGAAACAAAATGTCTCTTTGTTATGCATTTTAAAAGCTACTTTTTAAGTTATGGCTACAGAGTGATACATAACTAGGTAAGGTACTTGTATATTTTTATTTTTGTAATGGTTGTTACAGGAAAGCAGAGGTGTTGGTGGTGATGAAGTAGAAGAGAATGCTGATGTGTGGAAGTCATTCATAAAGATTGATACTGTGAGATTATCTCATTTCTTGCAGTCAGCTGGGAAGGTTAGTAAACTTCATTAGATTGTTTTTTTATCTTTTAAATAATAAAAGGTCTCATCTGATAGTATGCGGCACATGTTTGTTCAAGTTTTCAGGAGAACTAATAGAAATGTAAACACATAGTGACACTGCATTTTGTTTATTTATTTGATAACTGGGGCATAATAATCAGATAATAGCTTCTTACATTGTTGAGCAGTGCTTATCTTCTCTATAGCAGATAGAGCCATTGCATTATTAGTCAGAAAGAAAAAACTATCTTTTTATTTTTTTAAAGTTTGAAATAACTGTGCAAAAGACAGACATACATCTTGTGTCTTATCAGTTAAAAGTGGGCCGAGTCTAAAGGATTACTGAACAAGGATTTTTGCCTCTGAATTCTTATTGAAATTCTTCTTGAATAATCCTCCTGTAATTATGGTTTTTGTGACACCCTGTTAAATAATGAATACAACACTGCAGAAATTAATTTTTGCTCTTCTCATGTTTATAAACACATTTAACATTGTAATGATCAGCTTGTATTCAGGAATTTAGACAGTTAATATATCACAAGTCAACACTTGTCTTGACAGAGAATTTTTAAAGTGCAATGTAGTAATTTTACACTTTATCTCAGAGTTCTACCTGACAAACAACATGGTGTGTGCATCTGTTACTTAGTAATTGCACACATTTTCGGTTCAACCTAGACCCCAGCTGACCAAATGCACATTTGGTGAAACATAGCTTGTTTGCAAGTTCATTGTCATGTCCTGATTCACAAAGAAGTTAAGATTTTTGTTAGGTAACCAATGACTAACTGAGTCTCTGTGTGACACACTTAAGCATCTGACTCCCTACTTTAGTGCTAGATTAAATTAGTGCATCAGGTTGTCATGGGCCATTATGGGCCCTAGCATTGTTACAGTGGAAGAGAAAACCTAGCATTTTAAATTCTGTTTACCTTTGTAGTGTTATTAAAAAGGTTTTTATAGGTACATAGTCTATTAGATTTGCTTCTGGGTAAGTGTTTTACGTATGTAAAATAATTCAAAATGTGGTGATGCATTTTCAATGTCATACTTTCACATTATTTATGGTTCACAATGAATGATGTTTGCAACAGTTTGCATATCCTGTAAGAGGTGCTGCTGTTGTTTACTGTTCACTACTTTTAAATGTCCTGCTGGTTTTGAAAAAAAAATGATAGAGCTTTTATATGTCTTGTTGTTCCTGGAAAATTTTAAAAAGCTTAAATGGGGTGTTGACTTGTACTTTCATTGTGTTAATTGCTTTATCCTCCATGACTGAAAATTGTAATAAAGAAATTCACTGCTACCTGATCGAGTGACCGATACAGGAGGTTTCCTTGTGGCAGCATAGGAAATAGACTGTCAGTTGTATGTTTGTCCTGCCAACGTTCGTAGAAAAACTTGATTGTGATATATGTGTATGTTCAGTCTTAACATGGTTTGCATGCTGTTACTAAATATACTATTCTGTTTGTTTGGTATGTATATCCTGATATGATATGATCTTTAGCCTGTAATATGCACTCAATTTTTGTAATTGTTTATTGGATAAATTGTAATTTTAACTTTCCATCTCACAGCACACCTTGAAAATGGGATCAGTTTACCCAAAACTAGTCATCGACTAGTTAAACTGAATCTTGCTTTGGCTGTTTTCTACATTCAAATTCTAAAATCACATAATGGTAAAATAAACACTTGTGACATATTAACAAATAACAGAAAAACAAAGAAATCAAAAGAAACAAACACACAATAACAGTGATGTAATTTCGTTTGAGTAATAGCTGTATAATTAAGAAAGTGTTACTGTATTGGTACCATTTTTAACAAAAAAGGGGGAGATTTAAAAAGTATGCCAGTAAAATCTCAAGAAAGTGAAATTTATTAATTTGAATAATAAACAAACCAACAAGTTATTCAAATGAAAGTAGGAAGTTTTGGAATCTTAAAAATTAGTGCTACAAAACCATTATACTGAATTTTCAAAACAGTCACAATTTAAGATAAAAATATTCTAGAACAGAAAATTTTGAAATATGAATTTTTTGGGAAAAGTAGAACTTAAGTGAAAAAGATTATTTAATTGTATTAAATACAAAGATTCCAAGACTTACGAAGCGGGAAAGCGCCGGTAGATAGGCACAATGAATAAAACACACAAACACACACACAGAATTTGAGCTTTCACAACCAGCGGCTGCTTCGTCAGGAAAGAGGGAAGGAAAAGGAAAGATGAAAGGATGTGGGTTTTAAGGGAGAGGGTAAGGAGTCATTCCAATCCCGGGAGTGGAAAGACTTACCTTAGGGGGAAGAAAGGATAAGTATATATTCGCGCGCGCGCGCACACACACACACACGCATATCCATCCATACATACACAGACACAAGCAAAATATGCGTGTGAGTGTGTGTGCGCGCGTGTATATACCTATCCTTTCTTCCCCCTAAGGTAAGTCTTTCCACTCCCGGGATTGGAATGACTCCTTACCCTCTCCCTTAAAACCCACATCCTTTCATCTTTCCTTTTCCTTCCCTCTTCCTGACAAAGCAGCCGCCGGTTGCGAAAGCTCAAATTCTGTGTGTGTGTTTGTGTTTTTTATTCATTGTGCCTATCTAGCGGTGCTTTCCCGCTTGGTAAGTCTTGGAATCTTTGTTTTTAATATATTTTTCCCATGTGGAAGTTTCTTTCTATTTTATTTAGATTATTTAATTGTATAGATAAAAAATTTACCCACCAAGCGGTGGCAAAACACACACATTAAAGACTGTTGTGATTGCCAAGCTTTCAGAGCTGGTGGTCTTTCTTCAGGCATAAGGGTTCAAGGGAAAGGAAGAAAGATGAAGTAAAAGGACAGGAGAGGTCTAGGAAAAGGGGTAGATTTTGGGAAAGTCACGCGGAACTTACCATACGGGATGAGAAGGGAAAAAAAGGGGGAAAGAAAAGAGTCTCCCCTGACCTGTGGTTGTGGGTGGCTTTATCAAAATCTATCCCTTTCCCTAGAACTTTCCAGTCCTTTTCCTTCACCCTTCTTCCTTCCCCTTCAACCCTTCTGCCTTAAGTTGGAGCTACTCACTCCGAAAGCTTGCCAATCACAACAGTCTTTTATGTGTGTGTTCTGCCACCGCTTAGTGAGTCGAGTTTTAATCTATACAATTAAATAATTTTATTAATAATTGATTGTTTTCAATGAAAGGAGGAGAATAAGGGCCCTCAAAAGAGTTCCACCAGTCTAGAAATAAATAATTTTTCAGCTTCACATTGTTTGCATGTATATTAAATCAATAATATTTCTTTAAATATTGTATTACTAGGTGAGCTAACTACAGTATTTCCATTAATAATCGAGAAATTACATTGCAACTATTTAAGTATTGGAAATCCCAGCTTGAATAAGAAATTTTATATTTCAAGTAATTGCTGTATATATAATGTATGTAAAAAAAAAAAAAAAAAATATGTATTTAAGGAGTAGAATACCATAAGTGGAGCTATCCCTCCTTCCTACATCTCATTACCTTCCATTGGATTATACAAATAGATGTTACCAGTAACTATCTGGATAATCCAACATAAAAAAATATTCATTACAGTTAAAGCATGTTAGCTGTTGTCAGCAGTTACAAGGAATGTGCTGTTTTGAAAATTGAATCCATGAGAATTAAATGATGCATATTCCTACATAATTTATAAGTTTCTTAGAGAAGATATTCAATTTTTTACTATAAAGAAATTTAGAATTATATCCAGTACTCATTACATATATTACACTTTAACATACTATATGAGGACAAGCAGTTTATTGTCATATAAAATAGACAATACAGAATATAAAAACATGAATTATAAATTTCTTAAATATAATGTTATTGAACAGTTAAAAATCTATTTACCAAGTAGCAGCAGCAGAATGCACATATAAAAGGTATTACAGCTTGCAAACTTTTGAAGCCAATGGCTCTTTCGTTCGGCAGAAGAGTTTAGGGGAAGAAAGAGAGGTCAAGGAAAAGGACTGTGAGGTTTAGGAGGACGGGTAGAGTTTGGATTGGGAGGATTTACCAGATGTGGTAAGTTACACAAGCAGAAATCCTGTCTCACTCTCAGGAAATGGAAAATAATCATACCATAAAGATCCATAGCATTTCACAGTGCTGAAGATTTACAAGCAGCTACACAGAGTGACCGCATGTAGATTGCAACTTAATTGAGGAACACTGCTGATTTTGTTCTAAGAATGCTTTTACTATAAACCTGCACATAATTCTTGGGTACACACCATAACATCAGACCACCAGCACACTACACTTTGAATATTCCGCCAGTGGCATCGGCACGGGCCAGCCAATAGAGGCCACCTTTGGTCACCCACATGACTTGCCATCTACCAGAGCCTTCCTATTTGTAGGCACAGTGCAAAAGGTACCCGCTCTCAAATTGTGTTCATACTTACTTTCAGCAACTGCTTGTATGAGTACCTGGATTGTTTCTGTGTTTCTCAAATGTTTTTCCCTTGTATGTGGAACAATAATAAACTTCGGTTCATTTGGCTGTGCTGTTGTTTGTGTTTTACAGTACAACACAGCATTCTTATATTTCTGAGTAGGGGGTCATTAAGGCAGCTTATTTCACTTATATTTTTTTGCAATTATTTTCTGAGAGAACTTTTCTCTTGCTTTCTTCATTGCCCTGTAAAATAGTGATTAGAATTGTTTTGTGGAGCATATATAAGAACTTCACATTGCAAATTATTTAAGCACTTGGGAATATTTAATACTGCTTTGCAATAGTTTTTTTCTCTAAGATACTTTGTTCATCTCTGCGAGCTACAAAATTAACTGAAATGTTCATATGCATCAAACCACAAATAACAGTGATCTCCACTATGAATTAAAAGCTCTGGCTTTGGTGCAAATGTGAGTATGGTACTCTTGGAACAAAGTTTTAACTTACTTCCCAGATTTGAAAATAATTAGAAATTATTAAAAAAAATTAAATGTGAACTTACATCAGTGTGTTGGATTAATCTTAGATTAATCTTTCAGTGCTGCTGATAAGTTTGCAAATGTGAATTTACTGTATCAGTGAATATCTCAAACAATTTTGACAAACTTCACCAGTCTTTATATAAGCATTATGTATGTAAGACTATTATCATTTAGTCATTGTGGAATGGTCTCGGCATCCAGAGACTGTGGTCATGTGTGTGTGTGAGTTGTGTTTACGTGTGTGTGTTTTTTGTCCAATTTCTATGAAGGCCTTTTTAGGCAAAAGCTTATTTGTTTGACAGTCTTTTTGTTGTGCCTATTTGCAACTCAGCATCTCCGCACTGACAGGAACCAGCACAACATACTTCCCTAGAAAAAAATTTTGAAGACCAAACTCAAATTCTGTGCCAAAAAACATACAGGTATATCAATTCAATTACAGGTTGAATAAAGCTGCAGGTCCTGGGTATGCACTTGGGTTTCAGACTAATATGACAATATCTGGACCTGTTAACATTTCATCTCTTGTCATAAGATAGTAATCATTTATTGTTATGCTCATATCACAACAGTATTTCAAACACAAGTCTGATTGAGAATTTAATGGGTATCTGAGGTACAGCTACATATTTGAAACGAAAAATATTGACTTCTAGGATTAGCTCACTATTCTATGCATGTATGAAACACAGATCAGTAGGGTGCATCAGTTTGTTTCGGCTGCTCTAGTGATATGCTACCATACTGTGGCCTGATTTTTTCAGTGTTTACCTTATTTGCAAACATGTATCAATAAATAAACAAAAAATTAATCATGTAACTTTATTTTTTTAGGTGGTAATTAAAATTTTATGACTACCCCTCATATTGCAGTCCATCCTTCATGTATCTCTTATCTCCACACACATTTTGATTCATTTGTACTATTATGTGGTGGGTTATTTGAAGTGGTGAGTTAGTAATTGTTAATGTAGTGCCATAGTTTTGAACTTACCCCAAGAGAAAAAATGTTGAGTAGTAAGTGCTGCTGAAGTGGTAGTTAGCTAGTAGGAAATGTGTGTGTACCTTGTACATTATGCTTAAAAAATAAATATTTAACATTCAGCTCATATTAGCTATCGAGGCAGAGCAGCCATTTATTAAGATGAAAATCTGAAAAATAAAACCCTCTCCCTGTTACTTCTAACTTCTCAGGTTCATTTTTGGGTATTATCTGGTAGGTCTTCTTCCCTCCACCCCCTTCCCCACCATCACCACCAAATACGCCACTCATGTCCTGCCCTGCTCTGTTATCTTTTATGTTTTTAGCCAAAGTCCTGAATCACTTGCTTCTTAATCGCTAAATAGCTTTCCTTTCTTATTTCCCAATGAAGGGATATTTGCTCACGAAAGCTATTATTACTGTTATTATTTGGTTTTATGTATGTCTGCTGTTATTTTGCAAATAAAAGTTCTTATGGAGAATACTCGTGGAATTCTGTATCTACTGCATTGTTTTTAGAAGTGGAATTTTACTCATACAAAATGTTATTTTCAACTTATCATTTACAGGCTGTTTTAATACTACTGGAAGAATCATTACTGCAGAAAAATGAAAAGTGGAAAAATCAAACAAAGTTACCTTTCAGTGATGGATTTGTGTCATTGAATGTAGAATCAGAGGACTGTTTGAAAAATATACCTGTCACACTTATTCGATTTCCACCAGGACAGGCCACCATATTATTGACTGCTCACCAAGGGAAAGATCAGGTTAGGTAATGTAGATTTGTTTTCATCGTATGTGTAATTTTATCTATCTACATTGTTCCTAGTCATGTCTTATTTGACATATGCAGCTCCACACTAAGTGTAAGACTGCTGTTTTAATGCAGACAACCTATTTCAGTCAAGAAAGCTGTTAAGTTATTTTGACAAAAAGATAATGTAGAAATCATTGCTATAGTGTAAATAACAATCAGTATCAGCACACTCCATTACTTGACACAATTACTTTTCTCTCTCTCTCTCTCTCTCTCTCCCCCCCCCCCCTCTCCCTCTCCCTCTCCCTCTCTCTCTCTCTCTCTCTCTCTCTCTCTCTCTCTCTCTCTCTCTCTCTCTCTCTCTCTCTCTGTGTGTGTGTGTGTGTGTGTGTGTGTGTGTGTGTGTGTGTGTGTGTGTTGTGTGTGTGTGTGTGTTTTATCATTATTAGTAGCACTGTTGTTTGATGTCCATATATTCTGTTTCCTCCCATATAGTAAATTACACTTATCTGTTAGTGGTGATAAGTCATAAGGCTTTATGTTCCTCTACTATCCAATCCAGAAGCTTTGTTCAATGTGTGCTGATCAGAGGTGTACATAAGCCACTGTTCTTTATTTCTTCGCCACACATAAAGTGTCAAAGCAGTTCTGCATAAAGTATAATAGGCTCTTTTCTACTTCCATTTCTGCATAAAGTATAATAGTCTCTCTGCTACTTCCCCTTTAAAAAAATCAACAGTTGATGAGTAAACAGGAAATTTTCAAATGGAAATAAATCAAAAGGAAGACAAGAATATTCTCAAATACCTTTCTCTCTTTATGGGTATGGAAAATGAGTTAGAAGAGGAAGAGGAAGATAACAAGACAGTAGATGAGCTTTTAAATTTATAAGTGCCGAGCAAGGTGTCCCTTGAGGCTGAAGTTCCCTAGTAGGAGTGTATGAGCTTTGGAGATGGAGAAGTTGAAAAATAAAGCTAACAAGAACAGCATGAGAAGTGGCTGGAAGCATGGTATTACTTTGAGAACATAATAAAGAAGAAAGGTATCCAACTTGAAAGCAGTTTAGGGTATAAGTGGACACTTTACAGTTTTTTACTGAAAAAAGTGTAAAAGAAGTGTGAAAGTCTGGCAATAAAATATGGTTGATGTTAGCAGCTCATTTGTTAGGATTAAAAATATCTATTTTTGGTCAGATAGAACAAATTTTCAGTAAACTCTTTTACATTACTGCCTTTTTGATATTCAGTGCAACATACCTGCCTCTCGTCCTGCTTTTGTTGAGGTCTTAAGTCCGAAGACTGGTTTGATGCAGCTCTCCTTGCCAGTGTATCCTGTGCAAGCCTCTTCATCTCTGGATAACTACTGCAACCTACATCCATTTGAACCTGCTTACTGTATTGAAAACATGGTCTTCCTCTACAATTTTTACCCCCTCCTCCCCCAACACACAAGCTTTCCTCCACCACCAAAGTGACAGTTCTTTTATGCCTGTCTTACTATTTTTTAAATACCAAAATCCTGAGTGAAATTTTGAATATATTTCTTTCTTGAGAATCTCTTTCTGGCCAAAATCCAAATATTCAGCAGTAGATTTCAAAGAGAAGGAAAAATAAATCCACCATTATAGACAGAAGAGAAATAGGGAAAAAAAGGTGCAACAAAATTATGATTAGGAGTGATTAGTTCATGTTTTCCTTACATAAAAAGTTATTAACAATATTGAAATAGCAAAAACTTCAAAGTAAAGCAAGTACCTAATTATACTAAGACTACTTAACTGTCAGTATTATTGTACAGTTCAGGAAATCCAGTCAACTCTTTAGGCAGCCAGTCACTACCAAGGGAAAAGTTAAGAGTGCCCATAACCACTTCAAAATAGTCATTCATCATTAATCCTGGTGACATATGAAAACTTTCGCTGTTCTGACTGCCACCAGTTGTAGGACAGTAGGCTGACAGAGTTCGCAGAGACACCCCATCTTTTGTGGTTGTAAACATTGCACCAGAAGTACTAGTAATAATATATGTTGTAACATATAATAGTGGTATGTTAATGCATTGCAATTCCATACAAATATTTTGTGCTCTTTAATAAATAAAACTACTGCATCAGTTATCTTCCCTCTTTTTTGTTATTCATCTAACTTTTTGAGAAAAGGACACTTTCACTCTTTTGCAGCAGTACAGTCCATCACACAGTGTCAGGAAACATGAGAACAGAACAGTGTTTATCTTTCACTAACTTTGGCATGGTAGCCAGAAAACTTATATATGTTTCTATAAGCAGGGTATCAATTCTAATCACTCCATTACCGTGAGGACTTCCATGATGGCCCTGTCATCTATTTGCTAGAGCTATTCCTCTCCGTGTAAGCAAAAGGATGATTAGGATACTGCTCTGCTGTCTTCCTCAGCAACACGTGAATGAAGTGTCTGGTTGCAGGTAGATGTAGTGTGCAGGTTCTTGATAGTAGCTTCCCAGACTGCCAAATTTAAAACCACTAGACTTCTTTGTGTGAAAAGACCGCATCTACCAGATATCAATAAATATCTCTAAAGAATTGCTCTCAAAAATTTGGAGGCTATGAAAATCATTTGCAATGCACCAGGAAGTTTTGATAGGGTACCAGTCATTTTTTCAGTGATGTCAGCTGTGTAGAGAAAGAGGCAGGAATTTCATGCATTTGCTACAAAAATAGTTAATTGAGAAAAAAACATTTAAAATTTAATTTCTTTTTGTTTTTCATCAGTGTTGTAGTTCATATTTCCTGGTCTTCTGTACTTGTGAGAATAGATGTTCATCATGCTCCCTGTACAGTAGCAAAATATTAAAACAAACAGCCTCTAGATTTCATTATTAGTAACACTGTGACTTACTGTATCATATTTTGACTATCTTACAGACATACTGTTTGTGCAGTTCAACTAATTACCTTAGCAAATTAATGGAATTATGGTACTTTTAGCACAATTGATTTAATAGTCAGGCTGTAGCCATTAAACACCACAGAAAATTTTTGTCTAACATAACCAACCATGAATAGGAATTTTAAGTTTGTCATCTTTGACTGTTCAGCTGTAATTCAGCTGGTTTAACTAACAGCTGTGCTCCTTAACATAAAATGTATTAGTTGGTGCAAGTTAATTTAAATATACACTTCCACACATTTATCATTGATTGGTTCTTTTAAGGCTGTAGCTCCACAACGACGCATTTCCAACTTGTGGTTATTTGATGTCTCCTACCCTGCTGCAATCTCATTATGAGGTTTGTTCTCCCAACTCTGTATATAGAACTAGAATGACATAACACCAAATAATCACCTTCATGAAACTTGCCAGTAATATTATCTGACACATTGAATTTTATTTCATATCATAACATAGTCACAAATCCTGATTAACTTTAATGGAATTGACTCCAGCTTGTGCTTAAACGTTTGGATTTTTTTTCTGTAAGCTAGCTGTTTCCTGCTGTGTATTGCTACAGTTTATAATAAAACATCTTCAATTTTTATATTTAGTATCATCAAAAAGAGCACACTATTCACAAAATATAATATAGCACAGAAAAGTACCGTCATTGTTATAGTTTCACAGACTGTACAATTTAAACCAAGGGTCTCATAGGTTTGAACATGTAACATTGTTAAGATCCTGGTCACTAACCTAGAGTATTTGATGTACTGTCACTGTAGAAATTTTTGCAGCTGCTGTAACTCTCTGTATACCATAAGGGTGTCCATTCCATGTGTGCAGTGGAGGAAACCAGTCAGAAATATTCGAGATTTCCTTCCTCATGCTCAGGATTGACAAACTCCAGGCAAAATTAATTCCATTTAAAGAAGGAGCCCCATGAAATACTTATCATTTAGTAGCTTTGGGGAGCAAAATGCAATTAAATTTGTATCAGTTTCAGGTGCACAAGATTACCTGATAGGCATGTTCACCATCTTAGATGACAAAGAATGTAGTAAAAGTGCTTAATAGTTATGCACCCCATGAGAGTCTTTCTAAATTGCCTTCTGGACAACTCATATGAATTTCTTGCATGTTGATCTCATCTGAATTCTTTTCTTCTCTGATCAGCCAGTCATGTACAGCATCTAGAGATACACATTGTTTTCAGGCAGACCTTTCTCATTGGAAGTTATTTCGGTACTAAGCAAATGTAATTGGTGTTAAAGGAAACTGTAGGAAATCAGGCATTTCTATTTCAGGCTGTAGTTAAGTTATTATTGTAGTTACTAATTATTCAGATGACATTACTGTATTTCATGAAATTTAATATAGGTCAGCAACTTATGTGTATGGAGTCTCTTGGAACCATCAAAACCATTCATAGTGCTTTCATGCCCTGGCACTGTGTCAGCCACCTGCTTTGATAGTCGTGCACATGTGGTTGTGGCTGGTTTATCTGACGGGACCATCTGTCTTTGGGATCTTAAAGAAGATTCTGCACACCATATAACTGGGATGAGATCACCAACATATAATACAGGTATGTGAATACAATGTAATTACATACAAATGTTGTCTACATTTTAATGAATAAAGTTACTGCAACAGTTATCTTTCCTCATTTTTATTATATATTGAGCCTCTACTTCATATTTTTCAGCTAATTTTTTGAGAAAAGATGGGCACTTTCAGTCTGTTGTGGCAATAGAGCCCATCACACACAAAGTTGAAAATACTGGTACTGTACTTAGCAGTGAAGTTTCTCCAGCACAGGTATGTTCAATGCAAAAGAAAGCTAAAAATTCTGTATTTGATTGTTTTATACTAATAGGAAGAAACTGTGTTGTAGTTAAATATTACATCAACCTTGAAGTCATTACAGATGTTCTGAAATGCAGGATTTTATTTTCCTGTTATAATGTGACGAATTATTTAAACAATGGAAAGTTCAGGATGGAATAACAACTATATGAAAAGAATAGATTGCTACTCAGAGCATAGAGGAGATGTTGAGTTGTAGACAGGTGCTGATGCTGGAGCCCAACTGTGGACTGGGCCTGCATCTGACTATGTGATATGTGCAGCAATATGGGGCGAGTGGTGGGAGTAAGGAGGATGATACATGAGGCGGGTGTGGGAGGAATAGCAGGTCAGGGATGGGCCAAGATGTTGTGCTACTTGTAGGAGTATTCTAGGATGTAATGCGACAGAATGGGCTGTGAGGTGCAGAGTCATGATGTTTGGGGAGGGGTAAGGAATGGAAAAACACTATAGGTGAATTGGTGTGATAGAAGCCATGTATTGAGCTGGAGTCTGAGTAAGAAAGAGATGGGTAGGGGGAGGATGGGGACTAGCAGAGGTTGAGGCTGAGGGGCTGTGGAAATGAAGGATATGTTGTAAGGAGAGTTTCAATCTGCATAGTTCAGAAAACAGATTTCCCGTGCCTTGTCTCTCCAGTTATATACCACAAAGGACCATAAAGAAGCACTATTCTGATAACTTAGTACCACCCAGGACTGAAGCAACTGAATCACATTCTTTACTAGAGTTTTGAATACCTCTTGCTGTGCCCTGAAATGAAGAATATCATATCTAATGTCCTCCTCATCCCACCCACAAAGTCATTCTGCACCCATGAGCTTACACAATATCCTGGCCATCCCTACTCCATCCATGCTACAAAAGCCTTTGCTTCATGGCTCATATCACTGCAACAGACTTAAATGCAAGACTTGTTCCATACGTTCCCCCCCTTGCACCTACTCCATTTCTGTCGCAGGTGTCTCCTTTCACATCAAAGGCTGGGCTGTGAGAGCAACCATGTGATTTAGAGCAATGTGATTTACAAACTAAGCTTCAAACACTGCTCTATTAGTTTTCTTCAATTGTTCAGGTGAGAACTGTCCCTGCAATATATCCTGCATCCCTGTAACCTCCTCTGGCACATAGGTATCAGATCTGTCTTCTGGCCTCCTAAGAACACTACATGCTACACCTGTTAAGGACAGTCTTGACATCAGGTTTCCTGGAATTTACAACATCCCATGTGAATGCAGAAGCAATTACATCAGTCAGTCCATCCACACTGTTTTTGACCACTGCGCAGAACATCAACGTGATATTAAAAATCATGAGTTGTAGAAATCCGCAGTTGCTGAGTACAGCCACACAAACAAATATAAAGTACTGTTTGACAAAACGAAAGGTTTGTCCCAGGCTCGTACATACTGAGGCTCTATAATTAAAGAGGCTGTAAAAATAAGACTGTATGAGAAAACCTTTAACTCTGGTGATGGACATAATCTTAGCAGTTAATGGAAGCGAGCTCATGGAACAGAAAAGCAACTATAGTCACTTAGCATTGGAAAGGCACCACAGCTAGATGAGGTACCTGTAGGACTCTACAAAGATTATGCAAAAGAACTTGCTCCTTTTCTAGCAGCAGTTCATCGTAAATTGCTGGAGCAATGAAGAGTACCAAGTGGTTGGAAAAAAGTGCAGGTCATTTCCATTTTCAAGAAGGGCCGTAGGACAGATGCACACAGTTATAGACCTATATTTGTGACATTAATCTGTTGTAGATTTATGGAGCTTGTTTCATGCTCAAGAATTATGAAGTTTTTGGAGAATAAAAATCTCCTTTATAAAATCAGTGTGGATACCACAAACAGAGATCTTGCAAAACTCAGCTCACTCTGTTTGTCCATGAGACCCATAGTGCTGTAGACAGCAGTGCTCAGTTTGGCGCTGTGTTGTTTGACTAGGGAAGGCATTTAACACTGTTCTGCACTGCCATTTAATGAAAAAATATGAGCTTATTGAGTATTGGACCAGATTCATGACTGGATTCAAGGCTTCCTGGCAGATAAAACTCAACATGTCACTCTTAATGGGAAAAAGTTGTCAAAAGTAAAGGTAATTTCTGGGGTGTGCTATGACAATTGCTGTTTATAATGTGTATAAATGATATAGTAGAAGGTGTTGGATGCTCTTCAAGACTGTTTGCAGATGATGCGGTTACCTATAACAAAGTAGCAGTACCACGCCTGTGCTTATTGTCAAAAGTACAATCATGTGCGGTTGTTTGTTGTTGTGGTCTTCAGTCCTGAGACTGGTTTGATGCAGCTCTCCATGCTACTCTATCCTGTGCAAGCTTCTTCATCTCCCAGTACTTATTGCAACCTACATCCTTCTGAATCTGCTTAGTGTATTCATCTCTTGGTCTCCCTCTATGATTTTTACCCTCCATGCTGCCCTCCAATTTGTGAATGGATTGAGGACTTTTTGGTAGGGGTGAACACATGCATACCACATCTGGGATGGAGATTCATTATCAGATGCAGAAGTAACTTGAGGTGTGCCCCAGGAAAGTGTGTTGAGACCCTCGCTATTCATACTGTATATTAATGGCATCCAAGACAATGTCAATAGTAACCTCAGATTTTTGCAGATGAAGCAGTTATATATTATTAACTACTGTATGAAAAAATCTACGTAACTATTCAGTGAGATCGTGGTGCGATTTCAAAGTGGTGCAAGGATGGGCAACTTGCTTTAAACTGGTACAGTGGGACATTATACACTTCACGGTGGTTTGCAGAGTGTAGATGTAGATGTAGTGATGGCAGCAGACAGAATCGATTTGCAGAAAGACCTGCATAGGGTTGCTGAATGGTGCAGGCTTTTACAGTTGACCCAGAATGTAAATAAATGTAACATACTGCACATGCATACCAAAAGAAATCCACTACTGCACAACTACACTGTCAATGACAAGCTGCTGGAAACAGTACGTACTGTAACTATCCAAAGCGACCTTAAGTGGAATGACCACATAAAGAAAATAGTAGGAAATGCAGATGCTAGACAGAAATTCTTAGGAAGTATCTTAAAGAATTCTAACTTGTCCATGAAGGAAGTGGCTTATTAGGCACTTGTTTGGTCAATTGTTAAGTATTGTTCATCAATATTTGATCCTTACCAGGTAGGATTGATAGAAGAGATAGAGAAGATCCAATGAAGAGCAGTGCATTTCATCATAGGATCATTTAGTCAATGTGAGAGCATTACAGAGATTCTCAACAAATTTCATTGCATGTGTTACAAGAGAGGTGTTTTGCATCACAGAAAAGTTTACTATTGAAATTTAGATAGAGCACTTTCTGGGAAGAGTTGGACAATATATTATTTCCTCGCACATACATCTTGCATAATGGCCAAGAGTAGAAATTCTTCCAACACACCATTCGCAAGTGAAACAGGAAGGGGGCCGGGGTGGGGGTTGTCAGCTAGTGGTACCAGAAGTACCCTCCATCACACACCATTAGGTGGCTTGCAGAGCATAATGTACATGTAAATGTAGTTTGATGTTGCACAGTAAGAGGATAAAAAAGAAAGCAGTGTAGAATCAACAAGCCTGGGTGTCAAGAACTTTTCCATCTACATTTTAAATGTTCGCATAAAATATTCACTCATGCCATTAGAGGCAGGGTGAAATAGATATACAATAATATGAGTCCATTCCATGAGCAAAACATTTAAAAGCCAGCAGATGCAAACTATGGTCCATTATCCTTAATGAGCACTTGTGAAGGTCCTACAATACAAAAAGCAGTGGCCAGAGCTGTAGCTGTATTCTTCATCATGCTCTTCCATTTTGATGACATAATGGAAAATGTGAATACTCATCTGTTAAAATTAACCACATGGCCCCATGGTATGGACTACAAAATCCACATACACGTGATCCCAAAGCTGGGTAGGCATAGGCCACAGTTGGTGGGCTCAGGACATTGCTGGTTGCTGCATCAGAGAAACATGGCAGTGTTGAGCTACATACACAATATCCTTATCGAACCACGAACAATACGGATGTTGCACAGACCAGATTCTTCATTCAGAAATGTCCCATTGGCAACTGGTTCAAGAGTTTTGATATAGATGAGTGCAGAACCTCCAGATTCACCATTCAATACTGACAGTCATCTTGATTCAACTTTTCAAGAGATGACAGGCCTTGTGTCATGAGAGGAAAGAAGAAAGTTCCACATAGGCTGCTGAAGGAAGGGCCTGCGGCCATCGGGTTTGTATGGACTGGTAAACTTGTCTTGAGTGTTGATCCTTGATGTGACTGCAGCAGCATTACTGGAAGTGATGGAACTCTTCCATTGAGTGTTCTGATTGTGAATCAATGAGAAAGCAGTCTCTTGTCTGTCAGATTCCTCATAGAGAACTGTGGCAACACATCTGCATTCATGTTCTAGGCCAGTGTACAATAATGAGTGGAATACTGCTGATCTGATAAGAAAATATCTTATCAGAGATGTCTGTTCAGAAAATTTTGACTTTGAAAGACTGAAAGGAGGACCATATCAACAAGTTACTCTTTAATCCAACTTGCAACAGGATATAAAAATTGCCAGAGATTGAATATAGGCCCCTCCTGAGTCATTCATGTGATCACTATTGACACGTTGTGGAATATTGGTCATAACTGGTTCTAAAAATTTCTGAAAGATTGCTGGTGCACAAGCAGCACTGAAAGGTACTGTGTTATATTGATAGAGATCCTAAGGAGAATGGCTTTGGAAGCAGCATCCAAAGGAAGCTGAAAAGAAGCTTTTGAAAGATTCCTCTTAAGAAAGACACTGACCTCCTATCAAGTCTGAAAATAGATCGTCACGATGCTGAAAAGGATCTGAGTCCACAATCAACTGAGCACATAACATATTTTTGAAGTTTCCATAAAAGCATAATTCACTGCCTGATTTGCAAACAACAACTGATGTTGATGCCTATCTGCTGTAGGGTATTGTGCACAAACTCCTCTAACTGATCTGGCTCTACTTTAGCCTCATCTGCAAGGTTAAAAGTGTCGGGTGAGATTCTAAAAATGTCAATAATGGATGAAGGAAGTGTGATTAGGGTTTAACATTGCATTGTCTATGAGGCCATTGAGCACAATCTCGAAGTGGTCTATGATGAGGAAGGAAACTGTTCTTTAAAATAAACCATCTCTGCATTTTCCAGGAGTGATTTAAGGAACACATAGAAAACCTAAATCTGTGGATTTGAACCATCTTATTTCCAAATGTTCAATACTGCTGATACTTTTAGTGTTACATGGGCAAAAAATTATAAGCACTTCCTAGGCTTGAAGATACAAAAGAGAGTGTACGGAAGACACAGAGAATCCATTTCAGCGCATGGAATGGCACTCTGAATTGCTTGGACTGAGTGTTTGTTAGAAAACCCAAAGGCTTTATAAGCACTCAAGCCAAAAATATTTTCCACTGAGGATTGTGATACAGCAAAGAATGTAAGGATTCTGGTTACTTGCTTGTTCCTGAAGTACCTGTCCTAGTATTGGAGCTTCATGATGAGTGTAAGTCCACAGTTTAGCTGCTATTGATTTTAAGGGTGGAGACTGTAATTGGTGATATGTAAGCTGATTCATTATTGAGACCAAGACCACTGTACCAGAAAGGAATAAAATGGGAATACCATGAATTGCCAACAGTGTAAGACAGCATGGTGCACTCTACTGCTGACAGGCACAGCTGGCTCTAACAGATATCTGCAATATACACTCCTGGAAATGGAAAAAAGAACACATTGTCACCGGTGTGTCAGACCCACCATACTTGCTCCGGACACTGCGAGAGGGCCGTACAAGCAATGATCACACGCACGGCACAGCGGACACACCAGAACTGCTGTGCTGGCCGTCGAATGGCGCTAGCTGTGCAGCATTTGTGCACCGCCGCCGTCAGTGTCAGCCAGTTTGCCGTGGCATACGGAGCTTCATCGCAGTCTTTAACACTGGTAGCATGCCGCGACAGCGTGGACGTGAACTGTATGTGCAGTTGACGGACTTTGAGCGAGGGCGTATAGTGGGCATGCGGGAGGCCGGGTGGACGTACCGCCGAATTGCTCAACACATGGGGCGTGAGGTCTCCACAGTACATCGATGTTGTCGCCAGTGGTCGGCGGATGGGGCACATGCCCGTCGACCTGGGACCGGACTGCAGCGACGCACGGATGCACGCCAAGACCGTAGGATCCTACGCAGTGCCGTAGGGGACCGCACCGCCACTTCCCAGCAAATTAGGGACACTGTTGCTCCTGGGGTATCGGCGAGGACCATTCGCAACCGTCTCCATGAAGCTGGACTACGGTCCCGCACACCGTTAGGCCGTCTTCCGCTCACGCCCCAACATCGTGCAGCCCGCCTCCAGTGGTGTCACGACAGGCGTGAATGGAGGAACGAATGGAGACGTGTCGCCTTCAGCGATGAGAGTCGCTTCTGCCTTGGTGCCAATGATGGTCGTATGCGTGTTTGGCGCCGTGCAGGTGAGCGCCACAATCAGGACTGCATACGACCGAGGCACACAGGGCCAACACCCGGCATCATGGTGTGGGGAGCGATCTCCTACACTGGCCGTACACCTCTGGTGATCGTCGAGGGGACACTGAATAGTGCACGGTACATCCAAACCGTCATCGAACCCATCGTTCTACCATTCCTAGACCGGCAAGGGAACTTGATGTTCCAACAGGACAATGCACGTCCGCATGTATCCCGTGCCACCCAACGTGCTCTAGAAGGTGTAAGTCAACTACCCTGGCCAGCAAGATCTCCGGATCTGTCCCCCATTGAGCATGTTTGGGACTGGATGAAGCGTCGTCTCACGCGGTCTGCACTTCCAGCACGAACGCTGGTCCAACTGAGGCGCCAGGTGGAAATGTCATGGTAAGCCGTTCCACAGGACTACATCCAGCATCTCTACGATCGTCTCCATGGAAGAATAGCAGCCTGCATTGCTGCGAAAGGTGGATATACACTGTACTAGTGCCGACATTGTGCATGCTCTGTTGCCTGTGTCTATGTGCCTGTGGTTCTGTCAGTGTGATCATGTGATGTATCTGACCCCAGGAATGTGTCAATAAAGTTTCCTCTTCCTGGGACAATGAATTCACGGTGTTCTTATTTCAATTTCCAGGAGTGTAACTCTGGTAAAAACTCTGTTGACAGAAATCATTATAATGTGGGTAACTAAATGTAAGATGCATAGAAAAACAATTAGGACAGCTGGGCAGTCTACAAAAATTGTGTCAAGGCCTGGCAGAAAAAAAATGTTATGGTACACTCTTTGTATCCTGTCAAGCCAAGTGGGAGCCACTCCGCTGCCAACTGCACTGCTGGACATTTTTTGCAGTTCCAGCATCAGCTGGAGTAGGCCACACTGCATTTGTCAGTTGAGATGACAGTTCTGTTGTTTGACAGTCCATGGAAATGACTTGAGAAATCTTAAAAGTTCTAGCAATACAAAAAACTTCAGCTAAAAAAGGATCTGACTGTCGTAACACTTCAGCATACACTGTCCAGTGCTAATGTAATCACTATGTCGCATATTAATGATTCTGCATATGATAGTCAATAGGGACTCATACTTGCATTTTTTATTTGTGTGATCCATGATTCATAACTGTCTGATGTTGCCTTGTGATGTTGAAGGAACTCTAACAAATGGTCACCACATATATTTCTGTTGGAAAATCTTCACATAAAAGTGAGCGAATACTGGTGAGGGGCAGCACAGCTGGCTGAGGCTGAGGATACAAGTTTTTGCACAAGATAATAGAACTGTGAGTTTGTAGATAGTAGAAAGACTTGCTTTCATTACTTACTGTACTTACTGTCACTTTCCTAAAAATGAAGTGCTAAATGATTATGATACACCCC
This sequence comes from Schistocerca gregaria, assembly GCF_023897955.1. NCBI lineage: Eukaryota > Metazoa > Arthropoda > Insecta > Orthoptera > Acrididae > Schistocerca > Schistocerca gregaria. The sequence goes on along the minus strand of NC_064920.1, from coordinate 221,425,142 downwards.
TGAGTCATCAGGAGCTTCATTGAACAGCTGGAAAACTGGGTCGTTGTGAAGAATTTGTAGACATGTCTGTTCCATCGGCATCCATACGAGATTGTGCTGCTTTTGTGCTGTTATATCCAGTGATTGAAAACTGCTTATCCATGGTGGTTGAAACACTCAGGAAAATAGCTTGACAAGTCCTATTCCAGCACAAAGTGGACACCAGTTTCAAAAAATCTCCATTGCCACTGTTATAAATTTTTTCTCCAACAAAACAGATTCTATTAAATACAGATTATGTACAAATAAATCACAAAAATGGGGTAGTTCTTCTGGATACACACAACAGTGAACTTATGGAGGTGGATATCTCTTTACTAATACAACAGTCTGGAAGTTTATTATGCCCATATGCTATTGCTTTATTCACTGTTGGTTGAATGGTGAGCAAAGACAGTACTGCATTAGGCAGACCGGAAAGTTCTTGTGCCAAACAAGCCCCAATAGTATGTAAAAACGAAGTCCAAATCACAGTCCAGGAGAAAACCTGTACACCAAAGAACCTGCTGTAAACTTTGACTGGTTATGACAAGTGAGATTGTGACAGTCCACACCAGCTCTTAAATATGTCACTGCTGGTGCCAGCAGATGAATCCTTCCATGCTACAGCTTTCAAGCGTGCCGGATATATGCATAATTATATCAGTTGATCCATTGGTGGGATTAAAATTGAGTGTGACAGTGATTCTGCCGGAAATGAAAGAAAAACTATAATCAGAAAGTGAGCCATCAGTCTCTCCTGTTAATGATTTTATCTTCATCTTCAAAAGATCATTGGATTTGTCCCATGTTCTGTAGCGATGTGCACTTGACATATACAAATCTGCCCTAAACCTCACTGGGACTCTGACTATGCATTTTCAAGTGACAGAAGATGATGATTCACAGTTCTTCAGGCTCTTTCTGGATGACAAATTAATCACTATTTTATTTGGAAGAATTAATAGATAGTGAGATAAGGGCAGTTTAGAACAGTAGCAATTGGGAATAAGTGAAGAAATATATATATTTTTTATCTCACTTATAATTTTGCAAAGCGTAATGTAGCTACCTGAACTGCAGTTACATTGTTCACATAACCAAAATATGTCTCCTCCCTCCTTGGCAACAGCAATTCCATTTTAAAGCTGCAGCATCTGGAAAGATTATTACAGTTCTGCAACAATGAAATATGTGATCCAGTCATCTCAGTTCTAAATTAAACAATATCTGGAACTTAATCTGCAGGAAAAAAGTATGCTGTTGCAGCATCTTTTTGCACTGAAAATTAATCTCTGTTACTATACAAAGGCAAAGCAGCCAAATAGAAGATTTACAAACTGAGGGTGGAACAGATGTACTATACCTGTCTGAACACCATATAGTCACAGATATGGAAATGGTAAATGTATGTGAATATAAGTTTTCAGCATATGTAAGTAGAGACACTATGGAGAGAGGAGGAGGTGCCATGTATGTTAAAATTTATCATAATGTGAAAAATTTAGAAACTAAAAAGATTTGTGTAGAGCAACATATAGAAGCATCTACCTGTGAGCTTAAACTAAATAATGATAGTTTTATAACTGTAGTTGTGTATGGGTCCCCATTGGGAAATTTGCAGGTATTTCTGAAAAACTTGGATTCTATGTTGTGTTGTCTGTCAGATAGAGACAGGCAAATTATTGTTTGGGGAATTTCAATGTAGATTTTCTGGAATAGTCTCATAGAAAGCATGATCAGTCATTGATTATCCTACTCAGGTGTACAGGAAAGCAGGACATGATAGATTATGTTTTTATAGACCAAAATTAATTTAATCAAATAAAATGTCTTCCTGTTAAGAATTGTCTTTCTGATCATGATGCATAACTAGTTGTAGTATATGACATAGCTCCATACAGTAATGCAAAACAGTCCTCCAAAATAGTTCATACAATTAATAATTTAACAAGTGCAAATTTTAGAGAAAGCTTGCAACAATTAGACTGGGATGAAGTGTACAGCGCACCTGATGCTAATTTAAAATTTAACCTATTTTATGATACCTTTGTGAGTATATTTGATAACAGTTTCCCTAATGCAACAGTGAAATGTAACTGTAAAAAACCATTAGAAAAGCCAGGCTTACCCAAGTGATAAAAATATCTTGTAAACAGAAAATGAAAATGTATTTTATAGCTAGAAGGAGTAATGATCCACAAACAGTCTAATATTAAAAAACCACTGCACTGTATTAAGAAAAATTATTAAAAAGTCCAGAAATATGTACTTTAGGTCTGAGATTAACACCTCTGATAATAAAGTTAAAACAATTTGGAATATTGTTAAAAGGGCAACCGAGAGTACAGGAAGACTGTGTTTCTATCAAACTCAAAGAAAAGTTTGTTGACAAAAAGTCAGAAGTAGCAGATATTTTTAATAATCATTTTTAAATGTTGTAGAGAAAATAGGATGCAGCTATTCATTAGAAAATGCAAAATGGAAGTGGTGATATTTAAGCAATTTGATAAAATTCAGATTCAACCCATCTGTCCTACCGAAATTATGAAAGTAATAAATTCACACAAAAGTAAAAGCTCACATGGAATTGATGGCATTTCCAACAAAGTACTAAAAGCTTATTCCCAACATAAAAGTAGGTTCTCAGCCACATGTTGTAGTACACTGAAACAGGGCATTTTTCCATATTGACTAAAATATGCTATCATTAAACCATAACATAGCAAAGGGGACAGGTCTGATGCGAACAACTACTGCCCAATCTCAATACTGACAACTTTATCCAAAATTCTTGAGAAATTAATGTATTCAAGAGTAACTTCATATATTTGTAAAAATGAAATACTAACAAAATGTCAGTTTGATTTTCAGAGAGGCTTTCCAACAGAAAATGCTATATATGCTTTCACTGATCAAATATTAAATTCTCTGAATAACCAAATATCCCCCTTTGAGATTTTTGTGGTCTCTCAGAGGCTGTTAACTGTGTGAATCATGAAATTCTTCTAGATAAACTTAAGTATTGTAGTATGAGTGGGACAATGCTCAAATAGTTTGATTCACATATAACTGGAAAAATGCAGAAGGTTGAAATTAACAATACAGAAAGTCTGCAAAAATCAGCAGAGTTCTCTAATTGCGGAGGTATCAAGAATGGTGTCCCACGTGATTCAGTCCCCTTGGTCCCTTGTTCTTAATATATGTTAATGACTTGCCACTCTGTATTCACGAAGATGCAACACTAGCTCTTTTTTGCTGATGATACAAGTACAATAATCACACCTAACAAACAAGAAGTAGTTGAGGAAATTGTAAATAACATCTTTCAGAAAATTATTAAGTGGTTATCTTCCAATGGACACTCACTAAATTTCAGGAAAACACAGTATATAGTCTTTGAACAGAAGTCTGTTGCTAAGGCAGAATATTCAAATTTTCTGGTGTGTGCATTGATGAGAAATTGAATTGGAAGAGACACATGTTTTGATTCAGTTACTTATGCTATTACAATTATTGCAAATTTTGGTAATAAACACATCAGTAAATTAGCCTACTATGCTTATTTTCATTCACTGCTTTCATATGGCATCATATTTTGGGATAATTCATCATAAGGGAAAAAGTATTTACTGCACAAAATCATGTAATCAGAATAATAGCGGGAGCCTACCCTAGGTCACCTCACAGATATTTATTTAAGGAATTGCCGGCCGCGGTGGTCTCGCGGTTCTAGGTGCGCAGTCTGGAACCGTGTGACTGCTACGGTCGCAGGTTTGAATCCTGCCTCAGGCATGGATGTGTGTGATGTCCTTAGGTTAGTTAGGTTTAAGTAGTTCTAAGTTCTAGGGGACTAATGACCACAGCAGTTGAGTCCCATAGTGCTCAGAGCCATTTAAGGAACTTGGGATATTGACAGTACCTTTGCAATATATGTATTCATTTATTCATTCCAATGCCAAAAAAATAGCAAATTGCATTGCTACAACACTATAAAAAAGGATGATCTTCACTATTCTGGATTAAATCTGACATGGCCACAGAGAAAAGTGAATTATGCTGCCACAAAAATCTTTGGTAATTTATCAAACAGCATTGAAAGCCTGATAGATAGCCAACCAACATTTAAAAACAAATTAAAAGAATTTCTGAATGGCAACTCCTACTCAGTAGTGAAGTTTTAGATGTGAAGTAGTATCTGAGGAAAATAAGAAGAAGATTATATTGTATAAGAAAGCTTATGTTGAACTGACACATTCCATGTTATTACAAAATGTTGTATTCATGATCTGTGGAACAAGTATTAAAGTAATGTAATACAGTAACTATCATTAAAAATATCTTGATTTGGTATGATGTCTTTCACACTATGTGAATTCAAAAGTGGGTTTGTAATATCAACAATAATGTACACCGAGAGGGCCACACAATTTAATGAATAGTTATAATGATGTTGATAATATCAGTTTCAAATAAGGAGTATTGTAAGGCAACTGATAACTTTTAATTATCATACTGTCAGGAATAAAGAACAAAAATCTGAGTAGGTATCTTCCCAGGGAGGTAAGTTAATGGCTCTGAACTGAAAGGATAAAAGAAACCTTCCTTACCATACCTGTGTTATTTTCTTTTTAAATATATTTTATTTCTTAAGTACATTTTACATTACTGGTAATACTTTAGCACATTAGTTTGTTTTTATTTGCAACAAAATTCACAATCTGTTATATTCAGAATTTAATCTTCACACTACTTTTTCTTACATAATTTTATTACAATCATTATAACATGTAGTTGACAGATCTATGGACCTCACATTTCTTTGCACTTTTTGACATTGAATTATTCTTAGTAAACATTTGTTTATTAAAGATCTGTCACTGCTCTTTCACCAGCACCAATAATACCAAGATTTTTAACTTATATCCTTTAGTTACATATTAAATATTGTTAATTAGTTCAATTAATGATTCTGCGTCCTTTGTGTCACTGCCTTTATAAGATAATCAGTATACTTGTTATTCATGTGTGCTGTAGGTCAACAATATTATTTCACAAATTCTGAAATACTTTTATATTAATTTCCTTTTATAGTTATGATAGTTTGTTATATGAATGAAAATATGAGTAAGACCACAAGCTGTTCAGCACATTTAAATGTTAAGAACACTGGCCTCCATAATGGTCAAGTGATTTCATTCCAAATCAGGTTCAGTAAGTACACTCCTGGAAATTGAAATAAGAACACCGTGAATTCATTGTCCCAGGAAGGGGAAACTTTATTGACACATTCCTGGGCTCAGATACATCACATGATCACACTGACAGAACCACAGGCACATAGACACAGGCAACAGAGCATGCACAATGCCGGCACTAGTACAGTGTATATCCACCTTTCGCAGCAATGCAGGCTGCTATTCTCCCATGGAGACGATCGTAGAGATGCTGGATGTAGTCCTGTGGAACGGCTTGCCATGCCATTTCCACCTGGCGCCTCAGTTGGACCAGCGTTCGTGCTGGACGTGCAGACCGCGTGAGACGACACTTCATCCAGTCCCAAACATGCTTAATGGGGGACAGATCCGGAGATCTTACTGGTCAGTGTAGTTGACTTACACCTTCTAGAGCACGTTGGGTGGCACGGGATACATGCGGACGTGCATTGTCCTATTGGAACAGCAAGTTCCCTTGCCGGTCTAGGAATGGTAGAACGATGGGTTCGATGACAGTTTGGATGTACCGTGCACTATTCAGTGTCCCCTCGACGATCACCAGAGGTGTACGGCCAGTGTAGGAGATCGCTCCCCACACCATGATGCCGGGTGTTGGCCCTGTGTGCCTCGGTCGTATGCAGTCCTGATTGTGGCGTTCACCTGCACGGCGCCAAACACGCATACGACCATCATTGGCACCAAGGCAGAAGCGACTCTCATCGCTGAAGACGACACGTCTCCATTCGTCCCTCCATTCACGCCTGTCGCGACACCACTGGAGGCGGGCTGCACGATGTTGGGGCGTGAGCGGAAGACGGCCTAACGGTGTGCGGGACTGTAGCCCAGCTTCATGGAGACGGTTGCGAATGGTCCTCGCTGATACCCCAGGAGCAACAGTGTCCCCAATTTGCTAGGAAGTGGCGGTGCGGTCCCCTACGGCACTACGTAGGATCCTACGGTCTTGGCGTGCATCCGTGCGTTGCTGTGGTCCGGTCCCAGGTCGATGGGCACGTGCACCTTCCGCCGACCACTGGCGACAACATCGATGTACTGTGGAGACCTCACGCCCCACGTGTTTAGCAATTCGGCGGTACGTCCACCTGGCCTCCCGCATGCCCACTATAGGCCCTCGCTCAAAGTCCGTCAACTGCACATACGGTTCATGTCCACACTGTCGCGGCATGCTACCAGTGTTAAAGACTGCGATGGAGCTCCGTATGCCACGGCGAACTGGCTGACACTGACGGCGGCGGTGCACAAATGCTGCGCAGCTAGCGCCATTCGACGGCCAACACCGCGGTTCCTGGTGTGTCCGCTGTGCCGTGCGTGTGATCATTGCTTGTACAGCCCTTTCGCAGTGTCCGGAGCAAGTATGGTGGGTCTGACACACCGGTGTCAATGTGTTCTTTTTTCCATTTCCAGGAGTGTAATAACCTAGAATATCTGAGACCCAAATTTACAAATAACTTCATTGTCATGGATGTGAAGCTCACTTCAGCAGATGAAGTGATATCTACCATACAAACTAGAAATTCAATAACAGTTAAATGTTGGTGGTAAAATAACAAAGTTAATTGGAAAGGACTTTTGAAAGTGTCTTAAAATCAAAAAATTGTTCATGCAAATGGTCATTTACTGACTGGCTGAAATATGCTGGTAATACGCTGATATTAAGATTCTATAAGGGAGTGTATAAAGAAGTATCATTAAATTTTCTCCCAACTACACTACTATAATTCTGCAAACTTTTTGGAAGGCTTATGCATATGCGACTTCTTAACCATCTGATAACAATTAGTATATTGACCAAGACAAGTTAAAATTTCTGAAGAATTACAATATTAAGACGCCTGCTTATACATATAGAAAGAATGTGCTAAATACACTGATCAGCCAGAACATTATGGCCACCTGCCTAATAGCCAGAATGTCCACCTTTGGCACAGATAACAGTGGTGACACATCATGGCATGGAAGCAGTGAGGGAGCTGACACCACATCTGCATACACAAGTCACCTTATTCCCATAAACAGCGGGCAGTGAGGTGATGAACTCTTGACGCCATGTTCAATTACATCTCATATGTGTTCGATTGCATTCAGATCTGGTAAGCTGGGGGACCTGGACATCGACTGGAACTTGCTGCTGTGTTCCTCAAACTACTCCATCACATTCCTGGCCTTGTGACATGGTGCATTGTCTTGTTTAAAAATGTCACTGCCATCGGGAAACATGGTCCTCATGAAGGGGTGTAGATGGTCTGCAACCAGTGTACAATACTCCTTGGCCATCATGGTGGCTTGCATGAGCTCCACTGGACCTACGGGTGCCCATGTCATTGTTGCTGCCAGCTTGTCTCCGACCCACCACACAGGTATCAAGGAGTTCTTCCCATGGATGACAACGGATCCATGCCCTCCCATCGGCATGATGAAGATCACTTGATTCATCAGGGTATGCAATGCTGTGCCACTGCACTAATATCCAGTGCTGAAAGTCATTTGCCCATTTCAGTCATAGTTGCCGATGTCATGTTGTTAATTGGCACATGCATGGGTCGTTGGTCGCAGAGGCCCTTGAAAGGAGCGCTTGGTACACCGTGTGTTCAGACACACTTGTACACTACCCAGCATTAAAATCTAGTGTTATTTCCGCCACAGTTCACCATCTGTCCTGTTTTATCAGTCTGCCCTGCCTACAGTGTCCAACATCTGTAATGCGGGGTGGTCGCCCAGTCCCATGACGTCTGTACACAGTTTCACCTTGGTTTCTCTGCATGTTGAAGATACTCACCCTAGCACTCCAACACCTGACAAGTCATGCAGTTCCCAGAGTGCTTGAGCAGACCCTCCAGGCAATCACAGTCTGCCTTCAGTCAAACTCAGATTCTGCACATGGACAACACACTCATTGATACAACATGCACCATGGATGTGTATGACTAGCAGTCATTCCTCGCCAGGTGACATTGCTGTCACCTCGATGGGTTTATATCGATATTAGGTCGGTGATGATAATGTTCTGGCTGATCATTATATGTTACATGATAATTATATCCTTTTAACCAAATCTGGATATTATGCTTTATTGTACAAATGGTTTTAATATGAAAGACCCTTGAATTAAGATATTATTCATCATCTGATTGGGAATTAATCTCATGAAGTGCTTCCAAAGTTTCTATGTTAGAGCTACTGTCTTTTCCTGTGTGTATTGATGACATTTTATCAGTTACATCACCATATGCCTTTTTTTTTTTTTTTTTTTTTTTTTTTTTTTTTTTTTTTTTTTTTTTTTTTTTTTTTGCAAATGATAACAGAAAGTCAAGTTAGTTTTAGAAAAGACTTCAAATGAAATTTAAGTGGACTTTATTAAATAGTTTGTGTCCAATTGCAACTGCCATTAAATTTTCAATATCACATTCTGGGGTCATGTCTTTACTGAAACAAATGTTTTAATAATGTGATGAGTAAATGTAATCACAAACCATTCAGATTAGGTGTTGGGCAGTTGAGGAAGAGGGACACAATGAAGAGGAAAGTGTGAGTGTAGATTAACATGGTGAGATATGTGTGGGACGTGGACTAGTGTAGATTGAGGTCAAGAGGATTGTCGGATCGTAGGATGCATTGTAAATAAGTTCCCTTCCATGTAATTTGGAGAAGCTGGTATTGTGGGAGAGGATCTAGATGGTGCCAATTGTGAAGCAGTCATTACAGTTGAACATGTTCTCAGCAGTATTTTCTGCCACCCAATGGACAATATATGACACTGTAGCTGATGCATTACTCTGACCAAGACACTGAAAGTGAACCAACAATCTATAGATGTTCAGTTTGAACCGCTATAGCAAACTGTTTGACTTTGGCTGTGATTTGTAGAACAATTAAGACACCTGATACTCAGTGTTTATTGTCCAACAATTGCTTGTTTGTAGCGGCTAGCTATAACGGTGACAACTGATGATAAACATTGATTACAACTGTTGCTGGATGGACTGCAGCTGTGGAACTGTGACAGCAACTAGATGAGTGTATGAGGTGGCTCTCCATTTAGCCACGATCACCAGAATGATGGTCATCTGTGCTCTATTTTTCGGAAGAGGAAAATAGTTCCAAATATCAATGGACTCTGCAGCAGCTGACACAACTATAGGCAGTGGACCTGAATATTTGAAGGCCTCATGGAGAAGCGTAAATAGGTTCCAGTTCATGAGCATCATCTAAGCAGCAATAGTTCAGAAATCAGTGGCACCTAGCGTGAAGAGTTCCTGCTCGGTGATGTCATATGGTGCTGTCACTGGGTATGACTTGACCACATACCCCTAGGTAGATGGGACAGGTTTTACACTCGAGTCTTCCATGGGGTATGACCGATGTGGCAAGGGATTGCAAGTAGATATGACATAAAGGTGGACCAGGATAATTTGTAGGTTGGGTGGCCAGCCGAATACCAATTTAGGAGAGGTAATAAGGATATTCCCCATTGCAGGGCCCAAATGATAGATAGTCAAAGTCCTGGTGAAGAATGTGATTACATTGTACAAGTCTGGGGTGATCTTTGGTAATGGAGAGATGCTCCCTTACAGCTGGTTTTTGTGAGTGATCAGAGGAATAGTGGCATTGTGGTTATGGCATGGTTGACTTGTTTGCAGATTTGCGTGTCTGTGTAGGCCTTAGTAAAACCTTGAGCATGTTGGTTAATGGTTGCTCATCACTGCTGGTACTGTCCAGGCCTGACCAGACTGCAAGGAAGAGACTTTATAGTGTCAAGGAAATGGCAGCTATAAGAATGGAGATACTGTTGGTGGTTAGCGAGCATGATATAGGCAGACATTTTAGAAAGCCATTGAGGTGGTGGCAGTCAATGTCCAGAAAGGTGGCACTCTGAGTTAAGGAGGTCCAGATGAGACAGATGTAAGAGAAGGTATGGAGGAATGAGGGTAGAGTGTCTTGATCCTAGGTCATGGGCCATAACCAGGTTGGCATTTGAGGGTGACATGTGGATGCTCACGGCCATGCTGCAGATTTGTTTGTGTATATTCCCCTCAAAAAAGAAACAGTTACAGGTAAGGATGCTGTTAGTAAGGTGAATAAGAAATAAGGTGATAGGTTTGGAGTTAGCAGTATGTTGAAAGAGGTCCTATTCACTGGTGGGAAAGTAACAGACATGAAGAATATTCATGAAAATGTAACTGCAATCAGCAGTGACAAGCAAGAATAAATATGTTTATGGAGGGGGTGTGGTTGACAGGCAATGAAGCAAGCAGTTTGTGCCTTCAGTATAGGAAGCTAGACTGCAGACTATAGGTTGGAGGTATTAGATTGAGAACTAGTTCCATGCTCCGACAGAGAGAATATGGCGACAGGGAGAATATGAGCTCATGTTGAAAAGCACTTGCTACACATCGTAAATGTAGGAATGTGATCAACATGAGTATCAAAGTGTGCTGTGTCTCAAACAATAAGTGATATAATGTACACTGTTCAGTATTCAAAGTTTCATTTCAGCCTAGATTCTGTGAACATTGTCACTTTATGGCAAGAAGATATGTTAGCATGGGAAGTTGCCCATGGAATTCATATATGAGGTGTGTAAGAAAAGTAATGAGATATTTTTTTTTTATCAAACAGTGGTGCAGCTCCAGTTTTTAATAGTATTGATGGAATTAATTCTCTTCCTCATTATTAGTATTTTTTTCAATTTTTCAAACAACATTATTGTTCCTTCAGAGTAGTTCCCTTCGGCAGCTAGATGCTGACAGAGTTGTTTTTCCCTGTCTTGGTAGCAATGATAAAAGACTTCAACTGGTAGGGCCTTTAACATGTTGATCACATTATTTTGAATATTCGCCAGAGTCCCAAAGTGACATCCTTTTAAGACATTTTTCAATTTTGGGAAAAGAAACAAGTCAAATGTTGGCCACATTCTTTTGAATGTCCTCCAGAGTCCCAAAATGACATCCTTTTAAGACATTTTTCAATTCCAGGAAAAGAAAAAAGTCAATGAGGGAAATGGCAGTGTGACATGGGGTGTTATCATGATGCAGTGTCCACTTGTCTCTGCAATATCTGGTCTCACTGGATTCACTCTTTTCCTGAGCCTTTCAAGGGCATCTTTGTAAAACACTCAGTTGGCAGGTTGTCCTGGAGAAGCAAATTCTTTATGCATGATACCCCTACCACCAAGAAACCAAATCAGCATTGTTTTGTTCTTTGATTTGCTCATTCAAGCTTTTTTGGCCTCAGTATGCCACCTCTCTCTTTGTTGCTTTGTCTCACAATCACACACAAACATCCAGGATTCATCACCTGCTTTATGTAGCTCAGCCATTCATAGGCATTGATAGTTCTCTGAAGAAGATCATTGCACATTTCTTTGATTGTCATGCTCAGTTGTGAGGTTTGAGGTTTGTCAGCATGATTTTGGCACAAACTTTTTGCATGTGCAAAGTCACCAGTCATCCTTATTGTTAAACATCAGTCTGATCTCACAAGAGGAAGCACATATTCAACATTTTTGGCAGTTTTTAAGTTGAAGGTCTCCCTGAGTAAGGTTCATCTTCAACATGTTCTCGGCCTTCCAAAAATGATGTGTGCCAGGGAAAAACTTGTGCTCTTGATAAGTAATGTTCCCCATAGCCCTGTTTCAACTTTTTAGAGGACACATTTGCTGGTTCTCCAAGTTTACCACAAAACTTGATGGTATAACTTTGCTGTATATTCTGCTGTTCCATTTTCATAACACACAACTTTACTGACGGCACACTCAAAAACCATGTGATGTCTGCATGAAGCTAAAACTTGGATTGAGCATCAAGGATGAGCACACCAGTATACATAAGTAGAACAACACAGCGTTGCCAGTTCACTCACAGTGTTGTCAGTCGCATTACATTTCTCACACACCTCGTACATCACAGCCATGTGATTCACTTTTAACCCCTACCATGTAACATCAAACATTGAAAAATCTGCCGCTTTCTGGTGACCTGCAGTCAGCAACAGTAGCTGATGAGTGCTACTTGTAAATTAAGGTTCTTAGGTGCCGTGAAGAGAATTCAACAGAACTGCACCTGGATATTTTTGAGGCAGCTGGAAGAGCCGTGTCATTCTAGGCACCTGTCAACTGTCACCACACACCAATTTGACCTCTAGACATCTATAATGAAAAACCCAGCACCATGGGGCATGTGAAAAGTGGGCAAGGGAGCACCTGGAACAGAACCTACATCAATGGTTCTTCATTGACATGTGCAAGATTTGTTGATGTTTGATGGTTATTGTAGAAAAGTCTAAAGGTGACTAGGTACCAGTCCACATCTTAGAGCTGCACCGAGCGAGGTGGCGCAGTGGTTAGCACACTGGACTCGCATTCGGGAGGACGACGGTTCAATCCCGCGTCCGGCCATCCTGATTTAGGTTTTCCGTAATTTCCCTAAATCGCTTCAGGCAAATGCCGGGATGGTTCCTTAGAAAGGGCACGGCCGATTTCCTTCCCCATCCTTCCCTAATCCGAGCTTGTGCTCCGTCTCTAATGACCTAGTTGTCGACGGGACGTTAAACAGTAATCTCCTCCTCTTAGAGCTGCAGGTTCAGCAGGGAAGAGGGTCCATTATGTATTAGGCTTGTATCACATGTAGATGTCAGATTGAGGGTAATTTGATGGTTGTGCAGTATCAAGAAAGGATACTCCAAGTTATTGTCATGTTGTACAGTCAATATCTAGGATATCTGTAGTTTGGCCATCTTGTCTTAATGTCAAACACATTGTGGTAAAATATCATGGGACTCAATCGTCATTTAACCCTACACAAATATTCCATCATGATAGACACTAAATTTAGAATGTTGATTCTTTGCACTTGACATTCTAGTATGAAGATGATTTGAACATGATTTGGCATTCTTAATGTGCTCTGTCCATGTAAGCTGGATGGCAACTTCCAGGCAGGCTACCCCTCTTTTACAAGGCATTATCCTCTGGCTGATCATTTCATCATCCTTGCTGCTGGATAATTAGTAACTGTTGTCATTTGCAACAAATTTTATCCAGATTTCAGTTCTTTATTAATGACTCAAAGCCACACAGTCTCATGCATCTCAAACAGTTCTTTAACATCCATTTTATCTAGAACATACCTTTATATGGATTGTGAAACAGATGGTAGTTGTTTTCAAGCATCAGATGGTGATTCAATTTGTCTCACTATAATGTCATCTTGTTTTGCACACTAGGAAGCTTGTTATGTGGCAGAAAAGAAAAGCATGTGAGTATGTGTATGAAATGGGGATATGTCGTTTCTACTTTGAGTTATTTATTCTGTGATTGAGATTCTCAGAAGCTGTGACTTTGTATGGAATCTTTTCTTTATTGCCTGAAATAAGATGTTCTATCTAGAGATATATCAATGCATGCATTTATAGAGTGTCATTCTGTGTTCTTGAAGCATCAGTGTTTTGGAGATGGAATCACATATTTTCAATCTCCTTATATAAGCATTCATTTGAATGTGATGAACATTTCATCTTTTTGTCTGTGTTAAACATCTATGGTACATTCCCAATTAAAAAAAAAAATCCTGTTGGAACAATTGTATACTTTTTTGTCCCATTTACAGTAGCCTTAGAATAACTGAATTGTGAGGTAGCCTTTATTAAATTGGATATCTTCCATTCCACAGTCACACAGCATATTTTCAGTCTCTCCTAAGAAATAATTGGATTTCAAAATGTCAGGACATAGACTGTACTCTTTGGCATGTATGGAGGATGCTGTAATTTGAGTGTTGCATAAAATAAGTACTGTTTAACATGTGTCACTTATACTATGTTTAAAATTACAGATGTTTTGTTCTTTCAGTACAAAAATATTACATTATATGTTAATAGAGCTAAATAAAACTCTTGCGCATACTACGTATCATTAACAAGACCACAAATGTTTATTAGTATGATTAAAATATCACTTCTAATGATGTGTTGCAGATATGCAGTCTAGATGCTGGTGGTTTGATTGTCATATGGACAGTGATACAGAATTCACAGACTGAATTCTTGCCTGCCAGGGCATCCCAAATGGACCTAGGTCTTGCCTACTGGGGTAGAACCAGGCTTATACTGAGCTCAGTTATCAACATACCTGTCAGGATGGCCTCTTTGTGAGTAGAGAAACATCTATTCTGTCATGAGTTAAAAATCAATTGTGTGATAGAGCAGATTCATAATCACACACTATAGTTTCTTCAGCCAAACATGTTTTTATAAATAATTTGTGCATTGTTGAACAGTTGCTAGCTTTTATTAAATTTTTATTTTTGTATTACCTCTTGTTGCTTGTACGCCTCCCTAGCATAGTGGTAGTGTTTCCACCTACCACGCATGGGCCCGGGTTCGATTCCCAGTGGGGGCTGGGTGTTGTGTGGCCTTCATCGCCTTCATCATCATTTTCATCATCATCAACCTGCAAGTTGCCAAAGTGGTGTCAACTAAAAGGGACTTTCAATACGGTGGCTGAACTCCTGGCCAACAATGCCATACGATCATTTCCATTTTCTTGAGGCTTGTGTCATCAGTGTAATGTATGTCAGATATAAATATTTTAAATATACACAGATTGAATCACTGTTCATGTTTCTTAAGAACATTTTTTAAGAACCAGATTCCAAAATGCTGCATTTCTGTGTGTTCAAGTATAAGAACTTTCTATGGATAAATGTATTCAAAGGGTAAAAGTACTAATATGATATTCTTTGGAAAAATAAAAAAAAAAGTTCATTGATACCACCTGGTGATGGAGGTGTAAATACTTCAAAATACACAAAAAAATCATAAAAAATTAAAGTGAATCATTACAAGTGTTCCATGTTTTCTTTTTGCAGAGATCTCTTCACCTATAACCATTCAGCCATCATTACTATTGTATATCAAGCACAATAATGACTTTTGAGCTTCTAATATTAAATAGTAGCACTGTAAATTACCAATGGAAGAAACTGTCGAGTGAGTGTTAAAAGTACATAGCACTGGACATTCCAACAATCTTCCATATGTGTCCCATTAAACAAATGAAGAAAAATGGCAAATAAGCTAATTAATATTTTATTGACAACTTTTTAACTTTGTTGCTATGAGGAACGACTGAAATTTAAAACACTTCACATATTAACATCTTTGATAATGCTACTTATTGCTACGTATTATGTATCATTTCTGAAAGGCAATATTAAATTAATAAAATATTTCTTAAAAGCAGTATTAAATTAAAAAGTCATAATATATTATGTCAGAATGGCTTGAAGTCTAGTGAATTTTTTTAACATCTGTTGTCGCTATCACTTTGTATTATGACTGGCATTAAAAACAAGGACTAAGAAATCATTCCACCTTCACTATCACCCACATCCATATGTGATTACTCAGTCTGATCATCACTACTGGCAGGTTTGCCTGTAGTAATTAATGAAAATTTGATATCATCATTGAGCAACTAGTATTTGTCTTTCAGCTGTTGTGTCTTCTAGCTGAGGACTTTCTACTTTCCTGCAGTGGCTGACTAAAAAGAATTGACTGAAAGCTTCTTTACATTTTCAGCTTATATGTTATCTGTGATGCTGGGATGTCTAACATGCCTTTCAGTTTTAGCATATCAGTTACTTTACATTATGGTCATGATTGTGTGGCATCAAGTAGACTAAACCAACTGTGAATTCCCAGCAGATTTGCTCATTCAGATTAAGGAGTGCAGAACCTCTTTCCTTATACTGTCATCACAGGAATGCTTCCATGTTGTAAGCAATTATCCTTATTTGAGTGTCACATGAGGATGTTTTGTGAACCTATGTGGTGTATTATATAACAGAAATGACACATTCTCTTGAACTATACAGAACTTTTCGATTGTATTCCTTATACATTCATTCTTGCAGTGACACTCTTTTCAATGTAATTAAGTGTGATTTTCATATAAATTCTTATCGCAAGTGAAAGAGGGTAAAAAAGTAGAAAAGTTTGATCACATGCTACTGTGAATTGTATGTTTGAGAACAGAGCAGGGTTCCCAAACTTTTCTTCTGACAGGACACTTTGAGAAGCCTGGTGCTTTAATGGAAGACCTTGTTTATTTTAAAGGTCAATAATTTTTTTAAATGAGAAAAACTTATTTTATTCCATTTTAACTCATAACTAGTAACACAGAAACCACAATATTTTTTAAAAAATAATTAGTCTTGTCAAAAGCTCAGAAAAAACTGCCATGTTATTAAGTTTTTTATGGTGCACTAATTCATGTCCTGCGGAATACCAGTTTTCTGCAGAACACAGTTTGGGAAATCCTGGAATAGAGGACAACTATGATTTCTAGCAATTTACAGCTTTGGTTATATAGTAAGTAATTAGCCAGTAATAGAATAAATACTGTAAAGGAAATAATTTAAGGAGTGAAGATAACAAATCACAAAATAGTTGAGGTGCTGAGCTGTAGACAGGCACATAAACAAGACTGAGAACACTGCTAGCTTTGGACCAATCTATTTTCAGACATATAAAGTACACATACACACACATTCATACACTCACATGCACCTGTATGGCAACATTGTCCCAACTACTTACATTGACACAACATTGTAGCTCGACTGGGGGAGGGGTTGTGTCGGATGGAGTGGGTGAGGACAAAAGGATGTAGGGAGTGGGAGGGAGGGTTGACAAAGGGTAACTGCTAGTTGAGAGGGAGAGACAGTGTGGGCACAGGATAGGAATAAATCACTGGAAAGTCCATTATGAGCACAGGCAGAGAAGATTGTGTGCAGTGCAGAGTAATGTGGCAGAGTGGATTGTGAAGGATAGATAGAACAGAGGAAGAGGGAGACAGTGGACATAAGGATTTGAGTGCATCATAAGTGAAGTTAAAATCATAGGGTAGGGCTAGAGGTGGATGTGGCTACCAGATTGAAGGTTCTGTTGCACGACACAAATCATCACCCCAGTTGAGCTGCAGTGCTGCCACAATGTATAGTTGACTCTTGCTTATTTGAGCCTCAATAAATCATGTTTGTTGATAAAATGAAATAGTTGTCACTCAAAAAGACCTTGATAGATCAAATAAGTTTTATGCCTTTTGGCACACTCAATAAATCAAGGTGATTGTCGTGACAGGCCGCCTGTGAACACTTAGAAATTCGAAGTTAATAGCTATCCAGAACATCGTATTTTGAATTTTTCCACACTTTTATCACCATTCACTAATTTCTTTGGTTATTCAACAACATTGAATGTACTACAGTACATAAATTAGTTGTAAACATGACTTAAGAGATGTTTGACTCTTGTAGGAAAGAAGCAGAGTATGGAGGCCATGGAATGAGGGATGAAAAAGTCAGGTGTAGTGAAAACTATCAGGATTGTACCATCCACGGTGTCAACTATCCTGAAGCAGAAGGATCAGATTGAACAAAACATATCATAAGATGGGAGAAAGCATCCTGAAGAAAGGTTTTTGAAACTACTTAGTCAATGTAAAGGACAAACATACCTTTCAGAGGTTCTTCACTTAAAGGAAAGGTTAAATCATTAGCTGTTAGCCTCAGCATTGAAGGATTTACCTATATTGAGGGGTGGCTCATTAACTTAAAAAGAAAAAGATATAGCATATTTTAAAATTTGTGATTGGCAGTTTCATTCAAATATCCTCACAGCTGCACATTCACTTTTAAAGACAAAAAGCCAGGGGGGAATGAACATTTACAGACCTCAGACACTAAAACCTATTTTGACACCAAAAGTTGCCAGTCCTATATGTTTCAAGGGAATCAGTGCCTTCTATCCCAACAGAGAG
The DNA here is from genome assembly GCF_023897955.1 of Schistocerca gregaria. Classification (NCBI taxonomy): domain Eukaryota; kingdom Metazoa; phylum Arthropoda; class Insecta; order Orthoptera; family Acrididae; genus Schistocerca; species Schistocerca gregaria. The sequence continues at coordinate 221,407,073 of NC_064920.1, read as the reverse complement.
GTGTGGATGACATCAGAACTGTTTAATGGGTGGCTGTTGAGCCTGGACAAAGAGATGAAAAAATGAAAGCATAAATTTCTTCTTTTTCTCGACAATTGTGAAGTTACTACTCATTGCCTCTGGAACATTTTTCATTGTGGCCACCGCTTGGAAAATACAACTGCCTGACTAGGGAATAATTCAGTGTTCTAAATCACAAAGAAGTAGCAGTGATAATGGTGTTTTATAGCTTTTGAGGATGGTTACAAGCCCAACATACAGTGTGGAAGTGACAAACACAGCTGATAAAGCATGGAAAAATGTTACACCAATTATTATTTCAAACTATTTCAAGAAATGCAGATTCATCAAGGGGCCATAAAATTAGTTGCAAGCAGGAGAGCAGAAGAATGTATGCAGGTTTTAACTATACCTGGAGCCTTCTTCCAAATGTAGGAAAGAATGTAACATCTGATGATTTCATACAGTTTGAGTATCATTTGAAAGCGTGAAATACCCAGCCTGACATTGAATTTGGGCTATTCCAGATGACAAAAATGAAGACAACAATGCAGAAGAAGAAGAAGCAAAACTGACTCCATCTGTGACTGTAAAAGAGGCAAAGTCATCATCTTAAACATTGTGCATGTACCTTTTTAGAATGGAAGTAGACAATGATATATTTTCTGCTTTGATCACTACAGGAAATGCACTTGATCATGACTGAATCAGATAAATATTACTGATTTCTTTACAAAATTAAACCAAAATTTTCTTACATATTTTCAGAAATTTGTATGTGTCTTTCATCTGAATTGTTAAAATAAATAAAACTGGTAAAAATTAAATTATCTTTTGAGTTCTAGTTGCTGCTTTGCAAAGGTACGTGAACATTATTGAAACTCCATTAATATTTTTAACATTGTTTTTGGAGGGGATACCTTTCCTTTGATTTTTTTCTTAATTGCTCCTTAATCAGTCAACCCTTTGTTAAACCATACTCTCAGTTATTCAAACTTTTTGTGAGCTCTTTTGAACTATGAATTATTGAGAGTTGACTGCAGTTAACCAAGACAATGTTGCTGTGTGTGTGTGTGTGTGTGTGTTTGTGTGTGTGTTTGTGTGTGTGTGTGTGTGTGTATGTGTGTGTGTGTGTGTGTGTGTGTGTTTGTATTCTTAGTCTTGTTTATGTGCATACCAACAACTCAGTGGCTCAACTGTTCAGAGTGTTCTTATTTTTATTCCTTGAATTATTTATATTGCACCAAGAACCTCTCCATATGCCATATTTTCAAGTAATTCAGGCCAAATAAGCTGTTATTTTGAGGACTTATTGAACTGAAGAATTGAAGCTAAATCTTCATGCTAAGAATTGAAACTAATCTCTTCATGCTAAGAATTCAAGTGGAATTGCCAGGATAATTTATCCTCCTTGTGTTGCTTAAATTTATCCCAGTATAAATGGTAGCATGTTCCACCAACTGAGTTATGGGTGAAACAGTCTTTCTTTCTATCTTTTTTTCGTTGTAGTAGCCTGCAATGTTTTTAACAGTTTTTCTGGTTTCACTGTTGATAGGAAACATTAGTTGCTAAGGATTTGCAAATAGTATACTACAATGTTAGCACACACAAAATTAGTTGAACACTAACGGTGGCAGCAGCTGGAGACAGAACGCTAGGAGTCCTAGTCTTCTGACTCCTATTGCATCAGAACAAGGTGCAGGGTGCTCAAGAAAAAGTGTATGCACTATACTTCATTTTCCTCAACTGCAGCTTGCTCAATGAATTGCTTATTTTTTATTGAAATGCACAATTTTTATCATGGTACAAATTAAAATGTTACAGCACTGTGCTCAAGGACGCAGAATACCTTTCTTTAGGAATTGATGACAAGGACCATTTATATGTTGGAACAACAGCTGGGCGTATTATTCACTGCCTGAGATCTGGCATGAAACCCCGGCCAAAGATGTATCTCACTTCAAATGGTATGTATTGGTGATTTTCTGAGTGCTTTTCTTGTAACATACCATTCAAAAATAAGGGTTCATTTACCACTAGTTAGTAATAGAATGTAGGAAGTCTGTTTGAAATGGCTACTATTTAAATGGATTTAATGTTTCTATTTACTGTCTCCTGAGACATGAGTGAACGGAACTTCAGTGTACAGAGATAGAATTAACTCAGTTCCTCTGTTGTTTGAGTTGGATTTTAATGTGCACTTTCTCCCTACTTCTGTAGGTGAAAAAAAAATCCACACACTTTGTTCATTCAGAGTTTTCTTATCTGAGACACGAAAGAATAAAGACAAAGAATTCTGACTTTTCATAAAGTGAGGTTCACTTTTCAGAAGTTACAGATGAAAAAGGAAAGTCATAAAAATACAGTCTATATTGCACAAAGGAATGTAGGAGACCCAGTCTTGTATCCCTGCTGGATGTATTGATTGAAGCTGTGGAACTATCAACAATAGTCATTACGTCTACATCCAACGAGGGTACTACCGACAAGGAAAACACAGCATCTTCAGCTGACCAATTAGATGACACCAGCTAGCCAGCTGATTTAAGCCTGTATGACCACAGGCTCTTTCTCATTCTCTATAAGGCAACAAAGTTGTGTTCTGATCTAACTGATGTTTCCATAGGTGGGCCACTATATTTACGGACTCTACTGGATATCAAAGCAGACTTCTCTTACTGTTATGCAAGTGTGTGTTTGATATTGCTGAAGGGAAGTTACTCTTCAGCGCCTTCAGACTGGTATCCTGATTCAGTCAAACGAACTAACCAGTGTTGTGGTTTCTACTACGATTATCAGTATCACCTCTCTTGTTTTATGATACACCAACTGGCCTGTATTCAGTTTAACGTATTATACATGCACAGTAAATTAGTTTTGCAAAATACTGAAATGTTTGAGGATAATTATTTTATTTTATTGTGGACTTATTGACTTAGGTTTCATGTTGCAGGAAACTTATTGCAGTGTAATAAATAACTTTTGCCTTAGAATAGTGAGATATAAAGCCCAGAGATCTATTTCAGAGCAGAGGTAAACAGCCACAGTGTTGAAGCTAAAATTATTGTATACAAGCAAGTAATTGTCATTTTCTTTGAATTATTTGTTTTCTGTATCTGTAAAATTTTTCCTATTCTTTTCCTTCTTAAATGGAAAGCTAATATCTTTCCAATTAATTGGAGAATCACTATTCTGTTCTTTGTTAAACTCTTAGATGCTCTTATGATTTCCCAGTCTTTCAATAAGCATAATGTACTTGTCTTGACAGGCAAAATATCTTAAGTTTTCAGCAATATTAACCAGCCAGAATCCCATGAAATAATCAAAGAATCTATATGCTGGGAAAATCTTAGAGTTTACATGTGTTTAACTTGCCTTCCAAATATAATTTTCAATTTTTACTTTGTTATTTAACATGTTTATTTAGTGGTTCATGGAAAGTTCTTACAACTATTTTTAAGTTTATATGTATGGTCAGTCTAGAAGTTTGTTATTGGAGAACTACAGGTATGATACACTGTAGGCAAAACCAGTTAAGAAGATTTAATATGCAACATTTCAAGGATTCGTGTGATTTAATTTCTCTGTACTGAGATTAAGAAAATCCTCAATAAACAGCAGACTTTATACAGCTTGGTTTCTCCCTGCCTTATTCAGTTTCCTTAATGTAGTGATGAAGCAGAAGCCTTCCATAATCTTCTAAATGTTTCCTCTTCACTTCTTTCCTTCAACTGTAATTAGAAAAACAGCAAGGATACACTTGGATGAAGTAATGGTGATACATCATTGACATGCAGATACAACGTGGAGGTCAATGGGACCAAGATCATGACAAGCTGTTAATGTCCAAAACTATGACCTTAGATGACATACAGTCTCATATCTTAGTAAAACAAATGTATTTTTAAGAATTATTATACAGTTCACTGTAATGAGTTATGATTCTTTTCTTTGTTTTCCCAGATTTTTGCAGTCTTGCCACATGCATTGATGTTTGTCCTTTTGGAGAACCATTCTTTTTGGTATGTATTTTGTGTGTTAGCATGTTGATACATCATTCATTGTCACCAATACTGTGTGTCAGTGACAAATGAAAACTAAACTTTTTTTCCACTGTTAGCTAGCACTGTTATGCACTTTAACCTCTAAAAATTCTCGAGTAAGTGAAATGATCAGATTTATTTATTTTAAGAAATTGGAGGATAAAATTGCATGTAAGAGTTCCTTTAGTAGTTCCTCAAGAATTTCAGCAGCAATTGTGACTCTTTCCACATCTCTAAATGGTAATATACTTTCACTGGACACTTGTTTCCTTTTTGGTACATTACTAGTTTTGTCTCTACATCACTGCTACACCTGGTGTGCACTACAATGTGTTTTACATACTATACTCCCTGTTTGTCCCTATGCTTATAATTTTTCCCTTCTAGTGCCTTTTCAGCACTAATTTAATATTCCTGGATGTCACATCAAATGTTCCACTAACATATCCCTCTTTCTGATAAGCATATCTCATGGTCTTTGATTGCCTAGCTTCTCTGACCACATTTTGTACCCAACATTCCTTAATAACACCACACATCTTATTTTCTTCAGCTGCCTTGAGGAGCCTTAGTGACTAGGTAATAGACTTCAGTTACTTAGTGAAACTTCCTGACAGATTAAAACTGTGTGCCAGACTGAGACTCAAACTCGAGACCTTTGCCTTTTGCGGGCAAGTGCTCTACCAACTGAGCACAACTCATAATCCATCCTCACAGCTTCATTTCTGCCAGTACCTCATCTCCTACCTTCCAAACTTCACAGAAGCTCTTCTGTGAACCTTGCAGAACTAGCACTCCTGGAAGAAAGGGTATTGTGGAGACATGGCTTAGCCACAGCCTTGGGGGATGTTTCCAGAATGAGATTTTCACTCTGCGGCAGAGTGTGCGCTGATATGAAACTTCCTGGAAGATTAAAACTGTGTGCCAGACAGACTCGAACTCAGGTCCTTTGCTTTTCGTGGGCAAGTGCTTTACACAGTGAATGGAAGGCATATTCTGCATACAGAATATACATAATTGTTATTCGATTCAAATGAGTGTGCCTCCAACATAGATGTAAACTGTTCCCTTTCAAACCATGAGCTGACTTTTCTGGATGATGCCCAACTACTTTTAGATGGGCATAAAAACAAACTGTTATTCTGAAAAGTACTTAATGCTTTGTAAAATGACTAGGTTGGAATTCATTGTTTTTGATTATGTACAAGAACCAATAGAATTTTGAATTACAGAAAATGTGGCTGGAAATAAATTTATAAAAATACCTTGACACTATTTTTCTTCTGCATTGTGATTCCCCTCATTTACATGAATAGATGCCATATTGCAAATCAGTGTAAATTACATAAAATTATTAATGTTGTATGTCAAACTGTACATGAAAATTAAAGTAACAAAAGTAAGTAATCAAAATCACCCATGGAAAACAGTACCAGTTCATAAACTAAATTTTAATTATTGTGGAAGATAATTAGTTTGTGGAAATTTAAAATACTTTATGGGAAAATGTGAATGCTTAACTTTCAAATGTTGTAGGTCTCTTTCCTCAAATATACAGGTTAACTCACTATGGTTTTGTATGGGACGAACTATTGTACTAACTTCAGATAACAATTACTGTTAATTGACTGTGCTCTAATGAAAATTAATTACAGGAATGGAATCAGAACACTTTAAATAAGGATATGAACCATAAAAACTTATTTCCAAGTAGGTACTACATATTACTAGGTAAGCATGTTGAAAATAAGCTGAAATTTGGTGAAAAAATGTTTGGTCCTTTTTGAGATTAGAAAAATACAACAGGAGGAAAGAATCCGACAACTTTTTCACGAAGTGAACTGTCGCAGGGTAAGCTGATAGTTGTGGCTTAATGTTAACAGGCGACGTCATTTCTATCAGGCGAAAGGGTCCCTGTCACAGACTTCTTAGTTTTTCATTTCAGTGTATATGGTTTGATCATCACAAACCATTGACCTGCATGTTACTTTGCTAACACTTTTTTCTTGTTATGGATTATGTCTTATTGTTCAAAGTTTTGGTGTTCATCTTTCCCACCTATTGCCAAATAGTTTTAATCTTTCCAGAGAAAATTTTCACTGACAAAATGTTGCTTCCTGTGGGAGGATTACAAAACTCAAAAGGGGAAAGGATCCTCTGGATAAAACAACCATGTACATGGAAAACCCTGTGTTCTCAAGAATTTTTGAATTATTTGCTCTCAAGATGTATACATGTAGAGGATCCCAATTATTGTCTTGCAAGTTAACATAATAGCTTAACATCATTTGCAATTGTTTGGTGGACCATCTCTGGTTGACCATTTGCCTATGGATGTGAAGTACTTTAATTGATTTATTGATTTTGAGAGGGAAGCTAAAATAGTTTTGGTCTAACCCACCACTGCCCACACCGAAACCGAGTTAACTATGCTGTATCACTCCCTGTGTATCTTGTAAATCCAACCAATGCCCCTAAATAGTGAAAGGAGTCCCTTTACCATTTTTTTGTTAGACACAATTTCTTCAGGTGTAGTGGTCCCAAAACTTTTGTATCTCTTGCTCTGCAATGCTGTGCATTTGAAGATCAGGTGTGATGCAGTTTCTTCACTCTCATCACAGATCCTACACTTAGGGTCTTCATCTGTTATACCCATTGTATGTAGGTGTTTTTTGAAATTCCCATGGCTGGTCATCAGTCCAGTCATGAGTTTAATGCCTTTCCTGTTCAATCCCAGGATTACAGAGCTTCTTTTAAAACATGGCCTAGGCTTCATTACCTTACCATTTTCTTGTTTATAGACCTTGGTCCAGTATTCTACATGCTGTTTTCTAAGCCAGTTCCATAGTTCTAGTTTGATCTAAGCCTTGGTGATTGCCAAGACAGGTTCCGGTCCAATGAATGGAGTCTTTACCCCCATACTGGCCAATCTGTCAGCTTGTTCATTGTCACCAATCCTTGAGCGGTCAGTGACCCACACTAGGTTTAGCCTATTGCTTCCCCCTAGCTTCACCAGCGCCCTGTGGCATTCTGCAACAATTTTAGATCTTGCTGCAGGAGCTGCAAATGATTTCAGGGCTGCCAGGCCATCTGAATAGATGTAGATGCTACGGTCCTTGTAGCACCTACACATATGCCCTGATTGCAGTAATTTCAGCTTGGAATACTGAGGCCAATTTTCGTAGAGAGATAATGCCCTCCAGTCTTGGCTGAACCCCTTACACACATGCCCCAGGGCCTTGGTCTGATTTCAAACACATCAGTGAATGTCGAACTGTTTTTTCCCACTGCTCTCTGCTTCCAGTTATTGTATTGTGATGCTTGTTTAAGCAGTTAGGAGTTTTTATATAGTTGGCCGGCATTTCCCCAGCCATTCCTATATTTACCTCACTCACTGTTTTAGTGTGTGATTCTGGATATCCCAGTGAGATTCAGTTTTTACCAGTTTTGAGTCTGTAGGCACCAGCTGCTGCCTCCCATCTTGACCCAAAAGTGTAGAGGAGGCATGTCCGGCATGGCTTCCATCCCAGCAGTTGGTGTGCTGCTAATTCCGCCTGTTATGGCTAAGCAGGCCAGTCTCTGCACCTTAGCAAGCTCCTTAGCTGCAATCTGCTGTTCTATCTTCTTCCACCCCACTACAGCCCCATAGGAGATCCTAGGTCTATCACTGTGGTGTATATCCAGTGTATACTGAGCCATTTGGACCATTTTTTCATCTTATTTGATTACAAGTCTTCCAAAGCTCTGTTAAATTCTGTAATACTGGATCCCCTATGTCTTCCATATTGGCACCCATTTCTTCTATTACATCATCAGACAATCCACCCCATCCCACCACACACCTCATAGAGGCCTTCAGTGCTGTATTTCCACATATACACTCCCTCCTCAATTGAATTTCCTCATGCATTCTTAATGTTAACGTCTTCACTTTTAAATTCATTGAATGCTGTTTTGACTTTTTACTGAACTGTGCATGACACTTTTAATCTGCCCATTGGGCACTACATTTGAAGAATTTATACTGCATTTCATTTTGTCATAAAATTTCAACGACATATCATCCACGAGTAGTATGGCAAACGATGTAAAAATATTTGCATTTTACAATGTTGTGTATTTCCTGTGATATCCACTTATATTTTATGTAATTGATAATAAAGTTTTAGTCTTATCTCTTCAGTTATATCTTAATTTTAATTCTGTTTCTTCTTTTTTTGTTTTAGGTTGGCTGCAGTGATGGCAGTATGAAACTCTTCTGGCGGAATTCAGAAAAAGGGATTGCACAGACACCTGGTGGCACATCACCATTGGTCTCTGTCCAGTGGTTGTACCATTCACCATGTTCAATTTTCAGCCTTGACCGCTCATCCAGGTACGCAAAGATTTATAAATATTTTTGTTGTACAGCTCAAAATAATAGATAAGCAGCAATGGACTGTAACCAAACAAGGAATATCGTTCTGAGAAGTCCGTTTATAATGCTCTTTTCCATTCTCTGTGAATTTCAGCAGTTGCTCAATAAATCCTACTAAATTATTATTTTAAATCTTTGCATGTGTTAGCATGCTTCTCTCAGAAAAAAAAATAAAAGAAAAAAGAAGAAACACATTGTCAAAAACTATTCCTCTCAGTCCATTTACAGTCACCTTCTTCAGATGTTGCACTGACAAAACTTAAAGGCACAATTTTGAAATAACCTATACACTAAGTATAGAAATGGAAGTTTTATTCTAACTAAAGTGTGCTCTCAGATCCATACCAACTGATGATTATTTCCTGTGTATTTTGAAAATGTAATATTTATGATGAAAGAAAAAATATAAAAATGCAGTAAATGAAGCAGGTGAAAAGAAATACAAATATCTCAAAAATTAGACTGACAGGATGTGCAAAATGGCTAAGCAGAGATGGCTATAGGACAAATGTAAGGATGTAGAAGCATATATCACTAGGGGTAAAATAGATAGTGCCTACAGGAAAATTGAAGAGGCCTTTGGAGAAAAGGAACCTGTATGAATAACAAAAGCTCAAATGGAAAACCACTTGTAAGCAAAGAAGGGAAAGCAGGGAATGGAAGGAATATATAGAGGGTCTGTACATGGGCAATGTACTTGGGGGCAATATAATGGAAATGGAGGAGGATGTAGATGAAGATGAAATGGAAGATATGATACTGCATGAAGAATTTGACAGAGCACTGAAAGACCTAAATCGAAACAGAGCCCCAGGAGTAGACAAAATTCCATTAGAACTACTGATAGCCTTGGGAGAGCCAGCCATGACAAAACTCTTCCAGCTTATAATGTAAGGGAAAATAAGCAAAATATATGAATTGAAGTTTGTATTGGGGAGGGCATTCAACTTGGATAGTTCATGCAGCAATGTTGACCATTGTACTGTGGTGGCATATTGGTTATCATTTCTGCCTAGCAACCAAGAAGACCCACGTTTGAGTCCCGGCAGCAGCACAAATTTTAATTCATTTCTTCTGCTTCGATCACTCTTGCATCTGGTGGGCAAGTTGTATGAGACAGGTGAAATACCTTCAGACTTCAAGAAGAATATAATAATTCCAATCCCAAAGAAAGCAGGTGTCGACAGGTGTAAAAATTATTGAACTATCAGTTTAATGCATCATGCTTGCAAAATACTAACATGCATTCTTTACAAATGAATGGAAAAACTGGTAGAAGCTGACCTCAGGGAAGATCAGTTTGGATTCCGTAGAAATGTTGGAACATGTGAGGCAATACTGACCCTATGAGTTATCTTAGACGATAGGTTAAGGAAAGGCAAACCTATGTCTCTAGGATTTGTAGACTTAGAAAAAGCTCTTGACAATGTTGACTGGAATACTTTCTTTCAAATTCTGAAGGCCGTGGGGGTAAAATACAGGGAACAAAAGGCTATTTACGATTTGTACAGAAACCAGATGGTAGTTATAAGAGTCGAGGGGCATAAAAGGGAAGCAGTGATTGAGAAGGGAATGAGCCAGCCTATCCCCACTGTTATTCAATCTGTATATTGAGTGAACAAGTAAAGGAAACAAAAAAAAAAGTTTGGAGCAGGAATTAAAATCCAAGGAGAAGATTTAAAAATTTTGAGGTTTGTCAACAACATTGTAATTCTGTCAGAAACAGCAAAGGACCTGTAAGAGCAGCTGAATGGAATGGACAGTGTCTTGAAAGGAGGATATAAGATGAACACAACAAAAGCAAAATGAGGATAATCGAATGTAATCGAATTAAATCAGGTGTTGTTGAGGGAATTAGATTAGGAAATGAAACACTTAACGTAGTAAATGAGGTTATTGGGGGAGCAAAATTTTTTTTCTTTTTTTTTTCCACGAAGAACCATTTAATGCCATGATTTTGAAGCATCCTATCACCTCACAAATGCTACTGGTGCCTCTTGACACAGGAGAAGGGGAATTTGTGACAGAACTTGATTAGGAGAAGGGATCAGATTGTGGGACACGTTCTGAGGCATCAGGGGATCACCAATTTAGCATTGGAAGGAAATGTGGAGGGTAAAAATTGTAGAAGGGGACTAAGAGATGAGTACAGTAACCAGGTTCAGAAGGATGTAGATTGCAGTAGTAACTCAAAGATGAAGAGGCTCACTCAGGATAGAGTAGCATAGAGAGCTGTCATCTCACTGAACATGCATGATGAACCAGCAAAACAATAAAAATGTATAGCTTCAAAATGCATTTATGTAGTTGTTGCTATTTCCTTTTAAAGCAGTACTCAACAACCAGTTTCTCCATATTTTCTTCAATAGGCTCACATGTTCCCATTTTTGTACACAGAAAATGATACTACATCACAAGAAGTGACAGGTGAAGAAATTTTGGGCAAAATTAGATCAAGTTGAAAAATCTTTCGCAGTTTTGCCACAAATTTGTTTGGTGTCTTAAAAAAAGTCAAAATCAGGAATTCATCTGATAACTTCATTCAGCTTAACTTTTGCTGCAACTGTCTCTTCACCACAGGATGATTGCAAAGCTTTCAATCTCTTCAGTAACTGCCAAAGATTCCACCAGTTTTATTTCTGTGGCTTTCAGTTTAATTACTGCTGCAGGGAAATTCACAAGATTTGATTTAATGTAAATCAGGTCTTGCTTCAAATCTGTTTTCTTGAATGCCACTTGCACATCTTTAATGAAGCTGCAAAAGTGGCTTCAAAAGAGTCTACAAAAAAAAAAAAAAAAAAAAAAAATTCAATAAGGTTTTACATAGAATGAAGCAAACAGATGTTAACTTCAATAAATTTGTAGGAATTTATGATCGCTTATTTATGTAACTTCATCAAACATATCACTGTAGAAGATACCAGCATATATACAGGAACCCCATTTGTTTACAATATTCAGAGGATGCAGTGGCAAAAGTAAAACTGGCCATGTATTTCTAAATGCAACAATGTGGGCAGGTGCTTACAAGAATACCTCCAGTACGAGAAAAGGCATGTGATTAATTAATTATGTCTGAAGTATCAGACCTTTGTATTTTGTCCATGTACTTACTTCCTTTGTGGTGCATATCAATGTATTCACATTTTCATGTTTTAGACATACTGTTTCAGTTATGTGGTGTGGTACATGAGCTAAAAATGTAATGTGCTTTGTGTTGGAATGATATATTGTAATTACTTTCCTGCCTTTTACCATATATGGGACAGCAGTGCTTAACAACAGGACATTTTTATTTTAATCTGTTGGCCTCAGTATTCCTAAAAACTAATAAAAATATCAGATCATTGGTATTAATTGCACAAACAAACTTGACACCCGGCGAGCTGATTCGATACAAATCGAATGCATTCGACCGTCAGTGACAGCTTTCTCTTGCCGCCAACCTAACCTGAGCATGCTAGCAGAAAGCAGTGCAATATTAGTGCGTCGTCTGTTTGTTTATGGTAGCATACGTGAGAGAGTTAGCGATAGCATCAGTGTTATATGTATTCCTTCAGTGATTATGGTTGAAGAAGTCTTAACTTATTGAACAGCGTGCTTATTAACATAGTCACTGCTACAATTTGCATAATTCAGTAGCTACAAAATCTGTGTATGAAGCTATTTAGGCAGATGTGATAAATGGAGTAGAAGTTCACTATTGATTTTTACTTATATTCTCATATACACAATATACAGTATGAAAATGAAACAATGAAGAAGAAACAATATGAACTCTGTTCAGAGACATTCAAGGTCAGACACCCCACTAACATCTTCAGCTCTATCTGAACTGGATTCTGACGATTCACTGGAGTCACCTGTATCAACAATAAAATTGATGTTATCAATGGCAACTTCCTTAGTACCATCGTTTGTCCAGTACTCCTTCTCCAAATGCTCCACCTAACAACAGTAGCCTGCCCAGTCATCCTCAGTGACTGTCTCCAGTGACATTTTGTTCCCTAAACACTCTCTTTACTTTCACCCACACAAGTTCAATTGCATTTAGGTCACAGTTATAGGGTGGCAAGCATGTCACTCTGTGACCTTTGCTTGCAGCCAATGTGTCGACAGCATAGCACTTATACGCAGGCTTATGTAGCCGAATTAACAAGCAGAGAGCCTCCTCGCGTCACATTTGATGTTATTTTTTCTCAGCCCCTCGAGCATTTCTGCCTTGGAAACATAGTATTGATGAGGTTTGTCCAGCTGCCTACTGTGGTAGGGCACATTGTCTAACAAAATAACTGAGTTAGGGGGAAGATTGGGTAAAACCATTTCTTCAAACCACTTTTCACGGTTATTAAGAGTTCATCTGCCCATGGTAATCTCCTTGGCTGGTTTTGGCAAAGAACTTGAGCTCAGCTGCCCTCATGAAACAGTTCTTAGAACCAACAGATGCTACTATTCATCTCTTAGAAGCTCTTCCCCAAGCTGTCACACCAACCACATCTTCGCCTTGCCAAAATTTGCCACAGGTAAGATTGTTATTGAGCCAAGATTCATCTAGGTAGTAAATTTCGCTTTCTGCCTCGCTAACAGCTTTCATCTCTACAAGGAAATGAGATCTCCATTCCATAATGTCCTCACGTTCGAGTAACAATGTCCTCTTGTTTTGAGACATTTTCCATGTGAAGCGCACTGACTTCAAAATTGTTCTAAGTGAAGTACCACACCATTTCTGTCCTATCTTGGCTCTCAGAACTGGCAACAGTTTCATTATGCTGGGAACAACTTTCTGCGTAGTATAAAAGTCTCTTATCATGTCATGAATGACATGCTCGTCAAATTCATCCAGTTCCTCTTGAATGTTACTACACCTCCTATTAAGGAAAGAAAGGAACACCTCTTCAAAAGTTTGATCACATTGCACATTCACTATATCGAAATACAATACAGTACTTACACAAAGTCATTGAAGTGTTATCAATGTCACATGAAAAGAAAAATTAATATTCAATAGAGGTTTCTACTGAGGGACATTGGAACTGCAGACTACTAAATTAAACTAGCCTTTTTCTGTTTTGGCATTCTTGGAGACTCACCAGGATTAGTTTTTGTAAATTTTACCATTCTCTTCATACTCAATACACTTTGTCCTGTGTCTTTAGCAGCTCTCTTTCCCACCTGTGAAAGCAGGTAGAACAATTTCTTCTGCTTTTTTACTTCTTTGCGGCACTTTATGACATTAAGCACTATTTTACATGCTTGGCTACGCAACATTTTACTCCCTTTGATTTAGGAGTAGAAGAAGTTAATAACTCCTCAGAAGGACAAGCATCACTCATAATGAAACAATTTTAAAAACAATATGTACCCACAACATAAAACTCAACACACAGAAGGCAACACAGATTGACAACAATAATACCACTATTGGTCAGCACCTATATCAGACAAAGTTTGGCAGACATCCAAAACATGTGAATATCGGATCAAAGTCATACACTGTCTTTCGACTTTAGTTGATTCTGCTCCCCCCACCACCTACAGTGCCAGGGCTCAACTTTGGTTGTGCAATTAATACATTTTAAAATAAGACATACAGTCTGCAAATATTTTAGCAAACTCACCTCCCTTGGTTTGCAGGTAGAGGGGATAGAGCATATGCACTTTAAATTGGTGAGGGATAGTGTGGAGAGATTTAGTTACCTCCATGTCACCCAGTGCTGAAAACATACATTTCATGCCAATAATCTGCTGTAATAAAAATTTCACATAGAACTCAGAAGTAGCAAAATAATGTGAAAGGACATAATAAAGAAGCCCATGTTCAAGCATTACATACTTTTAAGTAATGAATATGGAATTAAGTTAAACTTATGGGAACACTTACAAATAGCTAACTAGCCTGGAAATGCCTTGATGATATAACATTAGTTACAGGCAACTTTAACCTATGCAGTACGGACTGGGATGTCTATGGATTCACTGCAGGTCCTACAGACAGACAGTACTGTGAAGTGCTTCTGTACACATTTTCTGAAAACTTTCTTGAGCAGCTTCTTCAGCAGCAGTGGAAATATATTTGATCTTTTAGCTGCAAACAGCCATGATTTTATCGACAATGACAGAATAGTGATTATGGCGATGTCTTCATAGTGACAGTGGTTAGTAAAGTTGATAAATCCATGAAGAAAGCTAGGTGAGTTTATATGACAGAAAGGGCAGATATGCAGTTGTTAGTATCCTACTTGAACAATGGATGGACATCATTTAGTTCAAATATGATGGATGTAGAGGAGTTATGGGCAGTGTTTCAACTGATTGTAAATAATGCTCTGGAGAAGTATGCTTCACGTTAGTGGACTAAGAACAGAAAACACCCACTGTGGTTTGATAACAAAATTCAGAAAATGCTGAGGAAACAGAGATTTTTACATTCTCAGTTCAAAAAATAATGCGGAAATGTTGACAGACAAAATCATACCCTGGCAAAGACCTTGCCGAGAACCCAAGAATATTCTAGTCTTACATAAAATCACTAAGCAGGTCAAAGGCATCTGTCCAGTCTCATCAACCAGTTTGGTGTGACAAAAAAAAGGCAGTTAAAGGAAAGTTAAATTAAGCTTTTTAAAAAAAATCATTCACTCAGGAGAATCTTACAGATGTACCATCATTTGACCATCACACAGATTCCCCGAATGGAGGACACAGAAGTTGGCATGCTTGGCATCCAGAAGCAACTGAAATAGTTGAAAACACATAAGTTGCCAGGTCCAGATGAAATCCCAGTTCAGTTTTACAGTGAGTACTCTTTGAGTTTGGCCCCTTACTTAGCTTGCATTTAATGAAAAGCTCTCACTCAGTGCAAAAGTGCAAGCAACTGGAAATAGTGCAGATGCCCTGGGATATAAAGAGGGTAAAGGAATGGACCCATAAAATTGCATATCAATATCCTTAGCATCTCCTTGCTGCAGAGTTCTTGAGCATATTCTAAATCTGAGTATAATAAATTTCCTTGAGACAGAAAAGCTTCTGTCTACAGATAGGCATGGATTTAGGAAGGATCAATTGTGAGAAACTCAGTTTGCCCATTTCTCACAAAATATCCTGTGAACTATGGGTAAAGAGCAACAGACAGATTCCAAATTCCTAGTTTTTCAGAAAGAATTTGACACTGTGCCCTACTACAGACTATCAATGAAGTTTAAGCATATGGAACAGGTTCTGAGATATGGGACTGGCATGAAGACTTTTTAAGTAATAGAACACAGTACACTGTCTGTTGCTGTTTGGTGTGATGAATGGCAAGCTTACTCTAAATGTAGAAGTATATAACATGAGCAGGAAAAATAAATCAGTGGTGTTCAAAAACAATGTTACTAGTGTGCTGCTTTACATGGTCACTTCAATTAAATATCTGGCAAAAGTGTTGCAAAGTGATAAGAAATGGAAGATACAAAATGCTATTAGCACATAAGGTTGTCAGTAGAGAAGGAGAATGGTTGACTTCAGTTTATTGGCAGCATTCTAGGAAAGTGCATTTTCTATAAGGGGGATGGCATATAGAACACTAGTGTGGTAACCAATTTCTGAGTACTGCTCGAGTGTTTAGAATCCTCAACAGGTAGGATAAATGGAAGACATCGAACCAATCACAGGCATGCTGCTGGGATTTGTTACCAGTACATTCGATCAGTGTGGAAGTATTGTGGAAATGCTTTTTGAACTCAAATGGGAATCCCTGGATGGATAATGGCATGTTTTTTGTGAAACACTATTGAGGAAATTTAGACAACCGCCATTTGCAGCTGACTGCAGGAGAATTCCACTCATGTAATACATTTTGCATAAGGGCCTTGCAGACAAGAAATGAGAAATTGGGGCTTGTACGGAGGTGCATAGCCAATCATTTTTGCCACACTCTATTTGTGAGCAGAACAGGAAGGTGAATAGCTTGTAGTGGTACAAGATACACTCTGCCAAGCATTGTATGGTGGTTTGTGGCATACACTTATAGTTGTAGATGAAAAACTGTTAGATAATGAAGACAGGTAGTAGTCACAAACTCAGCAATTTCTACTGGTTGAAAAAGTGTCATGTGGATATACTAAAATGTTTAGACTATATGATATTTTTCTGTTTACAGCTACTTGTGCAGTCCTTCATCAAAGAAATTTGTAATTGTAGACTGATTTGGTTTTTGCAAAAACTTTGCAGAAAAGTAGATGAGGCTGTCCTTTACAAATGCCCACGTTTAACGTTTCCGAGGCCTTTCAAATTTCGTCCACCTCCTAACTGACAAAATAAGAATTAATATTAAGGCTGAAGCAAGTTTAAGTTCATAAAATTAATTTTTTCACTCTTGGAAGAAAATCAATCAAGTCATAGATATTCTTGCAAGTAATTTACAAGATAAAATCACTGCAGTTACGTGATGCAATGACAAAAATAAATTACTTTTTGACATTTTTAAATGTATGCGCATGGAAACTCACTTTAATGCCTGTGCATATGGTGTTATTGTCATTGTGGGCTTCAATCCAAAGATTGGTTTGATGCAGTTCTCCATGTTACTCTCTCCTGTGCAAGCCTCTCCATCTCTGAGTATCTATTGCAAGCTTCTGAATCTGCTTACTACATTCATCGCATGGTCTTCCTCTATGATTTTTACCCACCACACTTTCCTCCAGTACTATTCTTCTTGAAGTCTGAGACTATTTCACTTGTCTCATAGATTTTGCTCACCAGATGGAAGAGTTTTGACGTGGCTGGCTCTCCCAAGGCTATCAGTAGTTCTAATGGAATGTTGTCTACTGTCAGTGCCTTTTTTGACGTACATCTTTCAGTGCTCTGTCGAATTCTTCATGCAGTATCATATCTCCCATCGCATCTTCATCTACCTCCTCTTCCATTTCGATAATACTGTGTGCAAGTATATCTCCCTTGTATAGACTATCTATATACTCCTTCCACCTCTCTGTTTTCCCTTCATTGCTTTGGGCCAATGGCCTTGCCACAGTGGTAATACCAGTTCCTGTCAGATAACCGAATTTAAGCACTGTCGGGCTGGGCTAGCACTTTGATGGGAGACCATCCAGTCTACCAAGCACTGTTGGCAAGCAGTTTGCACTCAGCCCTTGTCAGCCAAACTGAGGAGCTACTTGATTGAGAAGTAGTGGCTCTGGTCTCATAAACTGACATAAGGGCGAGAGAGAGAGGTGTGCTTACCATGTGCCCCTCCATATCTGCATCCAGTGATGCCTGTGGGCTGAGGATGATACGGCGACCACTCAGTCCCGTTGGGCCTTCCTAGGCCTGTCCGGATAGTGTTTTTTTTTCATTGCTTAGGACTGGTTTTCCATTTGAGTTCTTGATATTCGCACAAGTGGTCCTCTTTTCCCCATAGGTCTCTTTAATTTTTCTGTAGACGGCATCTATCTTGCCCGTAGTGATATATCCTTCTAAATCCTTACATTTGTTCTCTAGCCATTCCTGCTTAGCCATTTTGCACATGCTGTCAACCTCATTTTATAGAAATTTGTCTTCCCTTTCGCCTGCTTTGTTTATTTTTATTTTCTCCTTTCATCAGTTAAACTCAGTATTTCCTGTGTTACACATGGATCTCTACTAGCCCTCGTCTTTTTACCTAGTTGATCGTCGGCTGCATTAACTATTTCATCTCTCAAAGCTACCCAGTTTCCTTCTACTGTATTCCTTTCCACTGTTCTTGTCAACTGTTCCTTAATACTCCCTCTGAAACTCTCTGCAACCTCTAGTTCTTTCAGTTTATGCAGGTCCCATTTCCTTAAATTCCTATCTTTTTGCCATACCTTCAGTTTTAATCTACAGTTTATAACCAATAAATTGTGGTCAGAATCCACATCTGCCCCTGGAAATGTCTTATAATTTAAAATCTGATCCAAAATCTCTCTCTTATCATCATGTAATCAGTCTGAAACCTTTCCGTGTCTTCAGGTCTGTTCCATGTATAAAAACTTCTCTCATGATTCTTAAACCAAGTATTAGCTATGATTAAATTATACTCTGTGCAAAATTCTACCAGGCAGCTCCCTCTTTCATTCCTTTCCACCAGTCCATATTCACCTACTATTTTTCCTTCTCTTCCTTTTCCTACTATCAAATTCCAGTCCCCTGTGATAATTTAAGTTTCGTCTCCCATAATTATTTGAATAATTTCTTTTATCTTTTCATATAGCTCTTCAGTCTCTTCATCATCTGTGGAGCTAGTTGGCATATAAACTTGTATTACTGTGGTGGGTGTGGGCTTCACATTTCTGTTGGCTAGAATAATGCATTTACTGACTCACTGTGCTGTTCATAGTCACTTATGCATGTTCGTATTTTTGAATTTCATTATTAAAATTACTACTGCATTACCGCTGTGTTTGGTTTTGTGTTTATAACCATGTATTCACCTGACCAGAAGTCCTGTTCCTCCTCTGACTGAACTTTGGTAACTCCCATTAAATCTAACTTTAACCTACCCATTTCTCTTTTTAATTTTTCTAACCTATCTGCCTGTTGTCAAGTTATTTTTGTGTAAAGTAATTGGGTCTGGGGTATCATCTTTTGTGTATTTTTCTAAAAATCATTTGAATGCGATATTTGCCAGTTTTTCAAATAGTATGATTACTCCTGACAAAGCATCACATAGATCCACAAAATGGAGTTTTCATTTGCTTAGTTGGTATTATACTAATAAATGGTTGCACATTTATAACTTTTGTGTCCTTTCATAGCTTCATCTTTGCAGTATGACATGTGGAAGCTACTTGCTGGTCTACTTTAAATTTTTTTGATCATGTCATCTGCAAACAAAATATAGCTTATATCAGTATTATATTTTTATGCATACATGTTCTAGGCTTAATAAAGTTTAAACAAAATAGCATGATATTGTGTACAAGTGGTTTGGAAAAATTTTCTTTAAAATACACTACTGTCTGGTAATAATCAGATAAATACGCGGTTATTTACATCCTTAATGCAACAATCTCAGTAAATGAGAACACCGTCCATTCTTAGAAATTCCTTTTCCTCAATCCATTTTGACACAAGGTCTCTTGTTACAGTCCTCATAACAGCTGTAACTAAACTTTTTAATTTGTCACAAATATATCAGGTACCTGTGTTCATTACATCCTGGGCAGCACAGAATTCAGGTGCATTTCTTTGTCAACAATGAAAAGTGTTTCATTGTTGACTAGCTTTCTAAAACAAATGTGGGAAGAAAATGGTTTAGTGACAAGTTGTTGCCATATTTACACACTTTTCTCTGGAGCAACATCCTGCTCATAATTGCTTAAATTTTTCACTTCTAAAATCTGTAAATATCATGTTAAGCTTACCTCAGAGGCAATTTCAGATAGAGAGTAAGGAGCAGGGAAGAGTAGTGGTTTGGAAGTATTTCACACAGTGAAATTTAAATTTTTTAATTGCTGTGTTAATTCTAGTTGAACTGGCATGCTATACCTTGTCATTGATTTGATGTATGTGTAGAATATATCTTACTTTTCCAGATAACCACTGTTGCTACCCATACATTTTGTGACTCTATTTGTGAGCTTGCTTACTTATCTCTTGTAGATGTGTTTTGTTTGCACTCTTTAACACTTTTTATGTACCTCTTCAATATTATAAAAGTATGAAATAACTTGCGTCAACTCATGGGCTTTACAATGCATCTGTGCAATCATTCATTCATTTATTGTATTGTGTGGATTGCATTGTGTAGGCTAACTGTCAAGGATCTGGAACAAGTAAGTTATTCATTAACAAAAGTTAAGCAGCTGTTGGAAACTGCATTAATAATAAACGATTATAAAATTATTACAAACTACGCGTGATAAGATGGACTACATTTAACATAGTATGCTACCATTTTGAGAAAGTAAGAAGAGAAACATTGACAAGGTAAAGTTAGCAGAGAAAAATGAGGTGAATAAATTTAAAATAACAAGCATAAGAAATGAAAACATACTGACCAAAGGAACATTCATTTAGAGCATATCTCATTACTGTGCCTTCTGTGGCCTTAACGTTGACCTACACTGAATTGGTTGTTGTATGTGCCTGGTGTAATAAGAAATTATTTTGGAAGATACTGCATGTGTTCATGATTATTCAATGAAACCACTCCCCAGGAATTATAATATCACCAAAAAAGCTACCAGAGACCTCAAAAGCATAAATTAAAATTGAGTAACACATGCTGTAACTGGCAGGTGAAGGTAGTTATAAACAATTCCAATGCTATGGCCATAAGCTATCTGACAGTTATTAGCTCATTGGATTAATCGTGTCTTCAAATAATTTTGTACTGATAAAATTGTCAAGTGCCAATTGTGAAGCAAGTTGGAGGAAGAAAATGGAGGTCTATTTTCCCATAAAATTGCTGCAAAAGTTACATTGAACTCAGGGGGGTTCACTATAAAAATACTTTAATATCTTCATTCAAGCATGCAGAGTCCTCGCTAGAGAAAATTCCGTGAAAAACCAAGATGGTCCACATAAGAAGTGTTTGTAATGGGTGCCTTTGATCAGTTTGAGCATATACACATTGAAGTCCAGTGAGATTATTACAATTGTTTGCATATTTTTAAAAATCTTCTTAGTAGTATACAAAGTTTTCTGTGTTTGTAATTATTAGTAGATTACCCATCCTATCCTAATTATGCTGACCATCATTCAAGTTCAACATTAATTTTGAGGTCTTTAGGTAAGATTGTTCCGTCACACACACAATAGATTTTAAGCAGCACATATTCACTCTTCTGAGTCACTATATAATGTTAACATCATGCAAAATTAGTTCATTCATTGTTTACGAAAATAACAGTTTTAACAAATAACAAACTGCCAATTTATTTTACAATAGACACTGGGAACAGTTATGTTAAAGATATGCCTTTATTGTTACATCTGGAGTTGTTCCCCCCCCCCCCCCCCCCCATTTCTTGGCTGCTTGGTTCAGTGACCGTTTAAAAATTAAAACTGAAATAAAATGAGGCCTTGGTCGCAATTTTTTAGTCTTATTACCCAGGTTTCAACACTTCTAAGAGTGCCTTCATCAGAATTTAGGCACTCTTAGAAGTGTTGAAACCTGGTTAGTATCCTTAACAAATAGTTACCGAGGGCTCATTTGTTTCAGTTTTATTCTGATTTATTCTCTTCTACAGTAACTAGGACCTCCAGGCATGAAATGCAGATACACATTTTTTGTTTTCAGAATTGTGAATTCAGAACTGTAAATTTATTCTGTTATTCAAGTTTACATTACAATAAAATATTAATTCTAATACAATTGTATCTGGTATCATATTACTGCAATAGAAGAATGTACAGAGGTGTACATTGTTTGAACACTACATCTGTAGCTCGTTACTGTACTCTTTTTAAGTACTTAGTTGGCCATATCCTGTGATTAGTGTTCCACATTACTACACAATCCTTAAATTTATAACTGAACTGTTTATATTGTTTTTGTTTATTAGGATACAAGTTTGGGATCTGAATGTAAGTGATGTGTCACCAGTTCATTCTGTCTGCTGTGAAAAAACAGCAACATCCATGAGGCTTTCACCAAGACATATTAATGGAAGAGAAATTCCAACACTAGTAAGTATGTAACTATAGTCACAACTGGTAAATTACAATTTTTTCCTTCAGAAATGTCAGATTCTCATGTTAAGGCACTAGATTATATCACCAGTGTGAAATTCCACATGCTCATCTTATGTTAGGGAGTACTTACCTATTAAAGAGTATAAGTTTGTTGCTTGGACATGTACATGCACATGCCCATGCACACACCCATACCCAATACCCACACACACACACACACACACACACACACACACAGAGAGAGAGAGAGAGAGAGAGAGAGAGAGAGAGGAAACCTTTCAATCTCAGGTGTTGTCATCTAAATATGGGTGACTTAAAAACTACTGGTAAACTTGATCTGAATGTGGTCTATTATCTGGCCAAGAACAAGAACCTGAAAATTTAGTGTCATACACAAAGAAGTGTTACGAAGAGCAACATCATAATGTCCACTGTCTAGTCCACAGCAGCAGTGCACTGAGATTGTCCAAAGAGTAAACCACAAATAACCAAATGAGAACACAAAGTCCATCAACCATAAGATCAGTAAATGCCATCCATAACTGCTCAAAGTCAGAGTACAGCGATAGTAAAAGTGCACAACCCAGTGAGTGATGATGACTTGGCATAGATAAGGACCAAGTGATGAGAAGTGGCTGTGAATCACATTTGTGCATGGGAAGAGGACCCAAATGTCCATGTCGAGTGGTACTACCATGGTCATGACCCCAGTACCTGTTGGTATTTACTGCTTGTGTGGCATCCTCATTTTGTGTATCAACTGCCTTCAGTACAGTTTTCGTTTTTTGTGAAATCCTCTTCCTGCTGTGGTCCAGAATCCTTCTCCTTATCACTGGCACTTTGGCCAGATATGGCCAACCTTGTATTAACTAATTGAGGGGTATACATAAGTGTACTGGTAATGTCTTGACTTGTAGAGCTTCTCTTTGAAGTGCTGCTATTAGATGTGGCATTGCAGTTTGACCAGAGATGTGGGTCATATCACTGCTTTGGTCCTGACAATTGGGTGAGGACCTGATCTAAGATGACCTAAATATGTCATGACAGCTGGGGAGGTGCACATGGTTCCCCTGGCTATTGACTCCCATATGTTGAAGGTGGACCACATACGCTTCAGTCAGCCTAGTGAGGTGTGTGTGCCCGTGCTGCAGCAGCTATGATAGTGACATCAGGTGGCCACAGCATTTTGTGCATGGCTTGTGATTGTGGAGGATATCTGTTGACTGTTGATTGGCATTGTGCAGTACATAGTGAAAAATAGTGTGTTCCATGGATCAGTTGAAAACTCTCACTTGGTCCCTGTCACCTACTGCTTAAAACTAAATATCATTTTCGTTGCTTTGCCATTTGAAGATGGCTGGAGGCCATCACTATGAGGTATGTAATGCCATTTCAGGTGCAGAAATCTGAAAACACTTTGGACAAAAACTGGGCCATTGTTTACCAGTATCCTATAGAGAAGATTTTCAAAAGTTAAAGTTGTTATCATAGGCCTTAGTTTCACTTCTATAGTGATGGACTGCATACTTACTACATAAACTCCATCTGAACAGGCCTTGAAAGGCCCAAAGGTACTGACCAACCATTGTTTACCTTCAGCCATCAGGCATCATTGGATGCAGACGTGGAGGAAAATTTGTTCAGTGAACCGCTCTATCGGCTGTTGTCAGTTTTCATGACTGGAGCTGCTACTCCTCAATGTACTCACTCCTCAGTTGGCCTCAAAAGGGCTGTGTGCACCCCACTTGTGTTGAACAGTGCTTGGCAGGCCTGAATGGTCACCCATCCAGGTGGTAGTCAAGCCCAACAATGCTTAACTTTGGTGATCTGAAAGGAACCGGTGTTACCACTATGGTATTTCTGTTGATGATTTCTACCCTAAGAGGAGTTTTAAAGGGCTTCCAGTTTAATTAAGCATATGTATTTCAGAAAATGTCCAACGAAGTGTACAACAATTCTTCCAATGGATGGTAGGTGTTAGCCAGATTTTGACTTGGTGATTTGTATGCTTTGTGCCTGCATGAACCGGTTTCTTTATTTTTCTATCCATCTAAGGCCAGGTGAATGACAATGGTCTGATTTTATCAAGAGCATCATCTGTCAGCGATCTTGGTCTAGGGCTTGTAAAATGTGTGCCCTGTGTGATTCGGAAATTATTATATAATGTTGTTGTTATTATCACCAGTCCCAAGACTATTTTAATGCAGTTCTTCATGCTGGTCTATCCTATGCAAGCCTCTTCATCTCTGCACAATTACTGCAAACTACAGCCATTTGAACTTGTTTATTGTATTCAAATCATGATCTTCCTTTACAGTTACCCTTCGCCCTTCACCTCCCCAATGCTTTTCTGCATTACGAAATTGTCAGTTCTGTGATGACCTTTTTTTATGAGTCCTTCCAACCAAATCCCTCTTCTTTTTCCCCAATTTAGATTCAGTTCCTCCTCATTAGTTATTTTCTGTACCAACCTAATATTCAGCATTCTTTTGCAACACCCATTTCAAAAGTTTTTATTCTCTGCATGTTTGAATTGTTTAACTTCCATATAGGGTCACACTCCAAAACAAATACCTTCAGAAAAGACTCCCCAACTCTTAAATTGAGATTACATGTTCACAAATTCCCCTTTTTCAGTTATGCTTTTGTTACTGTTGCCATTCTCCATTTTATTTATGTCTTCTCTTGTTCAGGCATCATCAGTTACTTTGCTGCCCAGATAGCAATATCTATGTACTACTTTTAGTGTTTATCTTCTAATCTGATTCCCTCAGCATTGCCTGATTTTATTCGCTTACATTCCATTACCCTTGTTTTGAATTTGATGATGTTCA
This sequence comes from Schistocerca gregaria, assembly GCF_023897955.1. Classification (NCBI taxonomy): domain Eukaryota; kingdom Metazoa; phylum Arthropoda; class Insecta; order Orthoptera; family Acrididae; genus Schistocerca; species Schistocerca gregaria. The sequence goes on along the minus strand of NC_064920.1, from coordinate 221,382,144 downwards.
TCTTATAACTTTTTTCAAAAAACTATCCATTCCATTCAGCTGCTCTTCAAAGTTCTTTACCATCTCTGTCATTGTAAAACCTCAAAGTTCTAATTTATTCTCCCTCAACTTTAATTCCATTTCTAAATTTTCCAGAGATTTCCTTTACTGCTTCCTCAAAGTAGAGATTCAATAACATCTGGGATAGGCTAAAATGCTCTTTCATTCCCTTCTCAACTATTGTTTTGCTTTCATATCCTACAAATGTATCACTGCATTCTGATTTCTTGCAAATTTTAGATAGCTTTTCACTCCCTGTCTTTTATTCTAGGTACTTTCACAGTTTCATAGGGTGTATTCCAGTCTATGTTGTCAAAAACTCTCTCTGTATCTATAAATACTGTAAATGTGTGTTTGCTTTTACTCAGCTGTCTTCTAAGATAAGTCATATAGCCAGTATTGGCTTGCATATTCCTATATTTCTCCAGAATCCGAAATGATCATCCTCAAGCTCAGCTTCTACCAGTTTTTTCATTCTTCCGTAAATGATGTGTGTCAGTATTTTGCAACCCGCCTTCTTCACAGTTGGAATTATTACATTATTCATGACAGTCTGAGGATATTTCTCCAGTCTTGGATATCTTGCACACCAGGTAGAATAGTTCTGTCTTGGCAGACTAACTCAACAATCTCATTAGTTCTGGTGGAATATTATCTATACCAAGGGCCACAAGGGCAGTTTAGTGAAGGGTAAGAATGCATTTTTACTCAGAAATAATTTAGGAAACATTCCTATTGAGTTGTTTTACTTGATTGCTCACATCAAAATATGTTCTTTAAGCTACCTGCTAAAGTGTGTCTGATATTATCTCTGCTACATTCAGAACTACTTATGGTAACTCAAATGGCTTATCATGTATTACCTACTTCATACGTGGAAAAGGATAAAAGTAACACAGGGCAGTACCTATGGAGGTACAATACACATTCAGTTGTTAGTTTTTATAAATATTGGGTAACAACACTGTTGGCAGTCTGAGAGCACAATGGTGATGATAATGTAGTGTTTGTGACTGAGGGGAACCCACATAGCCAATAACAATGAAATTTTGCTGAGTCTAATAACAAAATACAATAACTCATTCTTGGAACATGAATCTGTGCTACTTGGTTAAGTCTGGTAGTTACTCACTGAAGCACTGGAAAGTCCCAGCCTGTAATCAGGTATTCACAGATGGACAGTGTTCATGGTATTAGTGTACTGTAAGGCAGTGAGCTTGGTGATGAAGTCTTGCAATGGACTGAGCTGCTGTGGACTCAGATGGTGGGCTCGTAGGTACAGCCAGCAGAGGGTACAGAGAGTAGAGTGTGCTCAAGGAATGAACTCCGAGTGATAGATCACTAGACACGGCCAGCACAGAGTGTGCAGTATGCTCAGCAAAAGTGGTCTGATTGAGGAACCACTAAGTGTGGTCAGCATGAAGTCTGGAATATGAAGTGAATTCAGAGTGAGCAGATGACAACCTAAATAGTCCTCCAGTGGAAGGATACCGCGAAGGCAGGTAACTCGCAGAAGTCTCTGGCAGTGAAGCTGGCAGCACATGCTACTGTGACAGCTGCTGGAGGTTCGATTGTAAACAGCTGGTGTATTTGAGAGCTGCTGCAGATTGTTTTTGTCTGAGCTCCAGAGGAAGTGTCATTAGCAGGGTAAAGCTCTGGCTGTCTGCAATACAAAACTGTGTGGTTGGTGACTGTGTCACCATAGGATACAGTACATACTGATCACATTTTTTTTCTGTAACAGTAGCAGCTGATTTGGCCCATTTTAAATCTAAAACATTGCCGTCCATCACAATGCAAATGTTAATTGAAGAATGTCTTTGTAACACATTCTGGTTTTGATGCTACAAGGGTTAAATTAAAATTGTTTAATAAAATTTGGCTCTGCTTCTCTTCATCTAGGGGCAGGTGTATTTACCTAAAATGTGTCACTAATTTACAATAAACTGTTGAATAGTTACTGACAACTGGTCAGAATTCCACTAACTGCTAGATTGAAATGTAGGTGCAGGTTTTAAATAACTAACACAACTACAGTTGGTTTAAGTTTTCACAAACCAGATGTATTGTGGAAACAACACATGTTACTGTCTCTGATGATTAACACAAGCTATTGTGCAGCAGTAAATGATATGACTTGAGCCCCCCAATGGTGGATATCAATGCACCATAAATTTAATAGACTAATAAACTAGCCCCATAAACAGAGGATCGTTCCATTGGTGGGGTGGTTTGCGTGTCTCAGCAATAAATATAGCTGTACTGTATGCCATACAAGTGTGTGATTCCTGAAGAAGGGGAGCAGCATTTTCAGTAGTTGCAGGGGCAACAGTATGGGTGACCAACTGATCTGTCCTTGTTACATAAACCAAAACAGCCTATCTGTGTTGGTGCTGCGAATGGCTGAAAGCAAAGGGTAACTACAGCCATGATTTTTCCCAAGAGCATACAGCTCTACTGTATGGTTAAATGATTATGGCATTGTCTTCAGTAAAATATTCTGAAGGTGAGACAGCTCTCTATTTGGATCTCCATGTGGGGACTATTCAGGAGCATGTCATCATCAGGAAAAACAAACCTGTCACTTTACAACTCAGAGTGTGGAATGTTAGATCCCTTAATCAGGCAGATAATGGTTAGGTTGAACTTAGATATAGTGAGAATTAATGAAGTTCCGTGGTTTGATGCAGCTATCCATGCTGCTCTATCCTGAGCAAGCCTCTTCAACTCCATATAACCACTGCAACCTACATCCTTCCAAATATGATTAGTGTATTCATTTCATGGTCTCCCTCTGTGATTTTTACCCTCCATACTTTCCTCCAGTACTAAATTGGTGATTCCTTGATGCCTCAGAATGTGTCCTACCAACCGATCCCTTGTTCTAGTCAAGTTGTGCCACAAATTCCTCTTCTCCTCAATTCTCTTCAGTACCTTCTCATTGGTTATGTGATCTACCCACCCAATCTTCAGCATTCTTCTGTAGTACCACATTTTGAAAGCTTCTATTCTCTTCTTGTCTATACTGTTTATCATCCATATTTCACCTCCACACATGGCTACACTCCATACTTTCAGAAAAGACTTCCTGACACAAATTTCTCTTCTTATGGCTTTCCTTGCCGTAGCCAGTCTACATTTTATATTGTCTCTACTTCAACGTTCATCAGTTATTTTGCTCCCCAAATAACAAAACTCATTTACTACGTTAAGTGTCTCATTTCCTAATCTAATTCCTTGAGCATCACCTGGTGTAATTCGACTACATCCCTTTATCCTCATTTTGCTTTTGTTGACGTTCATCTTATATCTTCCATTCTGTTCAACTTTTCTTCCAGGTCCTTTGCTGTCTCTGAAAGAATTACAATGTCATCGGCAAACCTCATAGTTTTTATTTCTTCTCCATGAATTTTAATTCCTACTCCAAATTTTTCTTGTGTTTCCTTTACTGATGGCTCAAAATACAGATTGAATAACGTCGGGGATAGTCTGTCTCACTCCCTTATCTACCAATGCTTCCCTTTCATGCCCCTGGACTCTTACAACTGCCATGTAGTTTCTGTTCAATTTGTAAATAGCTGTTCGCTCCCTGTATTTTACACCTGTCACATTCAGACTTGAAAGAGAGTATTCCAGTCAACATTGTCAAACGATTTTTCTAAGCCTATAAATGCTAGAAATGTAGGTTTGCCTATTCTTAACCTATCTTCTAAGATAAGTCATAGGGTCATGGCTAGAGAACAAATGTAAGGATTTAGAAGGATATATCACTACAGGCAAGATAGATGCCGTCTACAGAAAAATTAAAGAGACCTTTGGGGAAAAGAGAACCACTTGTGTGAATATCAAGAACTCATATGGAAAACCAGTCCTAAGCAATGAAAAAAAACACTATCCGGACAGGCCTAGGAAGGCCCAACGGGACTGAGTGGTCGCCGTATCATCCTCAGCCCACAGGCATCACTGGATGCAGATATGGAGGGGCACATGGTAAGCACACCTCTCTCTCGCCCTTATGTCAGTTTATGAGACCAGAGCCACTACTTCTCAATCAAGTAGCTCCTCAGTTTGGCTCACAAGGGCTGAGTGCAACCTGCTTGGCAACAGTGTTTGGCATACCGGATGGTCACCCATCCAAGTGCTAGCCCAGCCCGACAGTGCTTAAATTTGGAGATCTGACGGGAACCGGTGTTACGACTGTGGCAAGGCCATTAGCCTGAAGCAATGACGGGAAAGCAGAAAGGTGGAGCAGTATATAGAGGGTCTATACAAGGGAGATATACTTGCGGACAGTATTATCAAAATGGAAGAGGAGGTAGTTGAAGATGTGCCAGGAGATATGAAACTGCATGAAGAATTTGACAGAGAACTGAAAGACCCAAGTAAAAAAAAGGCACCGAGAGTAGACAACATTCTGTTAGAACTACTGATAGCCTTGGGAGAACCAGCCACGTCGAAATTCTTCCATCTGGTGAGCAAGATGTATGAGACAAGCAAACTACCCTCAGACTACAAGAAGAATATAATAATTACAATTTTTAAAAAAAGCAAGTGGAAACAGCTATGGATATTACCAAACTATCAGATTAATAAGCAAAATACTAATATGAATTCCTTACAGGAGAATGGAAAAACTGGCAAAATCTGAACTCAGGAAAGATCAGTTTAGATTCTAGTGAAATGTAGGAATATACAAAGAAGTACTGACCCTGTAACTTCTCATAAAAGACAGGTTAAGGAAAGGCAAACCCACTTATAGCATTTGTAGACATAGAGAAAGCTTTTGACAATGTTGACTGGAATACTCTTTTTCAAATTCTAGAGAAGGTACGATAAAATACAGGGAGGGAAAGGCTATTTACAATTTGTACATAAACCAGATGGCAGTTATAGGAATTGATTGGCATGTAAGGGAAGCAGTGGCTCAGAAGGGTGTGAGAGAGGGTTGTAGCCTACCCCTGATATTATTCAATTTGTACATTGAGCAGGAATGGTGGAAAGAAATACAGTGGAAGAAGAATGGGTAGCTTTGCGCGATGAAATAGTGAAGGCAGCAGAGGATCGTGTAGGTAAAAAGACAAGAGTTACTAGATATCCTTGGGTAACTGAAGAAATATTGAAGTTAATTGATGAAAGGAGAAAATATAAAAATGCAGTAAATGAAGTAGGCAGAAAGGAATACAATCTTCTCAATAATGAGATCAACAGGAAGCGCAAATTGGTTAAACGGGGATGGCTAGAGGACAAATGTAAGGATGGGGTAAGACAGATACTGCTTATAGGAAAATTAAAAAGATCTCTGGAGAAAAGAGAACTGCTTGTATGAATATCAAGAGCTCATATGCATACGCAGTTCTAAGCAAAGAAGGAAAAGCAGAAAGGTGGAAGGAGTATATAGAGGCTCTATACAAGGGTGATGTACTTGAGGACAATGTTATGGAAATGGGAGAGGATGTAGATGAAGATAAAATGGGAGATATGATACTGTGTGAAGAGATTGATAGAGCACTAAAAGACCTAATTTGAAACAAAGCCCTGGGAGTAAAAAGTGAAATAGGTAGGTTAAAGTTAGATATAGTGGGAGTTACTTAAATTCTGTTGGAGAAGGAACAGGACTTCTGTTCAGGTTAGTGCATGGTTATAAATACAAAACCTAACAGGGGTAATGCAGGAGTAGGCTTCATAATGAATTTCAAAATTGGAACATGCATAAGTGACTATGAACAGAACAGTGAACGCATTATGGTAACCAAGATAAACACGAAGCCCACACCCATCACAGTACTATAAGTTTATACGCCAACTAGCTCCACAGATGATGAAGAGACTGAAGAGCTGTATGATGAATTAAATTAAATTATTCAAATAGTTAAGGGAGATGAAACTTTAATAGTCATGGGGGAGTGGAATTTTGATAGTAGGAAACGGAAGAGAAGGAAAAATAGTAGGTGAATATGGACTGGTGGAAAGGAATGAAAGAGGAAGCCACCTGGTACAGTTTTGCACAGAGTATAAGTTAATCATAACTAACACTTGGTTTAAGAATCACGAGAGAAGTTTTTATACATGGAACAGACCTGAAGACACTGAAAGGTTTCAGATTGATTACATGATGATAAGAGAGATTTTGGAATCAGATTTTAAATTGTAAGACAATTATAGGGGCAGATGTGGACTCTAACCACAATTAATTGGTAATGAACTGTAGATTAAAACTGAAGGTATGGCAAAAAGATAGGAATTTAAGGAAATGGGTCATGCATAAACTGAAAGAACCAGAGGTTGCAGAGAGTTTCAGAGGGAGTATTAAGGAACAGTTGACACGAACAGGGAAAAAGAATACAGTAGAAGCAGATTGGGTAGCTTTGAGAGATGAAATACTGAATGCAGCAGAGGATCAACTAGGTAAAAAGACAGGTGCTACTAGAAGTCCTTTTGTAACACAGGAGATACTGAATTTAACTGATGGAAGGAGAAAATATAAAAATGCAGCAAATGAAGCAGGCAAAAGGGAATACAAACATCTAAAAAATGAGATTGATAGGAAGTGCGAAATGGCTAAACAGGAATAGCTAGAGGACAAACATAAGAATTTAGAAGAATATATCACTAGGGCAAGATAGACGCTGGCTACAGAAAAATTAAAGACACCTCTGGAGAAAAGAGGACCACTTGCATTAATATCAAGAACTCAGTTGGAAAACCAAAAAGCAATAAGGGATAGCAGAAAGGTGGAAGGAGCATATAGAGGGTCTATACAAGGGAGATATACTTGCGAACAGTATTACGGAAATGGAAGAGGAGGTAAGTGAAAATGTGATAGAAGAAATGATACTGTGTGAAGAACATGACTGAGCACTGAAAGACCTATGTCAAAACCAGGCACCTGGAGTAGACAACATTCCATCAGAAGTATTGATAGCTTGGGAGAGCCAGCCATAACAAAACTCTCCCATTAGGTGAGCAAGATGTGTGAGACAGTCTACATCAAGAAGAACGTAGTAATCCCAGTTCCAAAAAAACAGATGGGGACAGATGTGAATATTACAGAACTATCAGATTAATAAAATACAAATACAAAATCTTTACAGTAGAATTGAAAAACTGGCAAAAGCTGACCTCAGGGAAGACCAGTTTGGATTCCGGAGAAATATAGATACATGCAAAGCAATACTGACCCTGCGACTTCTCATAGAAGATAGGTTAAGGAAAACCAAACCTACATTTATAGGATTTGTAGACTTAGAAAAAGCTTTTGAAAAAGTTGACTGGAATTCTCTTTTTCAAACTCTAAACGTCTTATGGGTAAAATGCAGGGAACAAAAGCCTGTGTACAATTTGTACAGAAACCAGATGGCAGTTATAAGAATTGAGGGGCATGAAAGGGAAGCAGTCGCTGTGAGAGGGTTGTAGCCTATCCCTGATATTATTCAAAGTGTACATGTAAAGCAGTAAAGGAAATCAGAGAAAAATTTGAAGTAGGAATTAAAGTTCAGAGAGAAGAAATAAAAACTTTGAGGTTTTCCAGTGACATTGTAATTCTGTCACAGACAGCAAATAACATGGAAGAGCAGTCTCATGACAATCTCTTGAAAGGAGAATACAAGATGAACATCAACAAAAGCAAAATTAAGCTAATGGAATGTAGTTGAATTAAATACGGTGATCGTGAAGAAATTAGATTAGGAAATGAGACACTTAAAGTAGTAGATGAGTTTTGCTATTTGGGCAGCAAAATAACTGATGATGGCCAAAGAAGAGAGGATATAAGATTTATACTGCAATAGCTAGAAAAGATTTCTGAAGAAGGTAAATTTGGTAACATTGAAGGTATTTGGACTGAAGGTATTTGTCTGGAGTGCAGCCATGTATGGAAGTGAAATAGGATGATAAACAGTTCAGACAAGAAGAGAATAGAAGCTTTTAAAATATGGTGCTACAGAAGAATGCTGAAGATTAGATGGGTAAATCACATTGCAAATGAGGAGGTAATGAATAGAATTGGGAATCAAGAAATTCGTGACACAATTTGACTAAAGGTAGCAGGCGCGACACAAAATGTTGAAAACGTTTATGCCTTTTGGGAACTGCAGCAGTCACTGTGGCCTGATTGGAATACATTAAATGAGTAAAATTTCATCTACCTCTTTAGTGGTTTCAGCTGATATAAGCAATATTTCTGAGGATGCGGATGGTTCACAAAGAAACAGCCCATTTTCCCTTGCTCATTGTTGGCCATAACAGCTTATACTGATATGTATGTACATGTGCATTTTGTTTTTGTGTTGACGGTCCTGTGTGGTTTGTTAAAATCCACAACGTATTGAAGCTTTGAATTTGCGTCTTATTGTATGCTGAATTGTATTTTTTTGAAAGGTGAAACTGTGTGCCCAACTAGAACTTAAAACCAAATCTTCATTTTTTGTGGCTGATGGTGTATTCCACTTCATGGACTGATATGTTTATAATCTACCAGCATATCCCCACTCTTTTCTCACAACTGCATAAGTGACAGATAAGACATGGGAGCAAAGAGAGTAACAGTGGTATTGGGATTATTTTCATAATTAGACACTCTGTGTAAGAGTATGTATTAAAATTAAGTTAATACTAGATTAAAACTGTTTGTTACATTTATAAGTTACAGCTTTCAGTTAGTGTCATATATGATGAATGAGACAGCAGAATATTGGTCTGGAAGGTCAATTTAACTGCAGAATGAAATGAGAAGAGACAGCCACTCACCTGTGGATGATTTGTGTGTGTTGCATAGACACATGTACCAGCTCAGAAAATTGTAGGTTTTGGGTGTTTGTTCATTTATAGTCTAAATATTTTGTGTCTCTCCCTTCACCCCCCCCCCCCCTCTCTCTCTCTCTCTCTCTCTCTCTCTCTCTCTCTCTCTCTCTCTCTCTCTCTCTCTCTCTCTCTCTCTCTCTCTCACACACACACACACGTACAAATAAATATAAATCCTCACCCTGTGACATCCCCTGTAGCATGACACCATTGTACCACTGTGTGTGCTTGTCATAGCATAATAGGATGGGGGGGAGGGGGGAGAAGGCCGGGGGGGGGGGGGGGAGAAGGCGGGGGGGGGGGAGTTGAGCATTGTCATTTTAAATATTTTTAAATTTATTGGGGAACAAAATTATTATTATTATTATTATTATTATTATTATTATTACAGATTCAAATTGAGCACCATACAATTATTGTTAATTAAAGTGATTTGCACAAAGGAATCACTATTTCATTAGAACGAATATAAAACAGACCCTTTAAAACTTACAAGATAGGTAACTAAATGTGGATGCTATTTCAAGATTTGATTTTTCCAAACATCCTAATAAGCAAGGTTAAGCTTCTCTAATTAAGAGACAAACACACACACACACACACACACACACACACACACACACACACACACACACACACACACACAATACTAACTTTTCAACGATAAGAGACAAAAATACCTAACATAATGGGCAGATTACTGACAGAAGTGGTGCCTGTAAGACATGATCACTAACAGTGTGTCATAAGGCTGGTTGAGGCTCCCAGCAGAGATATCAACCAAAACTGGCATGCACCAGATCTGCCCAGGCTGTGCACACACATGCCAAGCCTGATGTGGGGGACCAAATTGTAATTGACTTTTAGAACACATGAAAACTCTTAAGACAAGTGAGAAATTGCATATTACAACCACCCTTTTTAATATAATTCATAAAAAGGGGTGTCTCTGGAGAGGTTGCATCTTTTAATAGATTCAAATGTGAAATACCAAAAGGTGGACCAAATAGCCAGACATTATTTTTTTTTTAAATATATTGGGTACTAGCCTGAACTTGATAACATTTAAAGCCCAGTCAACAGGTGAATACAATAAAACAGAATCGAAGCCAAAAGCAAAAACAAATTACATCCAAGAGAGGGGCTGGAAATAGCATTGCTAGGTCGACATGAACAAGCCAAAGGTGCACTAAATAAGCAATATGTGCAAGTATCAAAATAAGTAAGAAAATGATGTGCCACAACAGGGAAAATAGACAAGCTGCCAAATAATATTCCAAGAAATGTGCTAAACACCCCATTACCTGGATCTACGGAAAACCATCAGTGCGTGAGCATAATTATGGCACTCATCCACTCTTAATAAGTGCAGGATCAGGAAGGTTTCTTTTTCCGGATAAACCAGCACCAACAGTGAGATCTGGAAAACAGAAGTTGCCATAGGCCAACTGAGCATGGCGTGTTTATGATGTTTCTCCTTACTCACCCTGTGAGCACCAAACAGATTTCTTCTGTACCGAGCACCTTGTAGCCAAAACAGAGTGCCAGCAACCTTTTTTAATGGCAACCAACAGAAATCTCTCCCCTTGCCCTGCCCCATCCTGCTCTTTCTAAACAAACCAAAGAGAGCCCCACATCACAGCACCACAGTCACACTCATGAGTCAGGCATGAGGTATCGACCTTGCAGCATGACTCACCCGACTGTTCCCGAGTGGGAGATTTGACGGAGATGGTATGTTTGTTGAGAGGAGGATAGAGGGAAGTATAAGAGGAAAGGAATGGTGGGGGAGTTTGGTGGTTAAGTTTGATTATTTAGTTTTGCTACAATTTGCTAAGTAATTAAACATTCACATTGTGTTCCAAGTAATATGAAGCAATCGTGTTTTACAGGTCCTGTCATTTGAGGATGGAACCATGGAAGTTCATCAGTTGAGAAAAGAATTTTGGAATCACTCTCAGAATGATTTTAGAGATAAAATTAACAATTTTTTGAGGTATACTGGTGTCTTCTAATATGAATTAGATCTGGTCCCAAACACAAATATTTTGTTGTTGGTATTGGTTATATGAGAATCATGTACTGTAGATATAATTTAATTTTGTAAATATCAATGCATTTTTATGAATATTGTGTCAGAGTTTTCCTTTGAACCAGTAGACACTCACATGTTTCTCAGTTTTGTTATTGCATCTGAACAAGATTGGGACCTGAAATTTAATACATCAGAGTATGTATCCATGATATTTTTGTAGCATATCATAAATGTGATTTATATGTATATAATCTGTATGTAATGTCAGAACACATTGTTTTTATAAGTTGTTATTAATACTGAACTGCAGAAAAAGAAAACTATGGTCCAGTTGTCTGATAATGACTGATGTGTTCCATTAAAACTGCCTTACATGCATTCAGGTTCCCCATGCATTTATGAGTTGTAATGGAATCCACATATATTGAATACAGTTCTTTTTGTCTATTTGGCTTTATCCACCAAAACAAGATATTGATACTACAACTGTGAATATATTTATTTTTGAAAAAAAAAAAAAAAACGTTTAGCCTTTTGTCTCATGAGGAATGTGTGTTGTAGAAATAAATGAACCAGTGACTACCTTATTATATCCAAATCAAAAACTGATGCTGAGGCAGAAGCAAAAACTGTTTCTGCATCCAACTGCACTTTACAATTTGTGGATATTATTATTATAAATAAAGATTTGTGAGTTTCAATACACAGATTCATCCATCTTCAAGGTACATTCTAACTTGGTAGATACACAGTTCATAGTCGCCAGGAAGACTTCTTAAAGAAGGCGATGTTGATAGTCTAGGCCTTCCTTCATGGGTCACTGTGCCTATGAAACACCAGTACTGTTGTTCAAAAAGGCTGGGGTCTGCCTGGTTGTGGCAGTAAAGCTTGAAATCCAGGCCAGCCAAAAGCTTACCCAAAACTGTAATTTTGGAGGGGGGGTGTTTTTTATTTTTGTGCCAGATGGCAATATAGTTTTCAAATTCCATGACAAATGGCCGTGCATACATTTGTTATTTGTCAGTATCAAACATCATCACATTCTGGCTTTCGGTTCAAGCTTCAATTTGTGAAGTTCTTACTGTCCATGAGGCAAACAGGAATTAACTACCACTGCACATTCACACCGTGAAAATGGATAGGAAGAGCTTGTGGAACAAGTCCAATAGCTGGGGCATTATATGAAGAAGTTCTTGACCTCCATGTGCAGTTGAAGTATGCTCAGCCGATCTTGACTCATAGCATCAGTACTTCAGGTGTCAACAATAGGGGCAAAGTATTGTCAAAGTCATCTGATATGTTGTAAGAGTGCTGACAAATAAGAAAGTCTCTGTTGAAAACCATAAAACATGAATGATCAGTATGAGCTAACTATGGTGGTTCACATTGCAAATTGAGATGGTTCTGTTGCCTTTTCAGGCTGCAGTTGTGATAATGACAATACACTGACAAAGACAGCTGACAAGATGAATTTAATCACAGATAGCAGGCTTTCACAGCCAGTATTTGTGCTATTGCTGATCAATGTAGGACTAAGCCCGTCAGAGGCCTGAAGCAATGAAATTAGATTAGGCCCATAGTCTGCTTAGAAACTGATGTATTTGTAGTGTACATTTTGTAAAATATGGTGATGTAATGGCTGATCAAAAAGAAAATCAAGCATTTATAATGTGTGTACTTCATTTTAGTAATTGTACCTTCTTAAAGATATATTGAGAAACTTATAATATGAATCAGCATTTAGCACAGCAAACATCTGGCGCAGTACAAAGAAATAATAAACAGTAGAATAACAAACTTATCTTATATACCTGGAAACAAAGAATGCACAGTTTTGTAACCTTAGTACAAGATGGTAGTTTTTATTGATACCATATCTTGCCTTCAGTTATGGCTGTCACCAGCCCACACACAGTCTGGCATCCAGTGCGCAGACGCTGTGCACCGCATGTGTAAGTTCTCTTTTGTTGTATTTTGATATTCTCTTAGTTTTTCCCTTTGATCACCCATTTCTTTAAGTAGTTTGTGTTTCATTCTGACTAAGGTGACAGTATCAGCTTCATATTTATAGTTTGGAGTGAATTCCGGTTATTATAACTAAACAAGTGTTAAGTGGTTTATGATCTTTTATTAGAGTTTCTCCATGTTTCTATTGCAGACTTGTTTCACCTAAAGGTGGCCTTATAAGTGCAAAAAACCAGTTGTGATTTAACAAATAAATCTTTTAAAAATGAAGCATTTTATATCTGATTTCACGATGCTCAGTTCCGGATGTCCTGTCAACCAAATTTTATGATATTGTTATAGTCTGATTCAGCAGTGCACCCTCTGTCAGTCAGTTATGATTTCACTGCATTATAGTATTGATATTACTATACATCGATGTTTAGCTCTGGATTCACTCTGTCTTACATTTTGATATTGGTTTACTTAGTGGACTTATTCTTCCAGCATATGGTCACTGTTGTTTGTCTTCTTCTGTTGCTATCTTTCTGTTTCACTATTGATACTCAGCCGAACATACAGCCCTGCAGGTCTGTGAGTCATTCCTGGTCTTGTCAGACACCAGTTACTGTATAAAGTACATTTCCGTGCCTTTATTTTACTGAAATTCTCAATGGTGTCATTGAAATCTATTTCATTTGTAACTTTTCTTTCATTTTATAAAATGAATAGATTGGCTAGCCTGTCTTAATTGATCACAGAGATATGGCAATTTTTGTTAGCTTCAGTGTAGAAATGCTACTCTTGCATGATGTGATTGAGACACAAATGGTCAAGAAGTCAAGAAGTATTGGATTATAAGTGATGTACAAAATAATGTTTTTGTGAAGTCCCATTTAATTCGAAGTTGAAGGATTTTATTTCTGGGGGCACCTGTTCCTTATCAGTGTCACTGTAAATTTCTACCAGAGTCTCCAGTGCTACAGCCAGAGCATCATCAGAAGCTTCAAGAATAAATTTTGTTTCAACAATTTGGAAATTTTGGTGATATTCTTCATGGACCTGTGTCATTTTGAAAATTCTTCTATAAATTGGTCAGTGCATTCAAATACTGATAGGTGGTCTTCTTCAGTCTATAAATCCAGTGTTATGAGCTAGTTCAGCTGGCAATTTCCCCCCCCCCCCCCCCCCACAACAGTCAATGTTAATGACCATATGATTGCATTTTTTGGTGCCAAAAGTAACACTGTGTATAGTTGTGGTTTGATCCATCACTAAAAACTCATCCATGGTTTTTAATTTGGTTATACCTCTATCCAAAGCCATTTTTGGAAATTTTAGATATGTAAAATGGAGGCGGAGAGGGGGGGAAAGGGAAGGAAATTTGAGGGATTAGTGATGTCAGCTGCATCAAGACTTGACGCAGAATCAGTGGCGACAAGCAAAAATGTGTGCCAGACTGGGATTCAAACTCAGGTTCCTCTGCTTACTAGGCAGTTGCATTAACCACTGTGGCACTTAGAACACAGTGCTGAGCACAACTACGCAGACTATCTCGGCATGCATCTCAGCCTACCCACAGCCCCACCCAGCATCACCTATCCACAGACCCTGTCCATATCCTCCATGCTCGTTACTCAGATTCCTGCAGGAGGTCGGACATAGTTGTGCATGTACACTGGAGATGGTGGATGCACTGCCCATGTAGGCAAATCAGTTATATGATTGCAGGGTGTCTGTTCTTTCAGGCATGTCTGAAAAGGCAGACACTATGCATTCATATAATTGATTCAGCTAGGTGGGTAATGCATCCACCTTCTTCAGTATGGTTGCACAACTACATCCAATCTTCTGTGGAAAGCTCAGAGTAGTAAGCACTGAGGACATGGAGAGGGACTATGGATAGGTGGCCCTGGGTGGGAATGTGGGTCGGCTGAGATGCATGTCGAGACAGTCTGTGCAGTTGTGATAAACACAGTGTTCTGGTGGCACAGTGGTTAATGCAACTGGCTAGAAAGCAAGAGGTCACGCATTTGAATCCCGGTCCACTTGTCGCCGCTGGTTCTGTCTTGAGTCTCAATGCAACTGACATCACTAGTCCCTCCCCTTTCCTTTCTCTCCACTCCATCTTCAATTTACATATAATGTATCACAGCTGCAGATGCCATATGGTGTCTGTTCTTTCAAATATGTCTGAAAGAACAGACACCACAATTTATGTAATTTTAGATATTGTTGGGATAAATCTGCTTCCATCAGTATCATGTGCCAAAATGTGAAGTAGTTGAAAAAGATAAAATCACTTACAGCTGGAAGGACCAATCTTTCTGTAGATCCAATATCAAAGTTTGCCTTGGATGGCTCTTGCATATCTTCCAAAGTGCTCACAATGGTTTCTACATTTTCTTTCATGACTTTAACTGAATTGTTATGAGCACTCTATTGAGTATCAGGTAATTGTGTCAGACTTTGTGCTGCCTTTTTCTGCAAGTAATTCCCATCTACAGAATGAATACACCTTCTCTACAGTTCCAAAGTAGGGCTTGCTAGAGGTAGCATTTGAGAATGCACAAACTCCACAAAGATTGGGGATTGAACAGAGATTTTGGATTGACTTGTGGAATTTTTTGTTGTACTCCTCCATGTACTCCTGACATTGACGAGGCATTGCCATAACCTGAGCCATGCACAGCACAATATCCTTCCCATCTTTTCTTTTTCCAGCTGCTATTTGACTATCTTTTGACATATTCCCTGCAGTCTTTTCTGACATAAAGAAGAAACGTAATACAGATTTTTGAATTTCCACATTTTTGTCTTTTACATGAATATATATGATGAAATGACTCAGTTTCTCAGTTATTCTGCTGCTGTCAAAAATTATTCTGTGATGTTTAGCCTTATTATATCTGCAATAATTTTTTATTAAACAAGTTTGCCCAAAATAAAAAGAAATGAATGTTATATCCCTTTTGACAAATAAGAAGGTACTCTCTTTAACCCACCAGCAGACTCTTCAATACCGGATCATATTTCTCCATAAACTGTACCAATTCTAAGGAATTTTCTCTGTTTCCTGATAAAACATCTTCTCAGTGACCATGGAGAGCAAGGTTTTGCTGGGCTAAAAATAATGTAATATCTAAAAGTCAATGTAAAATGTTTCTCCATTTCTTGGTCCCATCATTAACAAACTTTTAATTACCTATGTCGATGGTTTTATTAAGTTTACATTATTTACTTTTATTTACACACATCAAATTCCGTAGGACCAAATTGAGGAGCAAATCTCCAAGGTCATGGAACGTGTCAGTACATGAAATTATAACATAAAAGTAATAACACATAAAAATAAATCTTTATGAACCCAAAAAAAGTCACTCCATAAGTTTAAGTAAATGCAATCAACAATATAATAAGAATCAGCTTAATGTTTCAAGGAACTCCTCAACAGAGTAGAAGGAGTGACCCATGTGGAAACTCTTCAGTTTTGATTTGAAAGCATGTGGATTACTGCTAAGATTTTTGAATTTGAGTGGTAGCATATTGAAAATGGATGCAGCAGTATACTGCACCTCTTTTTTGCACAAGAGTTAAGGAAGTCCAATCCAAATGCAAGTTTGATTTCTGCCGATTATTAACTGAGTGAAAGCTGCTTATTCTTGGGAATAAGCTAATACTATTAACAAGAAATTACAGAAGGAATATACATATTGAGAGACCAATGTCAAAGTTCCCAGAATTGTAAACATGGGTCGACAAGAGGTTAGTGAACTGACACCACTTATTGCCCAAACCACCTGTTTCTGAGCCAAAAATATCCTTTTAGAATGGGAAGAGTTAGTCCAAAATAAAATACCATATGACATAAGCGAATAAAAATAAGCAAGGTAGACTGATTTTCATGTCAAACGATCACTCACTTCTGATACCATTCGAATAGTAAAAATGGCAGTATTAAGTCTTTGAACAAGATCCCAAACGTGGGCTTTCCACAACAGCTTACTATCTGTCTAAACACCTAGAAATTTGAACTGTTCAGTTTCACTAGTCATATGCCTGTTCTGTGAAATTAAAATGTCAGTTTTTGTTGAATTATGTGTTAGAATCTGTAAAAACTGAGTCTTACTGTGATTTAGTGTTAGTTTATTTTCTACAAGCCATGAACTTGCATCATGTACTGCACTATTTGAAACCGAGCCAATAGAGGCTATGATTCATGCTTTGATATCTTTGGATTCAATTTCCATCACTAACAGAATCAAAAAATACATTTATTTTTGTTGGTATCACCCTCAGAGGCAAATAACAGCAAAAACAGTACAGTTTTTTTTTGTTGATGGTGAGTATAGCACCCATTTCCTTAAATAATTAACCTTGTTCAAATGTGAGTGAAACCATGGCGAAGTTAAACAATACAGTGTTCCTTTAGTTCCTTCACCTGGTCATTCTATAGATCCAAAAGGTCCTTCCTTTTTTGATATACTCACTATCGTTTTCAAGAATCACAATTCTGGTATGCTCTGGATCTTAACTTCCTTACCCAAGAGCCTTATGGGTGAATTCTCTTCACTAAGAAAAAGATTTGTAAGATTATTTCAGTGACAGATGATTGCCTACACGTCCATTAAAAGTAATTTTTTTTTCTCTGAGTAACATATAGGCTCGTAGTAGCAACGTAGTTATCTACCATCATGTTCATGTTCATAATCACTGGACATAGATCAGTGTTCACAGTATCAACATCAATAATTATCTTTATGCTGGAGCCTGATTTAACAGTTTGATTATTCTTTCCTTCGCCATCTTTATTTCCTCCGCAAACGGAAAGGTATTTATCTACATATCCAGTGAGTGATTTAACCTGTCCAGTTTTTGCTTTTCTTAACTTCCTTACCCAAGAACCTTATGGGTGAATTCTCTTCACTAATAAAAAGATTTGTAAGATTATTTCAATGACAGATGATTGCCTACACATCCATTAAAAGTAATTTTTTCTCTCTGAGTAACATATAGGCTCGTAGTAGCAACGTATTTATGTACCATCATGATCCTAAATGCATGACATTTTCCAATAAATTTTGTATGTAGCATTTATACTGTGACTGACAAAGTCAGTTTTCTCAGTAAATAAAAGGATTATTGTTGTGTACTGGGTAAGAGGTACACACAAATACCGCAAGAGGTCACCATCACACAGGCATAACTATTCGCTCCTGCTTCCACACCAATTGCTGCAGCACCTTCTGTACATCTGCCAATAGTGTTGACAGGTGACAGGAAACACTGTCAACCATGGACTACTTTGCTTTCATCCTGTACTTGCAGACATGGGCATTCTTCCATCAACAGGCTTAAAACAAGATATGCCCTGGACATACACACACAGTTCCACACCATCAATTAGACAATTGAGACACTGTCTGTAGTTAGGTCCATACAGAACACTGAAGACTATCTTCTGGCCTACCAGTCACTATTAACAGAGACCTAGAACCAGTAACGGAGTATCTGCAAACATTACTGTCAGTGATACTAGCAAGAGATAGCAAAGAGTGTTTAGATATCATTGTGTTACGTTGAAGACATTAAGTGCCGTGCATATCACTGTGCCAAAGTTAAGTACTACTTTGTAACACTGTTAATAAATGTTATTTCTTATTGTGTTGCCAAGTCTTTGTTATAGTCGATGCTTTTATTAAGTTTCAAGCCCATAGAGATTGATTTCTATTTCTCTAAATTTGGATATTCAGGAAACATAAGCACGCTGGTTTGTTTCCCCCATGATTGACAATGTATTGTTAATGGTCGATATCTGCCTTGTGGTCTGATTTATTGTACGTGGTCTTGGCAGATGTTCTCGAAAGTGAGAGAACCTCTGTTGTCCGAAAACCCATGCTTGTATCTAGAAAATCTTACAACATTTGCTGCAATTACTGGAGCGTGCACTTTTATATTTTCCGTAGTTTCAACTTGGAATCTAAATAATTGACACACCAATATCGATATTTTACAAACAAACATTACATTTGCTTGAATATCTACACAAACTATCAATATTTTTTGTTTCAATATCAATGCCTGATAGAAGGACACTGCAGAGACTAGACAATGGCAACAAGCAGACGAACCATCAATTCTGTTTATTTTCAGTATGTACGAATAAATTCTTGAACAACTTTTTTGCATTTATCCTAGAAGCACGTGCATTGTTCGTTTTTACTAACACTAAAAGAATGAACGGTTGTGTTAGAAATGGACGTTAAACACAACACGTACAAAATGAAGAATAGGATTTATATGGAACTAACAGAAAATAACGTACATGGCGGAAAAACAAAATCTTTGAATCTAAAAACAAGTTTTACTAAAATTACCTTACACTAATAGCTTGTTTATGCTTATAACACTGACCAGGTATTAAAAGCGCACTGAAGAAAACAATAGGAGAAATGATGAGCAGATAATAATGTTCTGAAAATTTATTTATCACGTATGTTTGAAAAATGATTTCCCCATACTGACGGGAAAGCCTGCATGTGTCGCTGGATCTATTGCTACCGTTGTACAACCAAGTAAGATGACAACGCATTGTTGAAGAGAAGGTGATATAGTTGAGGATCTGCATCGGGAAGTTATTCGACTGATCTCGCTTATCGTGATAGTTCCAGTATCCAATGAGAGATCATGCAGCATCCTGAGACGACATAAAACTTGCTTTAGATTAATCATGAGACAGTCAAGACTTCCTCATCTTCTTTTCCTTCATGTTCATCAAGATGGAGCGGGGAAAATTGTCCTATGGATGTCATCAAAGAATTTGTTTCGCGATATGTCGAAAGGAAAGCTGCATTCTGGAACTGTGTGTAAAATTTAGTCTCGAAAGAAACGAAGAAAATGACTTCATCTTTCCAAAGAAATTATTTCTTTTCTTGTTTCTATTAAGGAGTGATGCACAGTGTTTGTAAATAAGATGTTTATGAATGACCGACTGATACCGCGATCTCCAACAAGTTTTCCTCCTTTTTTAAGCGGTCCCTAAGCAAAGTAAACGTACGGCTCCCAATTATATGATGCGTCTTTCAAAATAAAAAAGAGTTCTGAGGTAGTGCAGCTGTGCCATGGCATCACTTGTACAAAAAAAAAAGAAAGAAAGAGAAATCTATGTGAAATGCGCATAAAACATTGTTGCTGAGTATGTGTTTTCTGATTTGAAGAGGGGCGTTTCGCCGTGCGCGCTCTCGCGGTAGTTTTCTGAACCTTGGAACCTACTGCAGATGGGACCGTCTGCGCTCATAACCGCTGTGAGATAGGCTGAGCCGTTGGTTTCTACACGCTTCTTATGACGAAGGTAGAGCCGCAGCTAGTCTGACTCAAAGCTTTACGTTCTTTCCGCCAGACAGCAGTAAAGTGCAGGACCTATATAGAGAGCCTGCCATCTAGCGATCATGTTGAATACATCGGGGCGCAAATTTCTTGTAATCCAGTTTTACAATCTTCCTGCAAGTTAATGTTAATGCATTTCTAAACACTAATTAATGCGTAATTAAATCGAATACATAAATAATACACTTGAATATCGTTATAAATAGCTACATGTATTTGAATATAATTATGCCCTTAGAGTTTGAAATTAAGCGGCATTATTTCGCAACAGCAGGGCTATAGCTTAAAAAAAAAAAAAAAAAAAAAAAAAACTATTCAACACATGTTGAGCATCTGTTTTCCACACAAAGGTTTAGTATTTCTGTTCATACTCGTTACGTTCGCGGAATACAGTTCTATACTATGTTGTAGTTATTGCGAGGTCAGGTAATTGACCGTACATAACTGTCTGCACAATGTTGTCCCTAAGGGAAAATTCAGTGACTGTGAAAATAGCAAATATGAACAAAGTAAATGAGTTATTAAAAACGCCGTTTAGCAATCGCACTCTCAGATAAAAAACACTAGGTATGCCACTCCCGAATCTGAATGTGTAGCAGCAAACGAAAAATCGATGCCGTAAGTTCAGTCCAGAAATTTACCAAAAGAAGAAATGGATTTGTGGCTGTGAAGAAAGCAACGCTGTTTTTCGTTTTCCCAGCGTGGCATTTGGGGGAGATGTTCGTTGGTGTAAGGCCAGAATAACTGATACCGTATTGGGCATTGTTTGTTGTTGTTTGTTGTGGTCTTCAGTTCCGAGACTGGTTTGATGCAGCTCTCCATGCTACTCTATACTGTGCAAGCTTCTTCATCTCCCAGTACCTACTGCAACCTACATCCTTCTGAATCTGCTTAGTGTATTCATCTCTTGGCCTCCCTCTACGATTTTTACCCTTCACACTGCCCTCCAATACTAAATTGGTGATTCCTTGATGCCTCAGAACATATCCTACCAACCGATCCCTTCTTCTGGTCAAGTTGTGCCACAAACTTCTCTTCTCCCCAATCCTATTCAATACCTCTTCATTAGTTACGTGATCTATCCACCTTATCTTCAGCATTCTTCTGTAACACCACATTTCAAAAGCTTCTATTCTCTTCTTGTCCAAACTATTTATCGTCCATGTTTCACTTCCATACGTGGCTACACTCCATACAAATACTTTCAGAAACGACTTCCTGACACTTAAATCTATACTCGATGTTAACAAATTTCTCTTCTTCAGAAACGCATTCCTTGCCATTGCCAGTCTACATTTTATATCCTCTCTACTTCGACCATCATCAGTTATTTTACTTCCTAAATAGCAAAATTCCTTTACTACTTTAAGTGTCTCATTTCCTAATCTAATTCCCTCAGCATCACCCGATTTAATTCGACTACATTCCATTATCCTCGTTTTGCTTTTGTTGATGTTCATCTTATATATGCCTCTCAAGACACTGTCCATTCCATTCAACTGCTCTTCCAAGTCCCTTGCTGTCTCTGACAGAATTACAATGTCATTGGCGAACCTCAAAGTTTTAATTTCTTGTCCATGGGTTTTAAGACCTACTCGGAATTTTTCTTTTGTTTCCTTTACTGCTTGCTCAATATACAGATTGAATAACATCGGGGAGAGGCTACAACCCTGTCTCACTCCCTTCCCAACCACTGCTTCCCTTTCATGCCCCTCGACTCTTATAATTGCCATCTGGCTTCTGTACAAATTGTAAATTGCCTTCCGCTCCCTGCATTTTATCCCTGCCACCTCCAGAATTTGAAAGAGAGTATTCCAGTCATCGTTGTCAAAAGCTTTCTCTAAGTCTACAAATGCTAGAAACGTAGATTTGCCTTTCCTTAATCTTTCTTCTAAGATAAGTCGTAAGGTCAGTATTGCCTCACGTGTTCCAACATTTCTACAAAACCCAAACTGATCCTCCCCGAGGTCCGCATCTACCAGTTTTTCCATTCGTCTGTAAAGAATTCATGTCATTACTTTTCCAGCTATGGCTTATTAAACTGATTGTTCGGTAACTTTCACATCTGTCAACACCTGCTTTGTTTGGGATTGGAATTATTATATTCTTCTTGAAGTCTGAGGGTATTTCGCCTGTTTCATACATCTTGCTCACCAGATGGTAGGACTGGCTCTCCCAAGGCCGTCAGTAGTTCCAATGGAATGTTGTCCATTCCGGGGGCCTTGTTTCGACTCAGGTCTTTCAGTGCTCTGTCAAACTCTTCACGCAGTATCGTATCTCCCATTTCATCTTCATCTACATCCTCTTCCATTTCCATAATATTGTCCTCAAGCACATCGCCCTTGTATAGACCCTCTATATACTCCTTCCACCTTTCTGCTTTCCCTTCTTTGCTTAGAACTGGGTTTCCATCTGAGCTCTTGATGTTCATACAAGTGGTTCTCTTATCTCCAAAGGTCTCTTTATTTTTCCTGTAGGCAGTATCTATCTTACCCCTAGTGAGATAAGCTTCTACATCCTTACATTTGTCCTCTAGCCATCCCTGCTTAGCCATTTTGCACTTCCTGTCGAACTCATTTTTGAGACTTGGTATTCCTTTTTGCCTGTTTCATTTATTGCATTTTTATTTTTTCTCCTTTCATCAATTAAATTCAATATTTCTTCTGTTACCCAAGGATTTCTACTAGCCCTCGTCTTTTTACCTACTTGATCATCTGCTGCCTTCACTATTTCATCCCTCAAAGCTACCCATTTTTCTTCTACTGTTTTTCTTTCCCACATTCCTGACAATTGTTCCCTTATGCTCTCCCTGAAACTCTGTACAACCTCTGGTTCTTTCAGTTTATCCAGGTCCCATCTCCTTAAATTCCCACCTTTTTGCAGTTTTTCCAGTTTTAATCTACAGGTCATATCCAATAGATTGTGGTCAGAGTCCATATCAGCCCCTGGAAATGTCGTACAATTAAAAACCTGGTTCCTAAATCTCTGTCTTACCATTATATAATCTATCTGATACCTTTTAGTATCTCCAGGCTTCTTCCATGTCTACAACCTTCTTTTATGATTCTTGAACCAAGTGTTAGCTATGATTAAGTTATGCTCTGTGCAAAATTCTACCAGACAGCTTCCTCTTTCATTTCTTAGCCCCAATCTATAACCACCTACTATGTTTCCTTCTCTCCCTTTTCCTACTGACGAATTCCAGTCAGCCATGACTATTAAATTTTCGTCTCCCTTCATTACCTGAATAATTTCTTTTATCTCATCATACATTTCTTCAATTTCTTCGTCATCTTCAGAGCATATAAACTTGTACTACTGTACTAGGTGTGGGCTTCGTATCTATCTTGGCCACAATAATGCGTTCACTACGCTGTTTGTAGTAGCTTACCCGCATTCCTATTTTCCTATTCATTATTAAACCTACTCCTGCATTACCCCTATTTGATTTTGTGTTTATAACCCTGTAATCACCTGACCAGAAGTCTTGTTCCTCCTGCCACCGAACTTCACTAATTCCCACTATATCTAACTTTAACCTGTCCATTTCCCTTTTTAAATTTTCTAACCTACCTGCCCGATTGAGGGATCTGACATTACACGCTCCGATCCGTAGAACGCCAGTTTTCTTTCTCCTGATAACGACATCATCTTGAGTAGTCCCCGCCCGCAGATCCGAATGGGGGACTACGTATTTTACCTCCGGAATATTTTACCCAAGAGGACGCCATCATCATTTAATCATACAGTAAAGCTGCATGCCCCCGGGAAAAATTACGGCCGTAGTTTCCCCTTGCTTTCAGCCGTTCGCAGTACCAACACAGCAAGGCCGTTTTGGTTAAAGTTACAAGGCCAGATCAGTCAATCATCCAGCCTGTTGCCCTTGCAACTCCTGAAAAGGCTGCTGCCCCTCTTCAGGAACCACACGTTTGTCTGGCCTCTCAACAGATACCCCTCTGTTGTGGTTGTACCTACGGTACGGCTATCTGTATCGCCGAGGCACGCAAGCCTCCCCACCAACGGCAAGGTCCATGGTTCATGGGGGGGAGGGTATTGGGCATATATGTTCTAAACTGAAAGAACATGAAATGTCAAAGTGACACATGAATATGTGCTTAGTCTTTCATTTTTAGGCAAAACCAACATTCAGCAGAAATTATACTCGCATTGAAACACCCACAACAAACGTGTAGAACGTTTCAGTCTGAGATGGCAGATTTATTTGCCAACAGGAAGGTAGCAACGAATCGATTTACAGTATCGTTCCTACTAATTAAATTGAAGCAATCTTCCCTAAGTCATGGAGTTTCTGCTTTTGGTGATTATAATGCTTTTAATTTTAAATGTTGGTAATTTGATTAAATTTGCTTCACAAAATCCAGATTACAAGTTCGAATAATTTATACATGCTCTACTACTTTTCGTACTGGTACTGATGTTACAGCGGACACTTTTCTGGTAGTCGGCCGCGAACGTAAAACAAACGAGGAGTTCTGTCTGTCAAGGGGAGAAGAGCGGAGAGGGGGGACAAGCCACGCCTCCCTCTCACAGGGCTAGCAACCTACGTCCTTGTTCTGTACTCCTGGGAAGGCATAACCGATGTAATAATGTACATTCCATCTGATGTTGCGAGTCATATTCCAACCCTGTGACAGAGCAAGATTGCTCTCTGCACTCATTTCAGAGTAAGAAAAGAAAACAACCAGCAAGCACAACTCAAAGCAAAGCGGAGCATTTAAATCATTTGGTAACGGCAATAGTTAGTTGAGGTTGGCGGTGTTGTTACGTTGTAGTTCAGGCCCGATCTCCACCGGTATCTTAAGCAACTATACATCAAAACGCACCCTTCTTACGACTGCCACGTTAAAGTGACCGAACATACCCTGTGAGAAGTGAAGAATTGTACTGTTGATACACTATGTGATCAAAAGTATTCGGACACCTGGGTGAAAATGGCTTACAAATTCGTGGAGCCCTCCATCGGTAATGCTGGAATTCAGTTTAGCCTTGGTGACATTTCCACTCTCGCAGACATACGTTCAATCGCGTGCTGGAAAGTTTCTTGGGGGTTCAATAAGGTGCTGGAAAGTTTCTTGGGGAATGGCAGCCCATTCTTCACGGAGTGCTGCACTGAGGAGGGGTATCGATGTCAGTCGGTGAGGCACGGCGTTCCAAAACATCCCAAAGGTGTTCTGTAGGATTCAGGTCACGACCCCGTGCAGACCAGTCCTTACAGGGATGTTATTGTCGTGTAACCACTCCGCTGCAGGCCGTGCATTATGAACAGGTGCTCGATCGCCATACAAGAGCTGGTCTTCAATAGTGGGAAGCAAGAAAGTGCCTGAAACATCAGAGTAGGCCTGTGCTTTGATAGTGCCACGCAAAACAACAAGGGTTGCAAGCCCCCTCTATGAAAAACACGACCACACCATACCACCACCTCCGAATTTTACTGTTGGCACTACACACTGGCAGATGACGTTCACGGGGCATTCGCCATACCCACACCATGCCGTCGGATCGCCACATTACCGTGATTCGTCACTACACACAACGTTTTTCCACCGTTCAATCGTCCAATGTTTACGCTCATTGCACCAAGCGAGCGGTCGTTTGGCATTTACCGGTGTGAATTGTGGCTTACGAGCAGCCGCTCGATCACGAAATCCAAGTTTCCTCATCTCCTGCCTAGCTGTCATAGCACTTGCAGTTTGTAATTCCTGTGTGACGGTCTGGATAGATGTCTGCCTATTACACATTACGACCCTTTTCACTGTCGGCAGTCTGTCAGTCAACAGACGAGGTCGACCTGTACGCTTTTGTGCTGTACGTGTCCCTTCACGTTTCCATTTCACTATCGCATCGGAAACAGTGGACCTAGGGATACTTAGGAGTGTGGAGATCTCGCGTACAGACGTATGACACAAGTGACAACCAATCACCTGACCGCATTCGAAGTCCGTGACTTCCGCAGAGGGCCCCATTCTGCTCTCTCAAGATGTCTAATGACTACTCAGGTCGCTGATATGGAGTACCTGCCATTAGGTGGCAACACAATGCACTTAATATGAAAGGTGTCCGGATACTTTTCATCACATAGTATATATGTGCGCGTGTGTGCATTTGTGTGAGCGAGAGACTTTTTCGGAGTTTGTGCTACATTTTATATCTCATGCAGACATGCGAAAAAGATAGCTAAAGAAACTTCTCTCACACTCTCTCTCTCTTATACCAATACTCACTATCATGTTCTACAGAAATATACCAATCGCTTACTGTGTATAAGGAGGAGGGCGCTGTTGTAATAAGTGTTTATTTATTTTCCTCTATACGTTTTGTTTGATATAATATTTTATGAAATATAT
Organism: Schistocerca gregaria; assembly: GCF_023897955.1. NCBI lineage: Eukaryota > Metazoa > Arthropoda > Insecta > Orthoptera > Acrididae > Schistocerca > Schistocerca gregaria. The sequence continues at coordinate 221,355,576 of NC_064920.1, read as the reverse complement.
GAATTATCGACAAAATTCCGTAATAAGTTCGATGCTACCAAACCAAGGTTTTTTTTATTATTATTATTTTATTTATTACCAATGGAATGCCTCAGCGGCCGCCACTGGTCTCATTCACATTAGACGAAATCAATGAGTAGGTTTGTCTGCTCCACAAACACTAAAAAATAGTTGTTACACCAGTTTTTACGATAATGACCATCTCGCAGCATTAGAGGAGGCTATTTCCGTCAGCATTCGCCACAGAGTGCGTGAAGCACAGTCATGACTCTCGTATAAACGGGACAGTGTTAAGTCAAGCATCTCTCACGCTGATGACCTTCACATGTCCTGCCTCTTCTCCTTCAGACGATGTTGCAAGCATCGAGGCGGGGAAGAACGGGCTGGTTCTGTTCTGGGAACTGGGAGTGTAAGTGCGTGCATCTGGAGTAGTTGCCAGACACAGTTCGCAGAAAATCGAGCTTAGGGACTGATGACTTAAAAAAATAAGCGGGACAAGAACCTGAAAGTCGTGACAGAAAGAAAAATATATAAATTTTCAATCATTAGAATTTTCTTTATAGTATACTGACGGAAAAAATCGCAACAACAAAAAAATAATTGTCTAGGTAACATGTGAAAGTGATTAACATTGCACAATCACAGGTCAATGTAAGCGCGAGATAAGCCATTGCAAATGTGATATTCTGGTACATTAATAACCAGTGTAACAGCCAGAATGTTCAATGCAAGCATGCATGCATTGTGTTGTACATTTTATGGGATGAAGTTCTAGATTAGATTAATATTTGTTTCATAGATCATGAATACGACACTTCGTAATTGTGTGGAACGTGTCAGGTTAATAAAAGGTGTCTATACAAGATATTACATTACACAAAATATTACATGACAAATAATATTTTTAATTTTTTTGTGTGGTTTGGGGAAATAGCCCACTTACTATATCCAAAAATTCATCTAATGAGTAGGAGTTGCCATTAAGAAATTCTTTTAATTTCCTTTTAAATTCTATATGACTATCTGTCAGACTTTTGATGCTATTAGGTAAGTGATCAAACACTTTTGTGGCAGCATAATTTACCCCCTTCTCAGCCAAAGTTAGATTTAACCTTGAGTAGTGAAGATCATCCTTTCTCCTAGTGCTGTAGCCATATACACTGCTATTACTTTTGAATTCGTTCGGATTGTTAATAACAAATTTCATAAGTGAATATATATATTGTGAGGCTACAGTGAAGGTCTCTAGCTCTTTAAATAAGTGTCTGCAGGATGATCTTGGATGAGCTCCAGCAATTATTCTGGTTACACGCTTTTGTGCAATGAACACTCTATTACTCAATGAGGAGTTACCCCAGAATATGATGCCATACGAAAGCAGAGAATGAAAATATGCGTGGTAAGTTAATTTACTCAAATGTACATCGCCAAAATTTGCAATGACCTTAATAGCATAAGTAGCTGAACTCAAACGTTTCATCAGATCCTCAGTGTTTTTTTTTTTTTTTCAGTTCAACCCCTCATCAATGCATACACCTAGAAATTTTGAATATTCTACCTTAACTACCGATTTCTAGTCGAAGTCTGTATTTTTAATGGTGTCATTCCATTTACTGTATGGAACTGTGTTTCGTCAAAGTTTAATGAGAGCCCATTTGCGGAGAACCACTTAATGATTTTCTGAGAAACATCGTATACAATTTCACCAGTTAATTCTTGTCTGTTGGGTGTGATAGCTATACTTGTATCATCTGCAAAAAGTACCAGCTTTGCATCTTCGTGAATATAGAATGGCAAGTCATTAATATATTAGGAACAGCAGGGGACCCAAGACCGAAACTTGCAGCACCCCATTCTTGATTGTTCTTTGCCTGTTGCACGTGGTCGGTCAATACAGGGGACGGTTAATGTTGGTTGTGGATGATACTAGAGTTGTCGTCCGGTGACGTCATATACGTGCTCGATTGGAGACACATCTGGTGATCGAGCAGGCCAAGGCAACATGTCGACACTCTTAGAGCATGTTGGGTTACAACAGCGGTACGTGGGCGAGCGTTATCCTGATGGAAAACACCCCCTGGAATGCAGTTCATGAATGGCAACACAACAGGACGAATCACCAGGCTGGCGTACAAATTTGCAGTCATGGCCGTGGAATGACCACAAGAGTACTCCTGCTGTCGTAAGAAATCACACATGAGAGCATCCAGGTGTACGTACAGTGTGTGTAGCACACATACAGTTGATTGCAGGCCCTAAATGACCTCATCCAGACCAACGCACGGTCGTCACTGGCACCGAGGCAGAACCAGCTTTCATCAGGAAACACTACAGACCTCCATCCTGCCTCCCTATGAGCTCTCGCTTGACACGACTAAAGTCGCAAATGGTGGTCAGCCGAATACACGCAACATGGCATCTGGCTCGGAGCTGTACTTGAAGTAACCGGTTCGTAACAGTTCTATGTGTCACTGCGGTGCCAACCGCTGCTCAAATTGCTGCTGTAGATGCAGCACTGCGCAACAGAGCCATATAGAGAAAACAATGGTCTTCCCTCCATGTAGTGTCTCGTGGCCGACCGGAGCGCAGTCTTCTTGCGACTGTACAATCTCGTGACCACCTCTGAATACAATCATGTCCAGTGGCTACATTCCTGCCAAGTCTTTCTGCAGTAGCACAAAAGAAACATCCAGATTCTTGTAGCCCTATTACATGACCACGTTCAAACTCAGAGAGGTGTTGATAATGTTATCTTTGTAGCACTCTTGACTAACATAACTCACCACGTCCCAGTCCCAAAAGTAACTAACTCTCACAACCGTTACGGCGCGTATTTAAAACAAATCTGATTGTCATCCTCATATTGGCGCTACTAGCGCCCCTCTTGTGCGACTGGCGCGAAACTTTAATCGTCATCTTTCAGATTTCAAGAAGAATATTATAATTCCAATCCCAAAGAAAGCAGGTGTTGACAGATGTGAAAATTACCGAACTATCAGTTTAATAAGTCACACCTGCAAAATAGGTACACGAATTATTTACAGACGATTGGAAAAACTAGTAGAAGCCGACCTCGCGGAAGATCAGTTTGGATTCTGTAGAAATATTGGAACACGTGAGGCGATACTGACCCTACGGCTTATCTTAGAAGCTAGATTAAGCAAAGGCAAACCTACGTTTCTAGCATTTGTAGACTTAGAGAAAGCTTTTGACAATGTTGACTGGCCTACTCTCTTTCAAATTCTGAAGATGGCAGGGGTAAAATACAGAGAGCGAAAGGCTATTGACAATTTGTACAGAAACCAGATGGCAGGTATAAGAGTCGAGGGGCATAAAAGGGAAGCAGTGGTTGGGAAGGGAGTGAGACAGGGTTGTAGCCTCTCCCCGATGTTATTCAATCTGTATATTGAGCAAGCAGTGAAGGAAACAAAAGAAAAATTCCAAGTAGGTATTAAAATCCAGGGAGAAGAAATAAAAACTTTAAGGTTCGCCAATGACATTGTAATTCTGTCAGAGACAGCAAAGGACTTGGAAGAGCAGTTGAATGGAATGGATAGCGTTTTGAAAGGAGGATATAAGATGAACATCAACAAAAGCAAATAGAGGATAATGGAATGTAATCGAATTATGTCGGGTGATGCTGAGGAAATTAGATTAGGAAATGAGACACTTAAAATAATGAAGGAGTTTTGCTATTTGGGGAGCAAAATAACTGATGATGGTCGAAGTAGAGAGGATATAAAATGTAGACTGGCAATGGCAAGGAATGCGTTTCTGAAGAAGAGAAATTTGTTAATGTCGAGTATAGATTTAAGTGTCAGGAAGTCGTTTCTGAAAGTATTTGTATGGAGTGTAGCCATGTATGGAAGTGAAACATGGACGATAAATAGTTTGGACAAGAAGAGAATAGAAGCTTTTGAAATGTGGTGTTACAGAAGAATGCTGAACATTAGATGGGTAGATCACATAACTAATGAGGAAGTATTGAATAGGATTGGGGAGAAGAGAAGTTTGTGGCACAACTTGACTAGAAGAAGGGATCGGTTGATAGGACATGTTCTGAGGCATCAAGGGATCACCAATTTAGCATTGGAGGGCAGCGTGGAGGGTAAAAATCTTAGAGGGAGAGCAAGAGATGAATACACTAAGGAGATTCAGAAGGTTGTAGGTTGCAGTAGGTATTGGGAGATGAAGAAGCTTGCACAGGATAGAGTGGCATGGAGAGCTGCATCAAACCAGTCTCAGGACTGAAGACCACAACAACAACAACAACAACAACGATGTCATCATAGCGACTTTGGTTACTAAAGTCAATAATTCAATCAAGAAGGCTAGGAGAATATTCCTGCTAGAAAGAGCAGATAGTTCATAGCATTACACATCGACAATGAATTAACGTCATTTAGTTCCACTACGATGGATGTAGAGGAAGTATGGAAAATTGACTTCATTTAGTTCCAGTACGATGGACGTAGAAGAATTATGGACAACGTTTAGGCGGACTGTACGCCAAATTCTGGAGAAGTATGGGCCGAGTAAGTGGATTAAGGATGAAAAAGATCCACTGTGGTTTAATAACCAAAATCGAAAAACGCTGAGGATACAAAGGCTGTTGCACTCTTGGTTCAAGAGAGAACGCACAAATAAAACCAAATGGCTGTAAGCACTACGGGACTTAACATATGAGGTCATCAGTGAAAAAAAAAAGTTCAAATGGCTCTGAGCACTATGGGACTTAACATCGGAGGTCATCAATCCCCTAGAACTCGTAACTACTTAAACCTAACTAACCTAAGGACATCACACACATCTATGCCCGAGGCAGGATTCGAACCTGCGACCGTAGCAGCCTCGCGGTTCCGGAATGAAGCGCCTAGAAGCGCTCGGACACTTAATTTTAGGAAAGTGTGGTTCATCTTAAAGAGACCGCATAAGGACACTAGTGAAACCCATTGTTGAGTGCCGGCCGGTGTGGCCGAGCGGTTCTAGGCGCTTCAGTCTGGAACTGCGCGACCGCTACGGTCGCAGGCTCGAATCCTGCCTCGGGCATGGATGCGTGTGACTTCCTTAGGTTAGTTAGGTTTAAGTAGTTCTAAGTTCTAGGGGACTGATGACCTCAGCAGTTAAGTCCCATAGTGCTCAGAGCCATTTGAACCATTGTTCAGTGTTGTTCGAGTGACTGGGATCCGCACCAGATCGAATTTAAGGAAAACATCGAAGCAGTTCAGAGGCGGGCTGCTTGATTTGTTATGTGTACGTTCGAACAACACGCAAGTATTATGGATATGCTTCGAGAACTCAAATGGGAATCACGAGAGGGTAGGCGACGTTCTTTTCTAGGACCACTGTCCTTAAAATTTGTTGTTGTTGTGTGGTCTTCAGTTCCGAGACCGGTTTGATGCAGCTCTCCATGCTACGCTACGAGGGCTATGCCGAATTTTTTAGCAGAATGTGTGAAAAAAATTTATTTGCAAAAAAACATTCACAACTTTTCAAAACACTCTCCACTAACATATATACATTTTTCCATTCTCTGAAACCACTTAGAAAATGTGTCAGCCCAAACTTCTTTTGGTATGTCACGTAGTGCACTCTCATACGCTGCAATGGCTTCTTCATCTGATGAAAACCGCTGCCCTCGAATTTTTTCCTTAGTCTTAGGGAACAGAAAGAAGTCACAGGGGCCAGGTCAGGTGAATAGGGGGGGGGGGGGGGGATGGAGTAACACTCGCACTTTTTCCTTCTCTGGAAAGTCCATCGTTCTGGCAGCCCTGTGAACAGATGCATTGTCATGATGGAGCAAGAGGTGCCTACTCTTAGACTTTGGGTGCTGTGACTTCCATGTGGCGATGACTTTTGGAAGACAATCGTTCACGTACCAATCAGCACTGACTGCACGGCGTGTGTCCAAGGTCACAGGGGTGAGATGCCCAATCTTTGTGAAAAAAGTTGCCACCATCTTTTATCCAGAGCTCCGACTTCGTCAAACTTTTGTGGGTAATTCCTCCCCTGGAAAGCATCACACAGAAGACTGTCTCTTCGTTTCAGAGTCATAAGGGTAGACCCACGTTTCATCACCTGTGACGATATTGTAGGTGTCTTGGGACTTCCCTCCATTGAATTTTTCGAGCATGAAACGACACCAGTCCACTCTCGCCTCCTTTTGGCTTTCTGTCAAGGAATGTGGGACCCAATGGGCACATCTCTTAGTAAGGCCTAAGTGACTATGAACGGTGGTCTGTGCTGCTGTTGATCCAATATTTATGGTACCATCAATGTCGCAAAATGTAAGATGTAGATCTTCTTTGATCATTTTCCTCACAGCATCAATGTTTTCTGGAGTCACAGCTGTTGCTGTCCGACTGGGATGAGGTTCATCTTCATTGACTGCCCGATCCCTGGAAAACTTGCGAAACCAGTTTTTCCAACTGTGGCCCTTGAAGGGGAAGCTTCACACGCAGCAAAGAAGAATGGCATTCTTCGGCACTTAAGCCCTTTTTATAATCGTAAAAAACCATGGCGCGAAAGTCGCGGCGCGACAGCTCCATCCTGCACCGTCTCTGACTCAGCACTGCCTGTTCTTTCTTACCGCGCTGTGGAGGGGAGGGGGGGGGGGGGGGGAATCACCGCTAGCCAGGGGCTCCGCGCGCACGTCCCAGGGTCGGAAAACATCGCTTTTTCGAATGAAAACAACCCCATTGTCCTTCGCCTTACCGTTTACGGGCTGCTAAAAACTTTCGGCACAGCCCTCGTATCCTGTGCAAGGTTCTTCATCTCCCAGTATCTACTGCAACCTACATCCTTCTGAATATGCTTAGTGTATTCATCTCTTGGTCTCCCTCTACGATTTTTACCCTCCAAGCTGCCCTCCAGTACTGAATTGGTGATCCCTTGATGCCTCAGAACATGTCTTACCAACCGATCCCTTCTTCTAGTCAAGTTGTGCCACAAACTCCCCCCCAATTCTATTCAATACCTCATCATTAGTTCTGTGATCTATCCATCTAATCTTCAGCATTCTTCTGTAGCACCACATTTCGAAAGCTTCTGTTCTCTTCTTGTCCAAACTATTTATCGCCCACGTTTCACTTCCATACAAATACTCAATGTTAACAAATTTCTCTTTTTCAGAAACGCTTTCCTTGCCACTGCCAGTCTTCATTCATATCCTCTCTACTTCGACCATCATCAGTCACTTTTCTCCCCAAATAGCAAAACTCTTTTACTACTTTAAGTGTCTCATTTCCTAATCCAATACCCTCAGCATTGCCCGATTTAATTCGACTACATTCCATTATCCTCGTTTTGATTTTATTGATGTTCATCTTAAATCCTCCTTTCAAGACACTATCCATTCCATTCAACTGCTCTTCCAAGTCCATTGCTGTCTCTGACAGAATTACAATTTCATCGGCGAACCTCAAAGTTTTTATTTCTTCTCCATGGATTTTAAAACCTACTCCGCATTTCTCTTTTGCTTCCTTCACTGCTTGCTCAGTATACAGATTGAATAACATCAGGGAGAGGCTACAACCCTGTCTCACTCCCTTACCAACCACTGCTTCCCTTTCATGTCCCTCGACTCTTATAACTGCCATCTGGTTTCTATACGAATTGTAAATAGCCTTTCGCTCCCTGTATTTTACCCCTGCCACCTTCAGAATTTGCCGGCCGCGGTGGTCTCGCGGTTCTAGGCGCGCAGTCCGGAACTGTGCGACTGCTACGGTCGCAGGTTCGAATCCTGCCTCGGGCATGGATGTGTGTGATGTCCTTAGGTTAGTTAGGTTTAAGTAGTTCTACGTTCTAGGGGACTAATGACCACAGCAGTTGAGTCCCATAGTGCTCAGAGCCATTTGAACCATTTTTAGCCTTCAGAGTTTGAAAGAGAGTATTCCAGTCAACATTGTCAAAAGCTTTCTCTAAGTCTACAAATGCTAGAAACGTTTAGGGAACCGACATTTGATGCTGAATGCAGAACTGTTCTACTAGCGCCAAAGATCATTTCGCGCGATTAGGGTTCGTACGGAACCATAGAGATAGTTGCTTTTCCCTCGTTCTGTATGAGAGTGGAACAAGAAAGGAAGTGACTCGTAATGGTAGAAGGTACCCTACGCCACGCATCTTATGATGGCTTGCGGAGATGTAGATCGGGATTGGCTACCACCGTGCCAGCTCCGCTGCACAAGTGAACGTGTGCGGCGTCTGCTACACAGCCGGGTAACCTTAACATCGAAGTTTGTAGGCAGGTCCCGGGGAATCACTCTCTCCATGGCTTCTCGAATGCGACCTTCGCAGCGGCCAGTTAGCTGTGTTCACGGCAAGATCACAGAACTGCGTCTGAATTGCAAGTGCACCGTGTTTTCGTCTGTAGATGCGTGGGGAGAGATAATTCTGCTCTGTCAGTTATATCAGAGGGCGCTGCGCTATTAGCAGTGCGTGGCATTTTTGCATACATAGACATACACTTAAGAGCCACCTGCTCACTAGCGTGCCTGGCCAGTTTTGGAACGCAGCACAGCAGCGATTCTAAGTACCATGGATTCCAGTAATCTTTGATAGGCTTCCGGTGGTATACGACGGCTGTTCGGAAAGTAAAGTCCGATCGGTTCGCGAAATGAAAACCACAGTGAAAATCAAAAAATTTTTATTCGCAAGTTAGCCACACCTTCCAGTTACCTCTCTAAATATTCGCCATTCCGACTTAAAACATTTGTCGTGGCGTTGTGCAAACGTTCCAGCACCCTCGTCACAGAAAGCAGCCACCTGTGCTTTCTCCACACTAGTCTGCATTTCGTTGTTTGTGCCAAAATGCTGTCTTCGTTGCCAGCGGTTCATGTGAGCAGAGATGAACAACAGAGGGGGCCAATTAATGGCCGTATTGTGGGTGATCAAACACTTCCCATCGAAAACGCTGCAGGAGCGTCTTCATTGCCTCTGCAGAATACAGTTGAAAATTGTCTTGAAGAAAGAAACGCATGACATTTATGCTATTTGGGCTGCATAGGTTCAGGCGAAATCTCTCACCAGATCAATATACTTAGCGGGAGACACTATTGTTTTAAGCATCTCTACATGATCACTTTGCGCTCTGAACTGAAAAGAGCGACGTAAAGCAATCGACTGGCCACTAAAGACAGTGCCCAACACGTCTGTGCAAAGTACTGTCCGATTTTCACAGTGGTTTCTATTTCTAATACTCGGACCTTACTTCCCGAATGTGCCTCGTATATGGAATAAAAACAGCCACCAGTTCAGGAAGATAGTAGTCAAAAGCTCTTGACCTAGGTTTCAGCTCATATAAATGGGACTTCTGCAGAAATCTTATTACCTAGAAATAAGTATATACAGATAAATGTAAAGTTAAGAAAATTACGAGTTTATGAAAACAGAGCATATACAAAGTGGAGGCTATTAGCATATGCAGTAAAAATACGTCCACTTGTTATCATAAATGCAAGCTGAATGGCCACATGCAAATCATAGCAGAGTGGCCGGCTGGCCAAATGCCTGACACGGACAGTGATATATTTCTAAAAGGCCAAAAGTTATTAATTGCTAAAATAAGCGACAACTTACTTTCTACATGCTGATCATGATGTACCGCCAATAGGCTTAGTCATAATTAAAATTGACAATCGTAAAAACAGCCGTCTGGCTTTGTCATACATAAAATAATACAAATATTAGACGTGGCGTGTGTGACCAGTAACGGATAAACATGCAACTGACAGAGTAACATTCATGGGTGAACAGAAATTGGGAAAACTGCGCCTACATGGCGTTGATACAACCTGTGGTCGATAGCCGCTTGCAAACAGCTGATATAACTGTACCACGTGCTAAAACAGAAATGTTTTTTCAACACAAATTCTGAAGACAGTAAGAGACAGGAAACATCAAAAATTGTTACAATAGGGCAACTAGGCCTGTAAAGGTTACGAGAGAAATGACTTGATTATACACACATTTGCAACATTTTATTGGGAACGCTTATAAAGAGTTTGGCATTCAGAAAACAGTTAGTAGCCCGATGTGATAATTATTTTAATTCGGACACTAGACGAAAAAAATCGAGGAAATTTTTATTTTTCAGTTGCAGTTGGCAATTCAAAATTAAATCATTATTGTTGAAACGATGTTTAAAAATATTAAGTTCTTGCAATAAAGCTAACCTATATCCTTTCTCCTCTCTCCGCAAAATAACAGTATATTCCGAACTACTAGGAGAATGTCCGCTTTGAACGATATGTTGAGCGTTGTGGAGCCATACATATTAATGCCCCCTTTTCCCAGTAAATGTTCCCTGTACTTAGTTTTAATTGGTCTCCCCGTCTGATCTATATAAAAAAGATTTTAAATATGCATGTTCTTTACGTTCTAAGTTGTGTATTCACTTTCCTCTCAAGTTGTTATTAGTTGTAAAAGACACATGGCAACTGCATTTCTTAGAAAGAATCCGTCTAATTTTATACGAAATATTACCTGGAAACATCTACATCTTACCGTTTACTGTCACCTAATGTGGAAAATTTTTTAGAGGATTTCTAACCCAAAATGCTGCCAACTACTGAGGGATTATAGCCGTTATTGGTGGCTATAGATTTAATTACTTTAATCTCATCTCGCAAACTCTCCGATGTTAATGGAGTTATCAGTGCTCGGTGGATACTACAATGGAAGAAGGGCAGTTTATGGGCTTGGGCGTGTGCTGAGTCAGAACGGTATCATAAGAAAAAATTTTCTTACGGAAAATATTAAAGTCTATTTTGTCGTCACGTACTCGTAATGTAAGATCGTGGTAATTCAGTTCTCTGCTAGTGTCTCCCAGTTCTTTTCTAAACACTATTTTTTCATGCAGCCGATTGAAACTGAAGCCGTTAATACGAATAGTACCCAAGACTGGTGTTGTTTCTCGATGTGATTACGTCTATTTTGTCACTGTCTGCTAGATAAAACAAAGTAGACCTTTCTAATACTGCAGTAATTGTAACGCACTCCATAGTGAGACTGTTTTGGTACAAATGGTCATTTTTATGTATCTCATTTACATAAATAGCACGACAGAAGATAATTTACGAAGTACCAGTACCAAATGTCTATTAAGCCTACTACCATGTTAAGAAATAGTTTCACATTTCATCCATATGCACCAGTTTCTCAAGCATGAGGTCGAAAACTAGTAGTACGAAATTTTTATATAAATTTGGAAGCGTCATATCCTTCTGTATAATTTGTTTGACGTCCCCGTTTCTTCTCCTTCCTCTCATCATCACTAATTCTGTAATTATTCCTGCCATTGTCAAAACTTATTCTCCAATTAACTCCACTAACCCTACCAGAATCTCAGTTCCAGTTATCCCGCGTTTATTCCCCGATTAGGTGTTATCACGTATTCGTACAACGCGTTTTGCGCGCTATTCCGAGAATAAAACTTAAAAGTGGCTGTTAACCGGTAAATGTACGACTGATAGGGTAGTGACCTGGTAAAAATTTTCCATCAAAATGTCATTTTCTTGGTTACACCGAGAATATATAATCTTTCTTGGCTCTCTAATGGCTCTGAGCACTATGGGACTTAACTGCTCGATTGGAGATGCTATTTTTCTTGACTTCCGGGAGGCGTTCGATACAGTTCCACACTGTCGCCTGATAAACAAAGTAAGAGCCTACGGAATATCAGACCAGCTGTGTGGCTGGATTTAAGAGTTTTTAGCAAACAGAACACAGCATGTTGTTATCAATGGAGAGACGTCTACAGACGTTAAATTAACCTCTGGTGTGCCACAGGGGAGTGTTATGGGACCATTGCTTTTCACAATATATATAAACGACCTAGTAGATAGTGTCGGAAGTTCCATGTGGCTTTTCGCGGATGATGCTGTAGTATACAGAGAAGTTGCAGCATTAGAAAATTGTAGCGAAATGCAGGAAGATCTGCAGCGGACAGGCACTTGGTGCAGGGAGTGGCAACTGAACCTTAACATAGACAAATGTAATGAATTGCGAATACATAGAAAGAAGGATCCTTTATTGTATGATTATATGATAGCGGAACAAACACTGGTAGCAGTTACTTCTGTAAAATATCTGGGAGTATGCGTGCGGAACGATTTTGAAGTGGAATGATCATATAAAATTAATTGTTGGTAAGGCGGGTACCAGGTTGAGATTCATTGGGAGACTCCTTAGAAAATGCAGTCCATCGACAAAGGAGGTGGCTTACAAAACACTCGTTCGACCTATACTTGAGTATTGCTCATCAGTGTGGGATCCGTATCAGATCGGGTTGACGGAGGAGATAGAGAAGATCCAAAGAAGAGCGGCGCATTTCGTCACAGGGTTATTTGGTAACCGTGATAGCGTTACGGAGATGTTTAACAAACTCAAGTGGCAAACTCTGCAAGAGAGGCGCTCTGCATCACGGTGTAGCTTGCTCGCCAGGTTTCGAGAGGGTGCGTTTCTGGATGAGGTATCGAATATATCGATTCCACCTACTTATACCTCCAGAGGAGATCACGAATGTAAAATTAGAGAGATTAGAGAGCGCACGGAGGCTTTCAGACAGTCGTTCTTCCCGCGAACCATACGAGACTGGAACAGGAAAGAGAGGTAATGACAGTGGCACGTAAAGTGCCCTCCGCCACACACCATTGGGTGGCTTGCGGAGTATAAATGTAGATGTAGATGTAGAAAGACGTCACAAAATGTATTATTTCATCTGCTGACGGTACAACAGAACGCCCGCGCTCGCTGATGTACCATCTCAGGTAGCAGCACTGGCAGCAGTGATAAGATAATACCTTCTATAAAGTTGTAAACATAATGCCGTTTACCTTTCCTCGCTATCTGTAACAGTTATTCGTGGGTTGAACACTGAAACGTCCTCTTAGAAAAATTTATACAAGACTGTGCTTAAACTGACACACAATATTTTTAGCGCAACGCAATCTGCCTTTCAATAATCCCCTGACTAACATTAACCTATACCTTTCACAAATCACTTACCTCACCAAAAATCTTCGTTACTCGAACTATTGCAATACAGCGAGCGCCACTACTGCCAGCTAAATAAAAGATTCAAACTACGGAAGTCACTAACTACTGATAGGCACAGTTAGCAAATGAAAGATTTTAATAGAGAAATGCACACACTTATCGGTACAATGTTGGTCAAAAGCTAAAATTTTCTCATAGTCCATAGAGACAGTCCTGATCATTCATCAAAGTAAAATTGCAGTGTTTTTCTCAAAGTCTGAGCAATAAAAAAAATGCACATGGAAGTAGTGGATTTCCATGCAGTCTTGAAGAAGTAGTGTTGTCCTTTCAACGGAAAGACAGTGCTGACTCTTGACATGCAGACAGGTAATGAGCCACAACAGAGCAAACCCACAGCAGAGTCAGTCGAAGTTTTAAAAAAATTTTGGTAGGTAGGTCGTCACAGAGTAGATCCATTGTAGTCCTGGTAGAGATTACGGTATTGGTGGGCCACCAGAGTTGCAGACCCACTGCAGTCCTTGTAGAAATAATGGTATTGGTGGGTCATCAAAGGTGTAGACCCACTGTAGTCCTTGTAGAGATGGCCAGCAGCCATCTGTTTGACTGTGCAGGCACACAATCACCATTGAAGAGTCTTGCGGATAATATAGCAAGTCCATAACCACCACTTGTGCACTCACAAAAATTGTTTTTGAAATGTCCTTAGAACCAGCAATGCTGTTATCCAGTCCCTTACTGAATTATTAACACACGTGCAAACACTATCAGTCCCTGCTTCTCACTTATTGTCCATATACTATGGCCAACAGAAATGTGTGCAGTGAAATGTAATTTACAAGTTACTTTATTTGATGAACTGGTGTCAATTACAATTTTATAACATAAGAATACAATAACAAAGGTACAAAATATATCATTAAAGAACATAACAATACAGATAACATTTGCAGTAGTACAGGCTTTACAAAAGAATCGAAATAGCAAATACATCAGTGTTACAAAAATTACGACATAAGTACATACATAAAAGATCAGAATAACTTTTGAAACATCAACTTCACACATGAGCATTAGAACAAAACAGAATAAATAATGTGTCAACATCTTTACAAAGTAACAGTATTCCTCATCATAGTGAATGTAGCTTAGTATTACAAAAATTCTGCAACATAAGTCTTATCAGATAAACATATAAAAACCAGTAGAACATAAATACACAAACACATAGTGGGATAACACAAGGAAAGGACAGGGTTTGTTTTCAGTGTAACATTTGGTACTGCAGTCCAACCCAAAACTTCATTCTGTAAATCTTTCGTCATATCTCAACATTTGTTTCCACCAAAAAAATCCTATCAAAGCATGCTTTCTGTATTTATATGTTTACGTATTTCTTACCTCATCATTTATTTTCCAGTATCTTACCTCATCATTTATTTCCAAGAGAATCCTACCTATACCTGCTTTCTGTACATTATTCGTATAACCTCTCAGTGTATTTCTTCCAATTCATCACAGCTCATTCTTTTATATAGGCTACCCCCTCTTAAGCTAACTTAAATCTACTGAGCTCAGATGCTAAAATAAGGGACGAGGCAATGCAGCAGCACAAAACAATTAACACAAACAGCAATGATAAAAAAAATGGAAAGTGGCAAAAAAGGCAGCAATATTACAACTAATATAAGGCAATGCGCAGCAAACAAGAAAAATAAATCATTTATAAAATTGGCTTAACCTAGTAATACAAAGTGACATTCAGTAGCACTATGCATGGCAAACAGCAGCAGCAAATGCTATAACTTATACCTAAACATGACAAAGCTCAAGCAGAAAAAATGTTACACTAAAGACAACAATGCAGATAAGGACAATGTCTATTCACATCTTAATGTCTATGTAATTAAAGTGGTGCACCACAAAAACTAATGCTACAACAAATTACCAAGTACTTGAAACGAAAATTATATACACAGTTACTGTTATTAGTCGCTTCTTATTGCTCTTTCCATTCCAAGAGCTCCTTTTTCGAAGAATGTGGATCATAAAATAATTATTTAATAGATCTGTTGACAGAAAGTGTTCACATTAGCAAATGTATTTAATTTAATTTTATAAAACCAATGTTGCAACACAGCTGGAAAACAGATATCAAATGAAATAAGCAACTATGTACAAAGCATAAAAATATCATTCAATAGTCATGCGACATTTCATAAGTTAGTACAAATTCTCTCAACTCTTGTAGAAAGGCACTTGTCATAATCAGGTATGCAGATGTAAGAATGTTTCCAAGAAATAAGCGTATCGTATTTGCGGTACTTTCTACAAGGACGGTCAATAGCGAGGATAATGGCCTCTCTTTTTTTTTTACCTGTGCTTCTGAAAGGCACACACTAATGGCTTGTTTCCCGGTGGCTGTCGCCCAGCTGGGTGCCCACAACGCCATGCAGGTGGTCACTTAACTGTCTTACCGAAATATTTACGACACCAGTTTCCGCTACAGTGGCAGTCTCAAATAAAAATATTTTCACAGGTTGAGAATTTGCGTTACAAATCTGTAGAAATAAAATCATTTAAATATAACAGTGTCCAAAAAATTTTCGCCAGCATAGTGATACATTCACGCATATACACACATTTCATAACACTTAATGTACGATTCTCGGTTTCCAACATCCTTTTTCACAAACCAGAGTCCCTAACCACTACTCATTATTCCTTACCTTATTACACATATACATATTCGTCGACACTTCTTTAATATCTCATCATAATAAATATGTAGCATAATCAAATTCCTCATATAGCATCAGCTTATTGATGATAAACATCCCTCAACAGCATAATACACATAGTCATCGTAATAATAACATTGTAACACCTCAGTCAACTGTCAAAATCGTCGTAGCTTCCTCCAATAATTTCAAAACCTAAAAAAAAATTCTCTGCTCATGTCAAAAGTGTCATCTGCCTCAAACGTACTTTAAAAATCAAGATCCAATACCAAATACATCATTCAAAGCTCTCATAGTGTCACAATGGTTCCAAAAAAATATGAAAATTTCATAAAGTACAGATAAAATACAATTTCATAAGTATGAAGTTATCCAACTGTGTAATTACGTAAACATCTGTCACTGATGTAGTAAAATAAATATTTGTCTCTCTCAGTTAAATGATCAGATAGCTGTGTAATTCTGTGTTAGAGAAACATGGTACCGATGTGTAAAGTTGTATAAGCAAATACCATATTAGCTAGGGCTCCTTGTGCTTGCCAAACACATGGTACACAAAGTAATCGTGTACCCCCCTGAGGATTAATGTAATTATATCCTCAGATGTTACAGGTTACAGCAATGGAATGAAATGTATCACGGAAAACCTTTGTATCATTGTACTTCAAATATCTTTAAAAATAAATGTTTTCAGTACAAAATTAATCAGTCAACTACACGTACTGTAGCGCTAAACTGTGCGTCGTGTTGTAAGATAATCTCTGTGGAAGTGTCGTAGTTATCGTCCTCCGAAAGCTAAGTTCTGCAGAAGTCAATGTACTCACCTCATGATAAACAAAAGTGAAATGCTTTGCGTATAGATATCATAGTTACTACGCTTATTGCTGTGATGAAGTAAGTACTGTACTGTAACGTATTGTTCTGCTACAGAAAAGGCTGTCTCATTGTAGCTATACCACAAAGTTACTACTAAAACATGTTTTACTTTCCAGAATAATACAGAAAAACTGTGCAGATATAAAACAGATACAGTGCAAAAGCAACATTGTAAATTGTCACTCATTAGTAGCGTCGTGATAAAATCGTATAGCTGTCACATAAACTAACCACTGAGTCATCTGGTATCTCACAGAAAATACTTTAAATCTAGAATTTATTTTCAAGTAAACCAAAATGTTGCATTAAAATCTCATTAGCAGTACTGGTAAATGTTCTAAGTATGTCAGCCTTATAGTCGTTACGTAATCGTGCAACTAACAACAAGAATGTACACGCACAATAACACTGTGACGTCTGTTTACTATAACAATGCATTCGTAATTTCTGTTTAAATAAGTTCTCTTGGTTCTTGACTGGATATTTAACTTCAAACATGGTTGCATGTTAACAGATTTTAAGTCTGACAAATTGTACTTGTAGCGTGAAGTGAAAAATTTTATGGCAAAGACAAAGTTAAAAAGCAGATTATTTTTCAATAAACGGTTTTACATTTGATATGTGGTACAGTCTTCTACTCTTCATAGTACTCAGAGTTTCAGCTTGAAAGCAATTAGCATGCAGTATACGTCGGTAAAGAATACTGGCTTTTTCTCAAGGTTAGCGTCTATGTTATTTTTCTCTGAGCCAGCCGGCGCACGTGGCTGCCTGCGGTGCGAGTCATTGTCTGTCTCTTTGTTGGCGCGCGCCGTTCTTGGGGTTAGGAGACCTAACTTCTACAAATTCACCTTGTCGAGAGTGCCCTGCTCTGTTTGAATGCCGCCAGTTCTGATGGAATTCAGGTTTGTCGTTACGATCATATCGTCTGTCGTCATGTCGGTAGATTCCATAATTTCTTTCAAGTCGGTCATGTGGTGGAGAATTTCTCCCAGAATCGCAACTGCGCGGTGGACCGTTGCGTCTGAAATTGTTCTGTCTCACTTGATAATAACTATGTTGGTTCCCATTTTGTCTGTTTCTCTGATTGTCTCTGTCATATTCATTACTACGGAAATGCGATCGTTCTCTGTAATTATTTTTACTCTGCCAATGGTTGTCATACGTGTGGTGTCTGCTTTGGTCACGATTTGCGTTGTAAGAATAGCCTTGTCGTGTCCAGTTATTGTTTCTGTCGTCATGGAATTGTGACAGATGTGACCTGCGTTTGTTGTGTTTTCGCGTTTCGCGATTCTCAGTGTCAATTTCTAATTCTTGTAACAGTCCCTGAAAAGCTTCAATGTCGTCTTTGCAACGCCCTGCCAAAATAATATTCCTTACATGTTCAGGCAATTTCATTATGCAAATGCGGATGAGTTCTGAAGGGCTATATGGGTTTGAAAGATATTGATTCTTATGCAACATGTCTTCAAAATATTTGACAAGACTGGAAAATTCAGATTGTTCAAAGTGTTTCATCATCATGATGCTATGTTTTACTCGGTCTTGTGTAGCTTGAGACCAATATGCTGAAGGGAAGGCATGATAAAATTCTCCTTCACTGTGACAATCGTGAATGACCGATCGCATTCTTACCGCTGGTTCATTCTCCAAGTAGCCACACATAAATTCTAATCTGTGCTCTAACGACCAGTTGGGAGGAAAACAATGAGAGAATTGAATGAGCCACGCTTGTGGATGAATGTCGTTGCCAGAATTCTTAAATGTTTTGAATTTACGTGCAGTAATGAACAGCTTATAGTCAAAATCATCGTGTCGGCGAGTAGCATATCGGTCATTGTTACGTCGTGTCGGCGGTTCCATCTCAAAATTCGGTGCACCTTGCCAATTTCTTTCATGATTTTCGAAATGCCCTGTATTATTATTTTGTGGCTTTTCCGTATTTCTAAGTTCCTCTTCCCTTGTTGGAGCGCGAGTGTCCTCTGAAATATATAATTTTTGTATTACCTGCGTCAACTGATCTTGTACTTTCCGGATTTCTCTTTTGTATTGCGTATTAATTTGATTCTGATTTTGTTTGAATTTCTTAATTTGTTCATACTCTTCTGTGTCAGTGATGGCTAGAGGTCTTGTGTCATTCAGATCATCATCTACCTTTGCAGATAAATTAGTGAACTGATCCGAAAGTTCGGCTACTTTCTCCGATAGTGAACACATTTCCTCAGTGTGTTTTTCTGAACCAAATTTCAGAGTGTCCATTTGTGTTGAAATCGAATCTACTGTGTCCTTTAAGTTTTCCTGAGTTCTTGCAAGTTGCGTAACCGAATCGGTGGATGCAACTGAGTCCATTGTAGCTTGCAAGGTATCGTGATTTTCACGAACAATAGTTTGCAATTCTTTTATGGCTGCTTCGTGATTCTGTAATGCGTTTCCATGCCGCGTAAAAATAGGTTGAAAATGCTCACAAATTTGTGTTTTTACGTCATTACAGATTTTTTGACATTTCGATTCAATGTTATGTAACTGAGTAGTTAAATCTTCACGTGTTTGTTCAAGTGTGGTGTCTAACTTTCGAAGATTTTGTTCCATTGTGTCTAACTTTTGAAGAGTTTGCTGTGTTCGTCTCTGATTTTGTTCCGTTGTGTCTAACTGTTGCTGGGTTTGTCTCTGATTTTGTTTCACTTGTTGCATTAATTGCAATAATAATGCATTAGTGTCTGGAACCTGTTCCTCTATGCTTTTTGGCAGTGCATTTGCACCGGTAACATTCATATTTTGACAAGCCAAAAATGTGTCTTGACTTATTTGAGAAAACAGTGAGGACGCAAAACCTGAATGTACAGTATTTGCAAGATTGTGCCCTGTCATTTCGGATTCCTGACGTGAGCTGTTGCCGACCGATCGATCGATAATGCTTCCCTGTTCACTAACTGTTTCACTGTCTACACCATTGTTTGCAGCCCGCTCCATTTCCCTATGCACTATTACCAAATTACTATTTTGAACATTAGTTAATTCATTACTCGGTGGCGCTAACACACTGCTTTCGTCTTCACTGTCATTTCTCAGTTTACTTTGAAGCCTAGTATTACGTTTTTCACACGCCATTATTGTCACAATATTTCACACAATAACACAGGAAAGCACAATTTGAAGAGCAAAAATAAGAGAACACATTAAGGTAACACTGAAAATAATATCTAGTTAATTGCAAGCGCAGCTGCGAAATACTTGGTGCAACTCTACATGCATGCTACAACTGTTGTACTGTACAACAATGAAAGACTATAACTACAAAGGAGATTCTCTCTACAATTACGCGCTAGCAATAAACAAAATCTACACTAATTACACAAACTACAAGAAAAAATCAAAAGACTCCAGTGAGGTATCCTCGGCTAAGGGTCGACATATGAAACGTCCCCTTTGAACAATTATACGAGACTGTTCTTAAACTGACACACAATATTTTTAGCGCAACGCAATCTGACTTTCAATAATCCCTACAAAAGAATGGCCCTGACTAACATTAACCAATATCTTTCACAAATCACTTACCTCACCAAAAATCTTCGTTACTCAAACTATTGCAAAACAGCGAGCGCCACTACTGCCAGCTAAATAAAAGATTCAAACTACGGAAGTCACTAACTACTGATAGGCACAGTTAGCAAATGAAGGATTTTAATAGAGAACAAACAATGTATTTACCTTAATAGTCATAATATATATATATATATCAGTTCATGACATCAATTCTTACAAATTTCAAAACTCCGCCATCTCTCTCCCCACGTCCACCGCTGCTGGCGGCTCACCTCCTACTGCGCAACGCTACGCGCTGTTAGCATCCAGCTGCCGCTGCCCAACACTACAATGGCAGACAACAATGCAAACCAGCCAAAGACTGCACACGGCACAGCCAGTGATTTTTATACAGAGCGCTACGTGGTGGCGGCGTTACCAATAAAAAAAACCTAAACAGCCTACTTACAACACTGTTAAGATAACCTGTCATAATAAGGGTCCACTAAAGACTATACAAATATTTACTAAGCAGTCTCTTTCATTGAACATATTTTAGCTACCAAACACCACTACCTACATAACTGGCTGTGTGTAGAGCGCTCATGTATGTTTTGGCGACTCTCCTTCCAACCTAGATAACTACAGCTGTAGGAGCTCCCAAAGTACTACTGTAAGACCCCAAGACGGCACTCACAGATGAAAACAATTGCCAGAGCATTCACAGAAGCTATAGAGTCTGAAGCAGTCATGAAGAAAGTGGATTTTTTGCGTAATTCTAAGTGTGTATTGGTGAGAAACTCAGAACTACCAAATAAAAACTGAGCTGTATGCAAGATTGTTTGGGCAGTGCTCGGTGTCAAGGATGGGCATAAACTTGTAATTTGAGCTTTCTGTCGACCACCATGCTCACTCCCAGGTGTAACCGAACAGTATAGAGAACACCTTAGTTCGATGATGTCAACCTTCCCTGATGATACTGGCATCATTTGAGGAGACTTTAATCATTCACCAAATGATTGGAAAAATTAGTTTTGTAAATGGCGTGTGCTCCAAGACATCCTTCTAAACATCACCAAATGCCTTCTGTGAAATCTACTTAGAAGAGATACAGTAGTCCATAAGCTCACTCACAATAGAAATACATTAGATTTAATCGTGATAATTAGACCATATCGAAACTGGCATCAGTCATCAGCAGCAACTAGACACTAAATTACAAAGGTCAGCTGAAACAAAGAGGAAAATTTAGAGGTTCAGTAAACTAGATAAAGAGGAACTCAAAACATTTACCTCTGGGAATGTATGGAAGAACTGTGGCTCAATTTTAAAATGAAAGTTGACTATGCCTTGGATACATATGTACCCAGTGGGACAGTTCATGATAGCAGGAATTTCCATGATATACAGTCACTGTAAAGGAGCAGTTACTAATGAGTAACAGCTCTAATATAACGTATAGGGCTATAGACAGAGATGCTGAATGAAAGGCGTTTGGATGTCATGAGGACAAACCTTAAATGACTACTGTAGCACAATCTTTTCACAAGAACTCTCACAGATTCCAAAGATATTTTTGTCATGCCTAAAGGCTATCAGTGGCACCAAAGTTAGTATCCAGAAACTCATGGATGACACAGGAACTGAAATTGAGGGTAGCAAAGTAAAAGCAGAAATATTGAATTACTAAGTAATATATTGAAGTACTGCCTCAACCCGCCAGGGAAGCCCAGTGCGCTAACGCACTGCTTCCTGGCCTTGGGAAGGCGCGCTGGCTCCGGATCGAATCCGCCCGGCGGATTAACGACGAGGGCCGGTGTGCCGGCCATCCTAGATGTGGTTTTTAGGCGGTTTTCCACATCCCGCTAGGTGAATACCAGGCTGGTCCCCACGTTCCGCCTCAGTTGCACGTGTTGCAGACATTTGAAACACGTCTGCAATATTTCACGATTTACACTAGACACAGACAGTTGGGGTACACTGATTCCATCCTGGGGGGTACGGGGTGGCGGCAGGAAGGGCATCCGGCCATCCCTAACACTAAAATTTCCAAATCCGTTGAACCATGCCGACCCTGCGATCGGTGCAGTACTATGGCGTAAGAAAAAGAAAGAAAGAATACTGAAGTACTGCCTCAGTTTACTTCTCACACCACTACAAAGAAGGGTATTATAGATGTCGGAAACTGTGGCATTGAGAAACAAGTGAAATCGCTAAAATTATACAAGACTCCAGGTACTGGATGAATACCTATCAGATACTACACAGGATTCACATCTGAGGAGGCTTTCATTTTAACCTTAATATAGGGTGTAACTATACTCACTATACAGAGTTTGACGACACATTCCTTATACCAAAACAACGCAAAAAGTCTAGGAAATATTGGCTCTAAAATGCATACCTTGAGGTCTATGAGCACTTGTTTATTTTAGAGACTGTGAAACACATCTCTTGCACACAAAGCTCTTTGCTTTCCATAGTTTGGTAAGGGGATAGTATGGACCAAAACAAGATTAAAAGTCTAGTAAACATAGGTTCTAAAATGCATAGTGTCAGAGCTATGAGCACTTGCTCATCTTCTCTACTATGAAACACATCTCTTCTATTGAACAAATGCTCGTTGCGCTTAAGGTATGACTTAAAACATGTTTACTGGAAATTTTTCCTTATTTTGGTCCATACTACCTCCTCCCAAAGTATGGAAAGCAAAGAGCTTGCAGTAGACGGCATGAGTTTCACAGCAGTATTGAAGATGAACAAGTGCTCGAGGCTCTTAAGGTATACATTTTAAAGCCCATGTATACTAGATATTTTTTTTGTTTTATGTAAGTACCTGTTCGCACAGCCTGTAAAGGAATTTAGTTACACACTGTAAATCGTACGTCCCTTGAACAAAAATATTTCCGTCATTGGAAGAAAGCACGGTCACAGCAGTCTACAACAGAGGCAGCACAAGAGTTCCACAAAACTCTCGTCCTATGTCACGACGTCCATCTTTTGAAGAATCCTAGAGCATATCTGAACTCAAATATAATGAACAGCATGACCTCCACGATGCCAGCCAGCATGGGTATGAAAACATCGATAATAAGAAAGCTGCCTTTGATTCGCATGAGGAAGCCACGGCTGAAGACAATCACGTAGATGTAGTGTTTCTTGACTTCAAAAAAGCATTTGACTCGGTAGCACGCCAATGATATATAAAAGTCGGATTATATGGGATACCAAACAAAATTTATGATTGCTTAAGGATTTCTTGGCAGGAAGGAGACTGACTACATGCTTTAAATGTTTAAAATTGTGCGCCTCATAAAACTCAGGAACGTAGTATCCAGTGAACACAACATCAATAATGACAACTGCAATCAGCGACTTATTCATGTATCTAGGTGTAACAATTTTTAGGGATACGATATGGGATGATCACATAGGCTTAATTATAGGTAAAACATGTGGCATACTTAGTTCATTGACATAATGCTGGGAAAATGCAGTCATTCTACAAAAGAGACTGCTAACAAATCACTTGCTTATTCTACAAAGGAGGCTGTTAACAAATCACTTGCGTATTTCATCTTCGACTATTTCTCAAGTTTGTGGGACCCATACCAAATATGACTAACGGCGGATATTGAAAGTGTACAAAAAGGTGCAGCAAGAATGGTCACGAAGATGCTAAGAAACGTCAACAGGTGGAATCTGAGGGCAGACGCCAACTGTTCTGCTGAAGCCTATGCGAGCGTGTGGATGCTATTCCGTCATTCTGTGCAACGGATTAATCTGAGATGTACCCTTTACCCTGTGGCTCCTGCAAGATGCAATTTCCACCCCCACACTACTACAGAAGTCAGACAGACGCTCCTAACGTTCTAAAAGAAATGCCTGAAAAACTTTCAGCCATAAATATCTTCTGGAGTCGTCCGCTGTAATGAAATGACACAAAAATTCACAAAATTTCTTACGTAGCTAGTGGGATACTTGGGTACTGGAGAAACATGAAACTAACGAAAATTATTATTTATTTTGCAAAAATTCTGAGAAATCACATGACATTTTTAGTTTTGAATTGAACAAGTTATATCTTGGTTCTTTTCGGAATGTGAAGTTACCTCTCAAGGATAGGATTCGCTAATGAAATTTCTATACAAAGTTTAAGATTGTTATTGACTTGGGAGAGTGGCTGAGAGCTGCGCCTACTCAATTTGAATAATTATCCATTGGAAGGCTGCTAGGTATGGTCGAGGCTGTCGCGTGTGAAATGCTGTGAAGTGTACTGTTGTGGAGGAAATATGGGGCTCGCAAGAGCTGTAGCGCACAATACCGTAAGCTGCGATGACTGCTGTCTGCGCCGCTCGCTGCTGACAAATAAGATAACTCTCGTTCTATCTGGATTGACCTTCGCCAATCAAACTCTCCTTACACCTTGATGAAGTCAAGGACTCCTCTTCGCCCCCTAATCTAACCATTGTCGTGGTACACCGGTCAGACAACCAGTCCACCACGATGCCACTCAAAAATTCACTCGCAGGCGTTTAACTATAACTCTGTCCGTTCACACCGCTCAATAAGTGTGGTGGCCAACACAGTGAACAACGCTTAATCGCAAGAACTCTATATAGAGTCGCACTTCGATTCGCTCTAGACAGAGGTGCTCTCCCACTAAAGTACTGAGGAGCGACTTGTTCCTCGCTCTTTGAGTACGTGTACGAGCGCACACGTTCTCATTACGTGTTTCGCTCCAAGAGATACAACGGAACGGCCCCTCTCCGTGCCAGACGTGGAGGGGTATGTCTTTCGGTCTCTTCCATTACTCCTTCAGCTCAAGGCATCAGAAATATCGTCTGGCAATCAGCTTTGCTCTTCTAAAACAGGAGAATGACGTTTCGTTTAAGGCGACCAATCCGGAAATCTGTAGCATCGGCGTTTGGCGTTTGCTGTCTCCCTGTGAAAATCTCTGAAACTGCATGCTATATTTGTAAAGAATGCGTAGGTTGGGCGCTCCCACACAATTTAGCGGAATTTGCTTTTAAGCCGAACACGTCCCCTCTTTCACTCGGGCAAACGCTGTCCACTCCACAGGCGGCCCCCGGCCGACGTAGATAGGTTGTCTCGTCCTCTGAAGGACCGGCGTCCTGGCATGCGGTGTTTGCTTCTCCCAAACTAAAAGCTTTTGTGAACATCGTGTCTTGAATGTGTGTGTGTACGCCAGCCTCGAGTATTTCAACCATGATGCGCACTTGCGATTTATTAGTTATTGGCATATCGTTTACATGAATTCATACACCATTGACTTTATCTTATCCAGTTTGGGTTCGAATGAAGCGTCTTGATGTGCGGAATATGATTGTGGGGGCGGAATATGTAAGCAATGAAGGTCAGGAGATCACGACGTCTTACACCTACATACAAAGTTTCAAGAGCCAGTCAGCGTTGAGCGAGTTATTTAAGAATATATTGTTATCCTTCTAGTCACTGCTCCCACCGTGTGAGGTGGCGCAGTGGTTTATCACACTGGATTCGCATTCAGGAGGACGGCGGTTCAAATCCTCGTCTGCTCATCCAGACGAAGGTTTCTCATGATTTTCCTACATCGCACCAGGCAAATGCCGGAACGGTTCCTTTGAAAAGGCACTGCAAATTTTCTTCACCATCCTTTCGTAATCCAAGGTTGTGGTCCGTCTGTAATGGCGTTTGTGTAAGCATTCTTCTCGCATCCCATACGCGGTTGGAACTGGTAGAAACCTTAATGTATGGTACAATGGGAAGTATCCTTCACAGTGGTTTGTAGAGTATTTGTACGGATGTAGAATAAGGCTCCCCCGCCGAATAAATAATCCCGACACGAACTTGCTCCTCTCCTTTGACAGCAGTGATCGAAAGAGGATTTTTGTAAGCAATCTCCTTTACAAACATTCCTTGAATTTTTTGTGCGTATATCTAATTACCTATAAGAAAATTTTTATGGAACAAATAATTTCAAACACAAAGTCTAAGAAACAGCACTGATTGATCATCAACAAATAATCTTAAAGCAATCCAAATCATTTTTGAAAGTACTTAGTGACCAGTTTAGATTATGAAACCATTCTCACACCAAAACTTGCACAGTGAGGAGATGGTGTTGGCAACACCGAGGGAGTAACAGCTTCTATCAGATAATATCATAACAGTAAATTATTTGAGGGAAACATTTTGTTGTTTAATTTCATTATTATCTGTGACACGTAGTAAGGGCTTACTAGACGTCACACAAATCTCCTTCATTGACCCAATGTACACCATCAATTTTTTAAATCCAGAATGTAACCTATGTGATGGCTTTGCTTCATGTCATGACACCCGGATTCTCCGACCTATTTACACTGAGGTGACAAATGTCTTGGGATATGCACATATACATATGGCGGTAGTATCACGTACACAAGGTATAAAAGGGCAGTGCGTTGGCGGAGCTGTTATTTGCACTGGGGCGATTTACATGAAAAGGTTTCCGACGTGATTATGGCCGCACGACGGGAATTAAAGGACTCTGAACGCGCAGTGGTGTTTGGAGCTGGGCGCAAAGGAGTTTCCATTTCGTAAGTTGTTAGGGAATTCAATATTCCGTGATCCACAGTGTCAAGAGTGTGCCGAGAATACCAAATTTCAGGCATTACCTCTCGCCACGCACAACACAGTGGCCGGCGGCCTTCACTTAATGACCGAGAGCAGCGGCGATTGCGTAGAGTTGTCAGTGCTGACAGACAAGCCACACTGCGTGAAATAATCGCAGAAGTCAGTGTGGGACGTACGATGAACGTGTCCGTTAGGTCAGTGATGCGAAATGTGGCGATAACGGGCGATGACAGCAGACGCCACGAGAGCCTTTGCCAACAGCACGACATCGCTTGCAGCGCCTCTCCTGGGCTCGTGACAATTTCCGTTGGACTCGAAACGTCTGGAAAATCTTGGCGTGGACTGAAGGTGTCAGCAAAGGTCTGTGCAAGCTGGCGGAGGCTTCGTGATGGTATGTCCTGTGTTTACATGTAATGGACTGGATCCTCTGGTCCAATTTACGGATCCTTGACTGGAAATGGTTATTAATGTATTTCGTGTTCTCAAACGTGGATGGCCATGCGCCACGTCACAGGGTCACAGTTGTTGGCGACTTATTTCAAGAACATTCTGGACAGTGTGAGCGAAAGATTTGGGTACCCGGATAGTCCGACGTGAATCCCATCGAACATTTATGGGACATAATAGAGAGATCAGTCCGGCACCGGCAACACTTTCGCACTTATGGTCGGCTGTAGAGGCAGACCCGCAATATGGCTCAATATTTCGGCAGGGGACTTCCAACGACTTGAGGCCTTGCCACGTCGAGCTGCTTCACTACGAGGAATTCCAGAACAGTATATGTTAGCTTCTAGTTGCGAGCAACTGTGAAACTGCTTGTTACACACACACACACATGGTGAGTCCATCAAATATTGACGAACCGATTCCACAGACCGAACGTGAGGAGAGGGGCTAGTGTAATTGTTTAATACAAACCATACAAAAATGCACGGAAGTATGTTTTTTAACATAAACCTACGTTTTTTTTAAATCGAAGCACGTTGGTTTTGTTAGCACATCTAAACATGTAAACAAATACGTAATCAGTGCCGTTTGTTGCATTGTAAAATGTTAATTACATCCGGAGATATTGTAACCTAAAGTTGACGCTTGAAACCTCCGACGTTCAGTTGCGTGTTGTAACAAACACGGGCCACGGTCGGCGAGCAGCATCTGCAGGGACATGTTTACGATGACGACCGTGTTTACGAGTGTGGCTGTAATGCACTGTTGTGGTTTGGTCCGCATGTAGCGCTTGCTGCTATTGTTATTCTGCGTTTCCGCAAGCAGACCAACTATAGTACACCGTGTTACCAGACGTCTGTGACAATGTAGTGTTGTAGGAACTGTGACCATGGTGTATTCGAACTCTGAAAAGGCGGAGATGATACTCATCTATGGCGAGTGTCGACGAAATGCAGCTGAAGCCTGCAGGGTGTATGCAGAACGGTACCCGGACAGAGAGCATCCAACGTTCCGCACATTGCAATACATCTACCGCCAACTGTATGCAACAGGTATGGTCGTAGCACGCAAACGGGTCCGTAACAGGCCCGTCACAGGAGAAGCGGGTGCAGTGTGTTAGCTGCTGTTGCCATGAACCCACACATGAGTACACGGGACATTGCGAGAGCTGGTGGACTGAGTCAAAGTAGTGTCATGCGCATACTGCATCGTCACCGCTTTCACCCGTTGCATGTGTCGCTGCATCAGCAACTACATGGTGATGACTTTAATCATCGAGTGCATTTCTGTCAATGGGCATTAATATAGAATGCGTTGCAGTTCTACCTGTTTACCGATGAAGCGGGTTTCACAAACCACGGCGCAGTGAATCTGCGGAACATGCATTACTGGTCCGTGGACAATCCTCGTTGGCTCAGACAGCTAGAGCTACAGCGACCGTGAACTGTAAATGTATGGTGCGGAAACATTAGCGACCATCTTATTGGTCCTCACTTCACTGCACGGGCCCAAACAGCTGCAACATACATCGCGTTTCTACAGAATGATCTGCCAACGTTGCTCGAAAATGTCCCACTGGAAACGCGTCAACGTATGCGGTATCAGCATGATGGTGAACCTGCACATTCCGCAATTAACACTAGACTGACCCTTGACAGATTGTTCGACCGGCGTTCCATCGGACGTGGAGGACGCATAAATTGGCCAGCCCGTTCTCCTGATCTTACACCTCTGGACTTCTTTCTGTAGCGTACGTTAAAGGAGAATGTGTACCGTGATGTGCCTACAACCCCAGAGGATATGAAACAACGTATTGTGGCAGCCTGCGGCGACATTACACCAGATGTACTGCGGCGTGTACGACATTCATTACACCAGAGATTGCAATTGTGTGCAGCAAATGATGTTCACCACATTGAACATCTATTGGCCTGACATGTTGGGACACACTCTATTCCACTCCGTAATTGAAAACGGAAACCACGTGTGTACGTGCACCTCACCTCTCATGGTAATGTACATGTGCGTCAGTGAAAAAGACCAATAAAAAGATGTTAGCATATGGACGTAATGTGCTGCTCCAGTCACTTGTGTACCTAAGGACCATAACCGTTCCCTTTGGATCCCTACGTAATCCGGTGCTCTCCGATACACACGATAGAACAGCGGAGTGGTACTCAAGCGTCAACTTTAGGTTACAATATCTCCGGATGTAATTAACATTTTACAATGCAACAAACGGCACTGATTACGTATTTATTTATATGTTCAGATGTGCTAACAAAACTAACGGTGTTCCATTAAAAGAAAACGTAGGTTTGTGTTAAAAAACATACTTCCGTGCATTTTTTAATGGTTTGTAGTAACCAATTACACTAGCCCCTCTCCTCACGTTCGGTCTGTGGAATCGATTCGTCAGTATTTGATGTGGTTTACGAAATATATCCAGCGGTAATGTTAGGTGACTCACCCATATATATACTACTGGCCATTAAAATTGCTACACCACGAAGACGTGCTACAGACGCGAAATTTAACCGACAGGAAGAAGATGCTGTGATATGCTAATGATTAGCTTTTCAGAGCATTCACACAAGATTGGCACCGGTGGCGACACCTACAACGTACTGGCATGAAGAAAGTTTCCAACCGATTTCTCATACACAAACAGCAGCTGACCGGCGTTGCCTGGTGAAACGTTGTTGTGATGCCTCGTGTAAGGAGGAGAAATGCGTACCATCACGTATCCGACTTTGATAAAGGTCGGATTGTAGCCTATCGTGATTGCGGTTTATCGTACCGTGACATTGCCTCTCGCGTTGGTCGAGATCAAATGACTGTTAGCTGAATATGGAATCGGTGGGTTCATGAGGGTATTACGAAACGCCGTGCTGGATCCCAACGGCCTCGTATCACTAGCAGTCGAGATGACAGGCATCTTATCCGCATGGCTGTAACGGATCGTGCAGCCACGTCTCGATCCCTGAGTCAACATATGGGGACGTTAACAACAACCATCTGCACGAACAGTTCGACGACGTTTGCAGCAGCATGGACTATCATCTCGGAGACCATGGCTGCGATTACCCTTGACGATGGATCACACACAGGAGCGCCTACAGTGGTGTACTCGACGATGAACCTGGGTGCACGAATGGCAAAACGTCATTTTTTCGGATGAATCCAGGTTCTCTTTACAGCATCATATTGGTCGCACCCGTGTTTGGCGACATCGCGGTGAACGCACCTTGGAAGCGTCTATTCGTCATCGCCATACTGGCGTATCACCCGGCGTGATGGTATGGGGTGCCATTGGTTACACGTCTCGGTGGCCTCTTGTTCGCATTGACGGCACTTTGAACAGTGGACGTTACATTTCAGATGTGTTATGACCCGTGGCTCTACCCTCGAAACGATTCTTGCGAAACCCTACATTTCAGCAGGATAATGCACGACCGCATGTTGCAGGTCCTGTACGGGCCTTTGTGGATACAGAAAATGTTCGACTGCTGCCCTGGCCAGCACATTCTCCAGGTCTCTCACCAATTGAAAACGTCTGGTCAATGGTAGCCGAGCAACTGGCTCGTCACAATACGCCGGTCACTACTCTTGATGAACTGTGGTATCGTGTTGAAGCTGATGGGAAGCTGTGCCTGTACACGCCAACCAAGCTCTGTTTGACTTAATGCCCGGGCGTATCAAGGACGTTATTACCGCCAGAGGTGGTTGTTCTGGGTACTGATTTCTCAGGATCTATGCACCCAAATTGCGTGAAAATGTAATCACATGTCAGTTCTAGTATAATATATTTGTCCAATGAATACCCGTTTATCACCAGCATTTCTTCTTGGTGTAGTAATTTTAATAGCCAGTAGTGTACATAACGTGGAGCTGCAGTAAACCAGTCGTGGGAACGAAGGCCATACGAACTGCATGTAAGCGATCTTCACACTTCTTCAAAGCTTTCGCCTTAGTTTTTCTGTCACACATTAACAGCAGCAAAGAACTTTAAAAAAAAAATGTTTCACTTGCGTATTGTCAGTCTGTACACATATTTTCGTAACTGACTGAAAGACGTTCTCTTAAAAGTCTTCTGAACCTTTTGTTTTTTTTAAAAAAAACTGACATCTTCCACGTCATTCAGTCTAATTGATAATTTCCACTTCAAATGTTGCGTGTGCCGCTGCGCCACTTTACATAAATAATGAGGTCGTGTGATTCTGGTGAGGTCGCACTTTGTGGTCGTTGTTACATCTATCCTTTCAGAGCCGGTTTCGTAACCACCACCACAAAGAGGCGACCTTTTTTTTTTAAATCTGGAACGAGGAAAGCTTGCTGTAAGAGCTACGTAGTAGCTTCCAGGAATAAGCACAACTCCACGCACAGACTGCAAATGCATATATAGAAGCTCCCTTGTGCCTGAATGCCAGTTCAGCTGGATATGGCAATACTAGCAAGTGTCTCGGGCGCGACTGCTTACCGAGAGAGCACACACACCACCTAATCGGAAGCACGCTGTTGGCCCATACCACGCCAGCATGGCGGAAACGACCACGCAACACAACATGTATGCATTCAAACAGTTTTATTACTATTTATGAACCTATTCCTCTTGTTGTTATCGTTTTCTTTTGTCTGGAAGCTGATTTGCTGCAGCCTGTTCATATCTTCCAAACTGCTGCAACGCACATCCATCTGAATCTACCTACTATAGACAAACCTAGACAAACAATTTTTACTCCCTCGTCCCAAATACGTTCCTCCATTATGGCCATCGCTCTGAATTTGTCCTATCAATCGAACCCATTTTTTAGTAAAATAATGGCCCTAAGCTCTTTTCTTCCAAATTCGATTTAGCACCTTTTCACTAGTTGTCCGATCTACCCGTTTAATCATTTTGTAACATCACATTTGAAAGCTTCTATTCTCGTCCTGTCTGTATTGTATGTCATTCATGTTTCACTTCCATACCAGGCTACACTCCAGACAATTTTTTTCACAAAAGACTTCTCAACACTTAAATTTATATTAAGTGTTAATATATTTCCCATTATCAAAATTCCTTTTCTTGTCATCGCCAGTCTGCATTTTATATCATTTCTACTTAAGCCATAGTCTGTTATTTGGTTGTCCAAAAAGTAAAACTGATCTGTTACTTTCAGTGTCTTATTCCCTAATTTAGTTCCTCAGCGTCACCAGGTCTGATTCAACTACATACCATTGCTCACTGTTTGCTTTCTTTGATGCTCATCTTGAAGCCTCTTTTCAAAACACTAACCATTCCTCACATTTTCGCGGCGTATTCACTGATCTATTAAATTTCGGGTGTGCAATTGCATAAACCTTATTTCTTGTTATGATATTTCCGCAGTAAGTTACACTTTTTGTGCATCTGCTGAGTGAGCAGACAAACTGAAACTACGGGGACACGAGCTTCAGTACTGGCAACTTTTAACTTCAACTTTAAGATTAAGTTTTAGCCCTTTGTGTTTTACCTTCATTCTTCTTGGGTGGTTTTCGTCATTCCTTACGTATAGCAGTCACTACTTGCAAAGACTTGATTGAACCTACTGTTGCTATATAAGTAACAGTTTTTTTGTATTTGATTTATTTATTGTCGTCGCACCGTACTATATTTTGAAGTTGATGTTGCGATGGTAGAGTGAGACGGTACACGCCTTTGTTGACAAGGTTTCCGAAATGTATTTTTTTGCAGAGGTAGCAGTCTGTTGATAGAACTTCCTTGCAGTTTCCTGATACTGTTCTTTCAATTGCGGTACATTAGCCAGTAGTCCCAGGAAGATGTAAAGCTAGCCACGGAGTCCTGTTTGAATTCGTTGCAGCCGTCGGGTGTGTCGGCAGTGTTGCCCCAAGCAACTGCTGTAACTCTCATATATTTCTAGGCGTCTGTTATCACTGGTAAAAGTAGTTCATTGGTATCTTCGTCTAAGTGAAGTTAAAACTATTAAAATTTATTAAGTCTAAAAGCGAAATCTAGATTACTAACATATGTGAGGCCATGTCTGTGTACATCTTGTCTTTGTGATAATGATTCATCTAACTTTAGTTTGCTTTTGGAATAAGGCATTTTTTAAGCGTACAGTGGTAATATAATTAATGTTGTAAATCACTAAGAAAGGTGGCCTATATGATCCAGTCAACTTTTCAATGTTCCTTTGATATCTCTGGTTGTTTTCTTTCGCCGCAGGAATACTGTTAGTGTACAGTACAATTTCCACAGATACTAAGACGAAGAAGGAAGTGTATCATCTAAGCAACTGTTTTTTACTTTCAATTGTTCCTAATTTGTGAAGTATGGAACCACTTTTAATAGGCTGCTAATTACCTGCTGAGTGTGTGCCTACAATGTCAGTTTGAGATCTCGGGTTAGGGCTAGCGGTCTAACTGTGCACAGCTATTAACTCTGTCACTGCGCTTGTGATGGGAAATGTAAACAGCATCAGCTTCAATGTTATTTAGAATATATATGTCATCTGAGAAAACAGTTAATAGTACCTATTATGCCTACTTTCTGCCTCACCTTAAATACGCGGTCATATTCTGGTGTAATTTGGCAGTAGCTAAGCAAGTTTTCAGGTCGTTAAAATCATAAAGGATATGAAACCTTGGAACTCCTGCAAGTCCCTGTTTAAAAGTTTAGATATGCCACCTTACCGTATATTTTCATGTGTATGAAGATGGTATCTGTTCTTTCGGATATGTCCGAAAAACAGATACCATTTGACCATCTTCTTCTGTGCAGATGCACAAACAGTGCCCGAACTCTTACGGGAATCGGCAATAAGCCGCGAGTAATGAGTATAATGGGCAGGGACACTATGAATATAGTGCGGGACAATAAGCTGAGAATGTGGGTCTCACGGAAGGCGTGCCAGAGGTAAGTCCCTGCTGTCGCACTGTGTCCTCGGTGGCCCAGATGGGCGCCGGCACGGTAGCTCAGTGTGTTCGGTCAGAGGGTTAGCTGCCCTCTGTAATAAAAAAAAACTGAGTGCACCGATCAACAACGAACTGAAACGGATGTCTTACGGCGTCCGCCCCGAGCCAATGCAACGAACGAAAGCGAACAAAATGGGATTAAAAAAAAAAAAAGATGGGTAGAGGGTCTGCCTTTTAAGCAGGCGATCCCGGGTTCAAGTCCTGATCGGGGCACACATTTTCAACTGTCCCCGTTGACTTATATCAACGCCTGTATGCAGCTAGGGGTATTCGTTTCATTGTATATTCACAGTACGGAAACACAACGTTTTCTAAAACTAAGGAAATGGGCACTGATTAGCAGACTATGTAAATAGTAACAATCATCGCCATAAAAATGTTGTTGTTGTCGTTGTCTTGAATCCGAAGACTGGTTTGCTGCAGCTCTCCACGTTACACGATTCTGTGCAAGCCTCATCTCCGACTAACACTTGTAACCTACAATCATTTTGGACCTCCTCGCTTTATTCATCTCTTTAATGGCATAAATTGTACAAAAAATAAGTAATTTCCATCAGCAAGTATAAAACAACAAACAAAAAATGGCAAAGAAAGCAAGCGAAATGGGAATAATCAAGCGTAGCACACGTCTTAGAAGGTACTTTCATAACGACGGAAGACACGCAGCCAGGTGTTCTCTGAAGCCGAGTGAGTATGGTCACGCCATGTCAGTTTTTGGTCCAAAACTGCGCATGAGGTCAAACGAATGTCAGCTATTCACTGTTCGTTTGGCGAAGAATTTAATGAACATAGACAGTAGTTCCAGCCTGGACGTGCCATGGAATCCGGCGCTTGCTTTAATAAACTTGCACCGACGTACTAGCGTGCATCTCCTAATGACACATTGATATCCCAACATAGATCAACCGCGAAGCCAAACTTTCAATTTATGCATGGTTTTTGGCCGCCGAACAACGTTCTCTGAGGTTCGTGTATCTGTGGCCGCATGCGCGTGCTTTTAGTACGGACTGAGAGCCATAGCTCCTGGAGAGAGGCCACTTTCACCCTGTTCTTACCGGGAAGTTACGGCCAACATGACGTGGCATATTTCTCTACTACTGTCAAGCTCTCGTTTCACTCCTAGCAATTTCAGCTCTTGTGTTAGGTTCCTGCCTAACCCCATGCTCGAAAATCTCGACGTATTCGGAAATAAAGAGCCAAATATTTGTAACAGGCATGAATATAAATGTCATTGCTACTCGTTCCACTCACGGGTGATCATTCGTTTTTTATTCGGAGTGAAGCCTCAAAAACGAACAAATTCTACTCCTGAGAGAGAGTGCTCCTATATGTAAATAATATCGAGTAGTGCAGAACATACATCTATTACATTAACAAGAAAGTCACAGAATCTTTTACAAACGCGAAGACGTATAGAACAATAATGAATTAAGCTGGACCTGAGGCTTCTTGTATCAGCTCCATAACTCCACGTTTGTAACTACTAAACTACAGTGAACACGTACAACTGTCAACAACAGTGTATTTCATTGTAGGAACTCCTGAAGGCTTTTACCGTCGATTGGTAATTACATAATATTTAATTATAACAAATCGTACCAAGAATGTCATGTTTGTGACTAATATTCAATGTGCCGTTACCAGGAACCAGTGTTTTATCATAACACACTTCTCTGTGCCAA
The DNA here is from genome assembly GCF_023897955.1 of Schistocerca gregaria. Taxonomy (NCBI): domain Eukaryota; kingdom Metazoa; phylum Arthropoda; class Insecta; order Orthoptera; family Acrididae; genus Schistocerca; species Schistocerca gregaria. The sequence continues at coordinate 221,319,740 of NC_064920.1, read as the reverse complement.
CTCGGCGATCAAAAATAATGTGAACAATAACGTTGTATAACCACTGTTTGATTGATTTTTTCGGTACTGTTGAGAGGTTCCATGCCCTCTTTTGGATGTCTCCTCTCATTTTCATCAATTTTATTAATGTTCTATGTCATTGCAAGGTAGTAACAGACCGAATAAAGTTATTATAATGACAGTATTTGTACTGAGAGCTCAAAAAACACTTTTCACTCGATTCCTAAACGTGTTGTTTTACTTCCCTGGGTGGCCTGTGCGAGGCGAGCATCGGAGGACGCGACACACTGCGTTTCCCGTTGGGGGTTGCACTTCCCTGAATTCTGTGGGGTTCGTACAACAGGCTTAAGCGCCTGGCGGAGCGACTGACGTCGGTCGAGTTTCGGCTATTGTACACAGGACGAAACGACCTGCGAGACGTCTGAGTGTCGCCGCAGTTTATGTGTTTACCGTTCCAGCGCGTCCCGAACGAAGATTCCTGGCACCGACTGATTGAATTGTCCTCTTGATTCTGAGAATACTTGTGGACTGTGCCCTGTTGGGTGTGACTGTCTGGCGCCGGATGGCTGGTGGTCTAGGCAGGTTGTTTTCGTAGCCCGTCAAACGGCTAAGTTCAGTGTCCTCAGCTGAATAGCAGAGGCGTGATTGGTCAACTTAAACTGAGGATAGTTGACGTCATAAAGCCCTGCTCGAAAATGGAGGGAACGGTCACTATTGGCGCGAATGATGTTCTGAGACAGTGTGGGGGAATTTTGGAATCAGAACTGAATGCTGATCCCTAGTTTTTCGAGGAGAGTAGGGAGCAGTGCAATGTTGGCTTCACTCTTGCGTTGTGCAGGCAGTGGTTTCAGGATCTGATCCTCCTCGGAGTCGGGTGGTCTTGCGACTTGGTTGCTCGTTTTCGGAAGAACTTAGAATTCTCGGACAGCCTTTGCGGCCAGAGGTTGACACAGAGTTGCTGCACGGCAGAAGTCGGCGCCTACATCATCAGGACGCTGCCTACCGACGACGTGCTGCAGATTTCAGTACTGGTACAGAATTTTGCGGCTCCGACATTGTAGGACCTTATGAATTCTATACTGAATCCCTCAGCAGCACGCGCGCTCGCTTTGCCACCAGTCCACTTTGCTTGTTTCTCCATATGATCCCATTTGAGCTCTCACTGCTAACTGCGATACTCCTATACAGTCAGAAGATTAATATTTGATTCATAGGACCTCCAGTCATTATCGTCAATCATTGCATCACAGAGAGTAGGAGCCCATTGTTCTCGAGCCAACTCTTATTCTCATAATATTTCAGTATACCCTATCCTTTAACCTACTGTTTGTGTCGATAATCATGTGCATTTATGTTCTGATGCATAATATATCTCATTCTAATATTTAATCCGCATATCATTTCGTAGATATATGCAGAGTCCCATTTCCTGTTGTATATTACGATGTTCTCTTTTTTTTGGGTAGATTACGATTCTTATTAAATTATTGTGAGTGTGCACTCCTTATTTTACCAGCTAGCAGGGTCCTCCCATCATTTTCTTCCGTTACCGTTGTGCGCGTAACTAATTAGGTGGTAGATAAGGAGAGGGTCGAGTGCATGTCTCGTTCTCATGCAAAATTCGTCTGAATGAAAGAGGTACAAACCCCAGCGTCTCGCACTGTGTTCGAGTTGGTAATCGTGCAATAAATGATGAAACAGTTCCAGTGACGAAGCAGTTCATCATGACAGCTATCCAGGGGTCCTCCTCGTATAACAAAGAGTAAATATAATGGCAGCAGTGCGCCGGGTTAATCCTTCCTTCCTCTTTACCCACTAATCGCTAAACAGTAGTCCTGTTCTGAGAAGAAATTGCGTCCTCCTCGTATATGGCGTTGGCTGTCCCATCCCAAAAGTGGTACAAAGAAGTTTACAGAACGTACATCTCTTCGTCATTTAGTGTACCAGTGCTCCCATCTGTGAATCAAATAACGAACATCTCCTTAAGTGATTACAATAAATTGTTCAGTGTAACTTAAAAATTAAAGACAATTAAATTTATGGAAAATCGAAGTTAGCATTTATCAATGTTTTGCTGCAATTCCTTGACTGCTTTATGTTCGTAGCGTTACCTCTAATTTTCCTTCTCAACTCGTTATTTCTTCATCACAATTTTATAATGGCGAAGATGAACTATTCAGGCACAATCTTGCTCCAGAAAGAGTGACAGATTCTTTGAGTGATTATGTTTGTTTTGATAAATTTTGTATTTCACACGCTGTCCCAGTAGGTCAGGGACGCAAATTCCGTCTACTCAACCCGACACAGATTTCCAGTAACTTACCTAAACCACTCTAGATGTATTCCCAGCTGCTTTTTACTTTCTTCATGCTTCTTCATATAAGCTAGTACTTCATCTCTGATGATGTCTACGTCGACGACACATTAAAAATGAGCTTGAAATGGAGGTTGCCGCGCGCAGTCCGGAACCGTGCGACTGCTACGGTCGCAGGTTCGAATCCTGCCTCGGGCATGGATGTGTGTGATGTCCTTAGGTTAGTTAGGTTTAAGTAGTTCTAAGTTCTAAGGGACTGGTGACCACAGCAGTTGAGTCCCATAGTGCTCAGAGCCATTTGAACCATTTTTTTGGAGGTTGACGGGACATGTAGCCAAACGAATGATTGGTAATAGTAGGTGGATCAAGGATCCCAAGAGATAAAAAAAGACCGAAATGACGACTTGAATTGCCATGCAAGTAGAAGTGGACAACTTGAACGATTTATCATGTATATTTTTTTTATTATTATAGATTTTTCGCAACGTCCTGAACGAATGCTCGGTCGACTTCGGTTCAAGAGTGTTTTGCATCTGGCCGCAGCCAACATTGCCGACCTAACAATAAGTACTTGTGTATACCGTAATGCTTACGAAGTGGGTGTCGTTTCAAACCAGTAAGCATACGTGTAGTTCTAGAACTGTACGAGGAAAGCACAGTTTCTCCCTATGGCTATCAATGTGTTGGACTTCAGTAGGTGTGGTTTGTTTCCTCCATTCCTCATACCACCTGAAAATTTGGCCAGGGAGTCGTTAAGAAACTGTAGTTATTAGGTAAACTGACGTGGTTTCACAAAAGTGATATCTGTCAGATAATTAATACTAACGGTTTCTGAAAGCTGTAAGCTATAGCCATCGCGTAGAACAATATAACTTGGCTTTTTCAAAGATCCAATCTTTGCTATAGACTATTGGTATGTATTTTCATTACTATCCTCGTTATAAATGAAAGATTTAACATTATGCCCTTGATTAGAATGTTAATGTCAATAGGAAAAATTATTATTATTATTATTATTTTTTTTTTTTTTTGGCTTACACATGAAGAGCCCTGTGATATTGCTGCCCCTAAGGTAGTGTTTACACTTAGTTTAGAAACCTGTTTCTGTCTGCAGTATTGTTTCGCCACAAGACTGCAATATGGTGCAACTATGTTCATTGCTCTTGATCTCGTATACGCTAGCGACAAACATTTCAACATACGTATTCGCATCATATTTTATGCTGAACTGGCAGCAAACATTTCACGTTCTGTAATCACAGCGACAGCTATACTAAGTCAAGTAAAGAATATGAATTAATGACGGGTTGCTGCATTACTAACACCCGATGAGGTACGTAACGAAGGAAAAGACTTAGCCGTCTTTGATGCACAAAGACATACCTTAGACCAGGGCCCCCCAACCTTTTCAGCTGGCGGACCCCTTCTTCAGTCGAATATCCGCGGCGGACCCCTAGTCAGTCAAGAGCACAGTAACTTTCAATTTCAGAGCAAAACCCGTGGGAACTGAAAGCTTCTTAATGCAAGATGTTCCCAATGACCCCCCCTCCCCCCCCCCCCCCCCCTCCGAAGTATCAATAGTCTTTGGTTTAGAAACGAATGAAAACAGCTTGAAATTAACGATCCAAATTGAATTCTCACTGTATCCAGACACTTACTAGTGGATTTACTCCCTTTGTTCAACACACTATAGCCTGATTAATATTACTTGGTAATTGACATTTCACACGTTGGAGCTGCCTTCCTCCAAGAGCAATCGACGTCACGTCCAAACGGTTCGCTGTTGACAAGCTACCGCCTGTGGTCTGTTCACCTCCACTGTTGTGTAAGGAGCAGGCATATTTCGTAACAGTCGTGTGTGTGTGTGTGTGTGTGTGTGTGTGTGTGTGTGTGTGTGTGGTTTTTCGTGAAATCCGAAGAAAATGTTCAGATGTATGTAAAGTCTATGGGACTTAACTGCTGAGGTCATCAGTCCCTAGTCTCACTCAGTATTAACCTAAGTTTAACTTCTACTAAGGACTACACACACACACACACACACACACACACACACACACACACACACACACACGCCCGAGGGAGGGCTGGAACTTCCGACAGCGGGAGCCGCACCAATGTTTTGGTTTGTGTTGCCGACTGTCAAATATTATTGCCAAAGATCGAATGTGATTGGCAACTTTCGAGTGCTATACACGTGATTTTCAAAGAAAAAAAGTAGTGATGAATTTGATTTTCACATTTTTATTCAATAATTTTACTTATTATTTTACACGATTTGGTGAAAGGTGGCCACGGACCCCCTAGAAAGAGCCGGTTGAAATTATAATGGATATGATGGGGCCAATTGTTTTAAAGAAATGCACAAATACCAGAAATGCGTTTCGTGCGAAGCAAAGACTTGCTATTACTCTTAGGTTTTTGGCAACAGGAGATTTACATCAAAGCCTTGCATACTTGTTCCACATATCAAAGCCAGCCATATCTCCAATATTGTGAAGCTTTGGTTAAAGAGCTTAAAGATTATGTAAAACTAGACTGACTGAGCACAAAAGTCGTTGAATTGAAAATGAAAGATTCCAGCTTTGCTAAACATGCTCTGAATGAATGTCTTTATATGATGTGAAATTTTATATTCTCCATAAAGGAATGAAAAGCTGAAAACTAATGTTACTCGAAATTCTGACCTTTAGTAAACAGCAGTCTAAGAATCCTGACCTGGTTCTAAATGACCAAACAGTTCCATTACTCACCCTCATTAAAGTAGCAGCAGCCAGTAGATAACAAGCTGTTTCACACTCACAGTCCATAGACGTCTTTGTCCTCCCCACTCAACATACGTTTTTCCGTCCTGTTCATCACATTCACCAGTTTGTCCATATGACATAGTAGCATGTGCCATAACTTGGACAACATATTTGGCTTATACATTCATATCGTTTTAGTATTTCAATATACCGTAATATAAGCTTTATTTGTTCAGAGCATCTTTGGGTATTACATTATGCTTGCGTTTTGTATCGATATAGTCACAGATTAGATTAGATTTGCTTTCGTTATAATTGATCGGCAGTGAGGAAGTCCTCCAGGATGCAGAACATTTCAGAAAAACAATAATACATGACAAATATTTACAACTGAAACAAATAAGTTAATGTACTTCCACAGGTCCCAAGCGGAATGATCGTCATTTTTTTAATGAACACTATATGAAAGAATCATTTTAAAAACACTCTTTTACTAAGATCGGATTAATGCACTGAATTTAAAATTAATTTTTTCTATTTATATGGTAATAAACATATAATAGAATCACCTCAATACTTATTTACAATGAACACATTACTGTACTGAAATAGTGCAGAAGTTAGATTGTACTTATTCACTCACACACACACACACACACACACTTATTTACAATGAATACATTACTGCACTGAAATGGTACAGAAGTTAAAAAATGGTTCAAATGGCTCTAGGCACTATGGTACTTAACATCTGAGGTCATCAGTCCTCTACACTTAGAACTACTTAAACCTAACTAATCTAAGGACATCACATACATCCATGCCCGAGGCAGGATTCGAAACTGCGACTGTAGCAGCAGCGCAGTTCCAGATTGAAGCTTGAAGCACCTAGAACCGCTCGGCCACAACGGCCGGTGGTGCAGAATATACATACATACATACATACATACATATATATATATATATATAACCCACACACAAATCAGTCGGTTCTACTGAGAAATTCATCCAATGGAGTAGAAGGAGTTGGCCACAAATAAATCCTTTAGGCTTCTCTTAAACTGAATTTCATTGGTTGTTAAGCTTTTTATGGCTGCTGGCAAGTTATTGAAAATGTGTGTTCCTGAAAAAATGCTCACTTTTTGTACAAGATTAAGTTACTTTAAATCCTTGTGGAGATTCTTATTTCTAGTATTGATTCCATGAACTGAGCTGTTGGTTTGAGAAAGTGATATATTTTTAATGACAAATTGAATTAAGGAATAAATATATTGGGAAGCAGTAGTTGGTATCCCTAGTTCCCTAAACAGGCTTCTGCAGGACGTTCTTGAGTTCAGACCACATATAACTCTTATTGCACGCTTTTTTGGCTGGAAAACTTTAGCTTGGCTTGACGAATTACCCCAAAAAATAATCCCATATGACTTAAGGTATGAAAGTAAGCATAGCTCTTTCATTTTTATATCCCCTATGTCTGACACAATTCACATTGCAAATAGAGATTTGTTAAGACGCTTCAGCAGTTCTGTGGAGTGCTCCTCCCAGTTGAATTTATTATGTAGCTGTAATCCCCAGAATTTCACACTTCCTACTTCTGCTATCTGCTTGTCCTTGAATATGAGGTATATACTCATCGGACACCCCTTACAAGCTCTGAACTACATGTATTGTGTTTTTTCAAAGTTTAGTGACAAAGAATTTGGATAGGAGCCAGTGATTAATGTCCACAAATATTTTATTAGTCGATCTTTCTAAGATTGCACTTGATTTGCTATTTATTGCAATGTTTGTATCATCGGCAAACAAAACAAACAAACTTGGCATCTGGTAATGTTACTGATGAAAGGTCATTGATATACACAAGAAAAAGTAAGGGCCCTAATATGGAATCTTGGGCCCCACATGTAATTAGTTCCCAGTTGGATGATGCCTGATAACTTGATACATGTCTCTTTCCTAATAACACCCTTTGTTTTCTGCCACAGATATAAGATTTGAACCATTTTTCAGCATTTCCTGTTACACCATAATATTCTAATTTAGTTAAAAGGATATTGTGATTTACATACTCAAATGCCTTTGACAGACCACAAAATATACCAGTTGCCTGCAATTTTTTGTCTCATGAATTAAGTACATTTTCACTGTAAGTGTAGACAACCTTCTCAATATCAGAACCCTTTAGAAATCCGAACTGCGACTTTGACAGTATGTTATTTGTGATAAGATGGTTATAAATCTGATTGTGCATTACCTTCTCTAAATTTTTGAGGATGCTTGCAAAAGTGAAACTGGACAGAAATTTCTCTATCTCCCTTCTTAAACAGTGGCTTAACTCAAGCGTATTTCAGCCATTCAGGGAATATTCCACTGATAAACGACTGGTTACAAGATCGCTTAATATGTTATTTAACTGAGAATCACATTCTTTAATTAACTTTGTTGATATTTCATCATAGACACTAGAGGTTTCTGATTTTGAAGATTTTATGATGGACATTACTTCTGCTGGGGTAGTGACGGTCGGGTCAAATGGAAGTTACTTCAAATGTCTGGTCTGAGGTATTCCATAGCAGCATCTACAGAATGTCACCTATCTTTGTACAACAAACTTTTAACAGCTATGAACTCGTGCTGAAGTTTATACTTTATCTGTTTACTATTAAGTTATTTGATGATGGGCTAAGACACAGAAAGCAGGTTCATAACGAATTACTAAAAAATTTTGTTGCGGAACATTAGTACTGTGTATTCAAGTTTTTAATACATCTATGTTCCTCCAAGAGCCAATGCAATATTCCACAGAAACGGTAATTTATTTACTGTTAATAACACTAAAACATGTATTTTATTGCTCATAGATTTGTGTGTAGATTAAAATTACACCAAATCATCATCATTTTCAACAAATAGAGCCGCACGCGCTAGCCAATCTGTATAAGGCGTCTACTCACAATTCGCGTGGCTCCCCCCGTTGGAGGTTCGAGTCCTCCCTCGCACATGGGTGTATGTGTAGTCCTTAGCGTAAGTTAATTTAAGTTAGATTAAGTAGTGTGTAAGTCTAGGGACCGACGACCTCAGCAGTTTGGTCCCACAGAAGCTTACCACAAATTTCCAATGTTTTCAACAAAAAGAACTTATTACACTTCAGGGACACTGGCAGCTCCAACGAATGAGACAGGGAATTTGCAGTTGAAGATCCCACTGCCACATCCGCCTTCACTGTTGACACCTCTCTTCTACTCAAATTGATCTCTGCCTCAAAGAAAATGACATATCCGTTTTTGTTGTAACTTCTCTCCCTCACTCTTCGCCCATTATTTTGGAGGAGGCATTCTCCATGATCCACAGGGATCCACAACATCATCCATATCCTCAGCTGGTATCTCTTATGGAACTTGAAGTCAGGTCTGTTTGTTTCAAATGTTGGCGACTGAAGATAAGTGGAGTAAAAAAGAAATTGTGTTCAGTCAGGTAGCTCTACACCATGTCCCCCACTGTGTGGAGCAATTTATGGGTAGCTTATTCTCATACAGCGCCTTTTTGCTAGTAGGAGCGAATTTACCAATAAAAAGGGGCATTTAGCACTATGCTGTTTGCTGTTGTTACCGTCAATTACAATTACTTGTAAGTTGATGTTGGCTGCCTCTATAAGTAAGCAGAATGCTTTTGTAAGTGAACTAATAAAAATAAAAATAAAAATAAAACTGAACATGCTACCTCATGAATGTTTACCTGGAAGGACATAAGTACTACCATATGTATTCACCTACATCTACACCACATTCCGAAAGCCACCTAACGGTGTGTGGCGGAGGGTACTAATTTCGCCAGATGATGCTTTTCCATTGCAGGAAAACATCATGAAGCTATATACAGGAAGGCACAACCAAGACTCAAAAGACAGAATTTTCAGCTACTGGTTGTCTAGGGCAAGTATGGGTGTAGAAAATACGCTCAGTGTATGGTCTCAGTCTTTCATGTTTCCCGAAAACCAATGCTGTTGCAGTCTGAGAAGGTATGAACTATCACTATGACAGCAGTGTGCCCCTGATGTCTTGAGGAGAATTTCCGAGTCAAGGGCCTATTACTGTTCACAAGGAAGCTCCGAATCCTAGTGACTACAGGCATGTGAAGTGATCCCGGTGGGACGAGGACGAGCTCCTGCTGCATCGTTTATCATTACATTCCTAAATATACCTGTCACGGAGAACTTTAACACAAAGTAATTCGTGAGAACATACAAGTTACTTTGTACATCGAATTGTAGTTGCACCATGACAAATATTGCTGAATATTGTTGTACATTACGGAACAGAAATAAACATATGCAAGCATAACCTTGTTTAGGGTACGTCTTTTTCAATTGTCTCTCTTGTATCGTTTGGGTCTTGAATATCACCCAAGAATCGTAAATTATCGAAACCGAATCACTGGGTTATGCGGGGTCCTGTAAAATGATTTATTGAAAGACACATTGAACACAAAGAAAATACATGCCGATACATGTCATATATGCCCTTTACTTGGTTTTCAATACAACGCCATACAGCCGCGCGTTTTAAGGCGCCTTGCCACGGTTGGCGCGTCTTCCCCCTCCTCTGTCGGAGGTTTGAGTCCTCCCTCGGGCATGGCTGTGTGTGTTGTTCTTAGTGTAAGTTAGTTTAAGTTAGATGAAGTAGTGTATAAGCCCAGGGACTGATGACCTCATCAATTTGGTCCCCTAGAAACTTACCACCTACTAACACAGTATGTTGTTTAGCATCTGCAGGAGAGCTGCTAAATGTTTCAGTAAGCGCAAGGCGAAGGTTGGGTGGGCAACTTTATGTTGTTCGTTTAGTTCCTGTAGGATTTGCAAGTTTGTTGGGGGGAAAGTGCATGTTATCACGGATGACTCGTCGCAGGGAACCATCTGACGTTGTCACTACCAAGGCATATGTAGCAGCAAAAGGGTGAGCACTTTGGATGAATGCTTGGCGCGCCCCCTCTATTCGCTCCGCAGTCCTCTGTGTCCATCGTCGCGCTGCACTTCTCTTCTTCGGACAAGATGCAGTAATCGACTTCCTAATCGCCCTAAGATTCCAGATATTCCAGATTATATCGTGTCGCTGAATTGTGGTGAGACACTCTTTTTTTTTTTAAGTACCCCTCAACAGCAAATGCTCGATGCTCTGTGTTAACCCGTTCATGTACATGAGACACATTTGTCCCACATATAAATCACCTTACTAATTGGACTGTAATCACAGTTGATGTGCTGCAGATGCTCTACTTGAAGCAGAGATATTTGTTTTCTTTAATATCGTACATCTTTGGTGGCAACAATTACTATAACTATCATTAGTCGTCGGTCATTGTTGGTGGTTCTTACTTCGAGCAGACACCGAAATTTAATCACTTATTGTGTTCTCTGCCTTACTGTCAAAGCTTGAAAGTATATTCAAGTAAGTTTCTCTTTTACTTTACACCATTCATTTAGAAAATAACTGTATTTCATCTGTGGAAATCTTTATTTTCATTCTTTGGGACATAGCTGTCTCAATGTGCCACAATGGTAATTTGTGTACTTGTTTTTGAATGTCATGAAATCGTTACTATTACGTAAAAAAACGAGCAGAATGGTATTTAATATTCGGTTGAAAATATATTATCTTTCATTTTATTAAATAAGCGGAAAAAATTTGTACTGGTATAATTTCAAATTTGCTTTTAGGTCATGTGCTCCAGAAAAAGAGAATTTTTCATCACTGATGAAAGTGTTATGCACATTTTGGAGGCTTACAGTAGCGATGACGAAGATAATCTGTTACTGGATGAAGAAGATAAAAATTTTCTTGAAGGAGATATAGAAGATGAAAGAGAACATGTTATTATAGAAGATCCTGAAAAAGAAATGCATAGCCCACCTAGCAAAAGAAGGCATATGGACGAAATATCAGAACCAAATGCTGAGGTACCTGATTCCCTTCCAGATTTACCAGAATTTACATGGTCCAAAACTTACCAACTAAGACAGTTCAGTGATAACATGAATCATGAATTTGGGAAAGTGCTTTTCTTTAGTGTCAGTGAAAATCGTGAAATGCCACAGTCATTTCAAATGTTTTCTTCCACTATTGGCCTAAAAGATTTGGTGCATGATATATTAATTCCTGAAAGTATTTGGTATGCAGAACAATCAGGCAATGCATTCAGTAGAAATGAAGATGAAATCAAGACATTTCTTGGTATGAACCTGGTAATGGCGTAACATATTTTGCCTACATTTAGAAGCTACTGGGCAACTGTACTCGATTTAGGTGTTCCTTATATAGCTCACATTATACCACTACATCGGTTTGAAGATATTCGAAAGTACTTACATTTGTCCAAAAATGCAGATCAGTCAATAAAGAAAGACTGCACATACAAAGTGAGACCTGTAATTACCCTTTTGAACAAAACCTTCCAGGAATCTCTTAGTGCAACTAGGGCTCAATCTGTAGATGAACATATGATCAGATTTAAAGGACATAATATTATGCGACAGTATGTCAAAAATATACCAGTCAAATGTGGTTTCAAAATGTGGTGCAGATGTGATTCAGAAACTGGCTACCTATTTGAGTTTGATTTACACACTAGCAAAAAAACTCAGGTCCTGAAGTAGGGCTTCGTGAGTCAGTATTTCTGCAACTGACAAAATCATTTTCCGGACTGGGATGTGAAATTTACATAGATAACTTTTCTAACTCTCCAGCTTTGCAGTATTACCTTTGTTTACAAAATATCAGATCATGTGGAACAGTGCACACCAATAGTAAAAACATCCCAAAGACATTCCCTAAAGACAAGGAAATGAAAAGAGGTGATTTATACAGTCTTAGTAGCAGTTGTAATTCAAAGAGTCTAGAGCACCAAATGATAAGATCAGACGTAAGGAATAGATGTGTTCATTGTGCTTCAAAGTGTGTTGAAAATAGCACTTATAATATTTGTGAACAGTGTGGTGTTAATTTATGCTTTACTTCAAGCAGAAACTGTTTTGCAGAATGTCACATCAAATAGACAACATTTACACAGCCTCTGTAATTTTTCGATGTATTAAGTGTAAAGTGTTCTGTAACTGTCATTTAAGGACCACAGGGACAAATACGTCCCAGCTTTTTTTAGCAGTACAAATAAAAATGTTTGAAAGAATAACATATTTTGTTTATCACTAGCACTTTAGTTTCTTATGTACCTGAAGGGGTTAAAAGAAAAAAAAATCCTTGAGGTCTATGTTTATGTGCTGCTCCATGACTCTGCTATGTGCTACTCCATTACTCTGCTGTCAAAATCTTCTTTGCTTTTGTGTAACTTCTGTGTTTTTTTTCACTAAATGTGCTTTTTCATATCCAGGGTGTAATTATAAAGTTAATAAAATGTTTTCTTGCCTTTAAGATAATATTTTTCATCAGGTTATGGGCACAGTCCTTCAAGCTTATCAATGCTGACCTTATAATCGCCGCTAGCATTCATCTTTCTTTACAGACATAGGCTCATTTCAAATTTCATTGGACTACTTGTTGGATATGTTAATGACAAGGATGGGTTTAGAGTTTGGATTCCATCTAAAAGAAAAGTGGTGTTGAGTCACGATGTGAAATTTAAGCCAGAAATTGTTTGTGGTTTACATAGTGATCATGTTGAATTTGAAGTCCCTCAGGAAGAATTTAACGATCCGAATTCATCTAAAGATGACCAATGTAAATCACCTAGGGTGCACACTTCTGGAGGAAGACACACTCAAGAAAAAAATTTCACTCTCGATTCTAGAGAAAGTCAAGAGTCGAGTGAATCTGATGAAAATAAAGAATTAACAGAAGCAGAAGCTGCTGAATCTTCTAATGAAGAGAAACAGAAGAATAAATGACAACTTAGAAAACCAACCTGGATGGAAAGTGGTGAATTTTGTATGGCAACAAAAGTTGATGCACTTGAATACAAAGATCCAAACTGTTTTTCAGAAATATTGCAGTCAAACGAGAAGGAAGAATGGATGGAAGCTATCAGTGAAGAACTTCAATCCTAAGGAAAAACAATATCTTGGTGCTGGTTGACCGTCCGAAGAATGGCAAAGTATTGCAAAATCGCTAGGTTCGGCGAAAGGTCGCAGACAATGGAGGTACTCGCTTTAAAACCAGATTGGTTGCAAAAGGCTGTATTCAGAAAGCAGGAATTGATTATGACGACGCCTTTAGTCTCGTGGCACGTTATGACACCATACGAACTCTGTTGGCTGTAGCTGCTTCAAAGAAAATGCTGCTAGAACAATTCGATGTAAAGAGAGCTTTTTTGAATGGAATACTTGAAGATGAAGTATATATGGAACAACCAGAAGGTTTCGAAGATGGTACAGGTCGAGTGTGTTTCTTAAAATAGAGTCTTTATGGGTTGAAGCAAGCACCACGTTGCTGGAACAAACGTTTTATTGAGTTCGTGAAGAAAGCTGGTTTTTTAAACAGTGATGCAGATCCATGTCTATTTTATCGTAGACAAAATGGAAATAGCCTTTAAGTGGCAATCTACATTGATGATGGCTTGATTGTCGGCAGTAACAAGAAAGAAATTGCTGTTGTTAAGGATGTTTTACAACATGAATTCGAAATAACAACTGGCAGTCTTGACAATTTTCTTGGCATAAAAATAAAGCAATATGAAGATGGAGCAATAATGATAAGTCAAGAGAAATACACAGAAGAAACTCTGCAAAGATTTCGAATAGCAGCATACAATACAGTCTCAAATCCTATTGGACGTGAGGAGAATAATCTTAATGAAGAAGTTTCATCATCTGTACCCTACCGTGAATCAATTGGTTGTCTCATGTACCTTTCAACAGCAACTCGCCCAGGCATCACTTTTGCAGTCAATAAAGCTGCTCGAGCTATGGAGAAACCAACCACAGAAGACAGGAATAAGATTTCGCAGGTGATCACCGGACAAGCCGCTCAACAACTGGAATTCTTGCAAAGTACTCAGGTGGTGCAGTGTCATGGACAAGTCAGTTGCAGAAAGTAGTGGCCACACCCGCAACCGAGGCGGAAATAATTGCAGCTAGTGAAGGAGCGAAAGAGTTAGTTTCGTTAAGTCGTCTGCTATCAGAATTAGTGGAAATGTCGTGGCAGCCTTCAGTTCTTTACATTGACAATGATAGTGCACTGTAGTTAGCAAAAAATTTAGAAAATCATCGACGTTCTAAACATATAGAGGTCCGACATTTCTAAGCTCATGAAAGATATCTGAATGGTGAGATTTTCTTGGAACACATTGATGGACACAACCAGTTGGCAGATATTTTGACGAAACCCCCAGAACGAGTTCGATTTAATTGACATGCAAGAGACAAAGCAATAATTTCATGTTTGTTTTTCTCTTGGAGGAAGTGTTAAAAGAAAAGAAAAAACCTTGAGGTCTATGTTTACGTGGTGCTCCATGAATCTGCTATGTGCTGCTCCATGACACTGCTGTCAATATCTTCTTTGCTTTTGTGTAACTTCTATGTTTTTTTTCAGTAAATGTGTTTTCTTTCGTATCCAGGGTGTAATTATAAAGTGAATAAAATGTTTTTTGCCTTTAAAATAATATTTTTCATCACTCAGAACTCCAATACGCCATAATTACAAAAGGCAGTCTTTCTTCAATGCAGAGCGCGCATACTTCGCTCAGGCGCAACAGTGACGGCGTGCTGCGTGACTCAAATCCTACTAACCATTCTTCCGAGCACTGTACAAAAATTCAAAACCACTACCACATTTCTTGCTCTCTTCATTTCTCTTTTCTCGCGTCTAAATTGAGCTACGAGAGACCGAAGTTATTGAAACACGTCATTGCTTCTGGTGCTAAGCTCTGCTGCAATTTTCTGTAACATCCTTCTTTATTTTACTATTGTTTGTTATTAGCGGTGAGTTCGTTCCAGCAGTACTCCTCTGCCTAATAGCGTGTGACAAATTCGAATATCCAGTTTCTCGTCCATTCTATTCTAGAGAACCGTAACACAACACGCAACAAGGCAGCATTACACAAGCAGGGCAGAGTACAAAAAAAATTGGTACTGTATAGTGGCATTTAACAGTAGCAGACCAGAAACAATGTTTCCTTTGATCTATTCCGAAACCTAAGGTCGCAGGTTCGAATCCTGTCTTGGGCATGGATGTGTGTGATGTCCTTAGGTTAGTCAGGTTTAAGTAGTTCGAAGTTCTAGGGGACTGATGACCTCAGAAGTTAAGTCCCATAGTGCTCAGAGCCATTTTTTTGTTCCGAAACAACCATTGAACACTGTTTCTGTGTTTGCAACATTTTGCAAGCAGTAGTAGCCGCAAACAGTGTTGCAAAAGATGTTTGAAACTCAATGTAAAAGCGGCTTAATACAGTGCGGAAAATTTTTTATGTGTTAATGTATTCATTCGATCAATTTAATACAATGTATAAGATAATATTGCACTTGGCTTAAAGCTAGCGTTTTTCAGAGAAATAATCGACGCTATTTTCCGTAAACTGCAGGTATACCAAAGGTTACTGGTTCTTGTTTACGTTGGAAGAAACCTAAACAACAAAACCCCAATAAAACTTTTGTCTTCGGTAGTTATCATCAATATATACTTAGAACCTGGAAGTTAAAGATATGTAACGACTTTTGTGTGATGATTCCCCGCATTGTATTTAATGTGATGAGATAAAACGTGTCATCTGGGTATATTTTTAAGAACTAGGACCGCTTTTAAAACTGATAGATATAAATTTTCGTCAATATATTTCTTTCACAGGCTGAGAGTCCCATTGGAGGAAAAGAAAGGCTCCCTCGCATATTTCTTTAAACAGAGAATAGAAGTTGAAATGTCAGAAACAAGTATGCAGATAGTTATTTATAGAAAATCAGCTAACCACGGATAGCTGTGCATTTATGCGAGTATAGTTGATCCGCAAATAAATGAAATGCTTTGGAGAAACCAAAGCTTATAAAATTACATGCTAGCCGCATAATTAAATCTTCCCCGACAAGCAGACGACGTTTACAACATTCTATTTGGCAACAAAATTACTAAATAAATATATTTTTCTACATACCATTTTCGACAAAATATGCAAATGAGTGTTCATAAAGGAGGATGCTATACCAAACTTACTTTCTACCACTTGAAGAAACAGATGTTTGCCTACGTGTGTACGATAGCCGGCAACAAAATCCGTTTTCCTTCTTCAAAGCAATGGAAAGTTAATGAAACATAAATTGCACATGGTAGAGTACCTATGAACTTTTTAGGTATTAAGCTTTATATTTCCTGTTTTTTCTACGCTTTCAGGAGCACAATAACAACTCCAGACTCTATTATAACCTCACACGAATTCACCGCGCAGCGAAATTTTGGTGAGGAAATAAACAGCATGGTTTGTTGGTGCGAAGGAATATGTTGAGCAAATACAATTTGGTGCATTGTTATTTACATAGTTCTACTTAAAATGTTATGTTTCCAAACTGGTGAAACACAGCAAGGTATCCTGCCAGCAGTAATGTGCATACGACTCACATTGAAAACAGTCAGCTGTAAAATAAAACTATAATGGAAGTACAGAATTTCTGGCATGATAACTCGCAAGAGTAGCAGGCAACATTTACTTCATTACATATGATGCCAATGCGGTATGACAAATGACCAATTTTGATGAATAACAGTCCAGAGCTTGGTATTTCATTATTTTAAATGTAGCAGCTGAACTTCGCTACAGTTAGTAAGGATATGCTGGTGATATGCTTTGTCAGTTTATTACACACCAGTACATCTACAGTCTTGCATAAATAGAGTACTAATATTCATTTTGTTAAGTCATTCAAATACAGTTCTGCATTAAATACGAGAAATCCTCCTGCATGATGGTCCTCTGATTGACGTCAATGTATAGTGGAACTGTGTTGAATATAAATTTGAAGTCGACAATGTATTACAATGGGAATCGTAATCGTGATGTTTATTAAGACATTTTTATCGTTAGCATTTGACCATTGGGATTTGAGACACTGTCTGTTCCATAATCAATCTAACCAACATTATCATTGTTTTATGTTTCACGTTTCTTTCGACTTCTATTCATGTTTTACTCATCATAACAAAATCACTACACTAGGATGCATATTATGGAACCTGTGCTTGGAAGAAATGATAGTGTAGTGTATGTTATTCCATCTTCATTATTTCATCTGCATTATTTCTGAACAAATGGTATTACGCCATTGCTCAGAAACCAGAAAACGAGTAGGCAGTATCCAAAACCAAGACAAGCAATAAGCACATAACAGATAGGGTTTTTTAATTAATATAGAAGTGCCTGAAAAAGTCTGTTTGTGACATTGAGTACCAAAGGGTTTTCTTAGACTGAGTTAAATATACAAAAGATGACATCACAAACATTGAGGCTTTTCTCCAAATCACAGAGAATAACTTAATGCACTATCCACTCACTTGCCCCATGAAAAGCACTCAGTGGCTATAAAAGCAGCTGGAGCTACCTCATATAATCTACATAATTTATCAGGAGTATATTTGTTTTGTGATTGTTTCAAAAATGGTTACTGCTTTCTCTTACAGAAAGAATTATTATTTTCTAAATGAAACGTATAGAATTAATTTTTTATGTAACTTATCTGTTCATTTTGTTGTTGCAGCCCAGAAATGTTTCACACAAAAATACTTATATTAGGTGCACAAGCACAAGGAATTGCAGTAGCATCTCACTTTTTGGAACACAACATGGAGGACTTCATTGTAATTAAGTTAGGGGGCCAAACTCTTGGATCCTCTTGTGCTTCAAGTTCAAGTGAGTTTAGAAATATATTTTCTGCCTAAATAAAATTAATTCTAGTTTATCAGAATAATCAACACAATGTTCTGGACTAAATAAATGATTTCACGTTTAATTTTTACTTTAACTCATGAAAACCTTTATCCTTCAATGCAACTTTTATATTAATTAATTATTGTATCGTATAACTTGAGCAAGCAAAGTGTGTGCCTAGTAATGAGTGCTTACAGAAATATGATCTATGAAACATCAGTCAGTTAATTAAGAACAATTTTTTCACTACATCATTGGGTACAACCATTATTTGACATTCAGATTGTTATGATCGTTTTTGCTCCAGATGTAGGCAGATCTGATGGAGACATCAAATGCTTTCAGAATGGTGATGAAAGTTTCAGCCCAGAAAAGAATAGAACAAGTATATTAAATAGAAATGCTACTGTGAAGGATCTAGGATTAATATTCTTTAATTCTTCTGGTCATGTAGTTGCTCAAGAAGAGGTGGCAGAAGTAGCTAACTTTACAGCACAAATGAAAGAGACTGTTATATATGATAAAGGGACTTTGTCATCTCTGTTGGCAGATTTACATTTGGAACAGTAAGTAACTCACTTTGAATGATCCTTTTATAATAATCTGCATACTCTTCATTTTATTGCTGTTCTTAATTTTGTTATTATCGTTCTTCTTCTTTAGTCATTTTTCCATCTTCTTTAGTCATTTTTCCATCAATTTTCAAAATTGTATCTCCATTCCTGGCACAATTTCTATTATGTAAGTAAATGAGCTTAATTGTCTTGTTTATTTTGTTTTACTGTTTCACTTCACTGTGCCTGATTTTCTTATGCATCATCTGCTAGCATTAGTATGTAAATTAAATGACAGAAAATCCACGATAGATTAACAATATGAATCAGTATTGATTACAAGTCACCACATAGTTGAGGCATTGCATGGCAAACAGGTACATTTAGAAGTAGATTAAGTTGTTGGACGAATTCATTCATCAGATTTAGAAAAACACATGTGTTCATAAAAGCACAACTTTCACGCACATGGTCATTGTGCCTGTAAGTCTTGTTTTCAGTGAGCAGCGTTCTTGATTGAGGTGGGTAGTGGTACTACAGAAGAGGCATGGGTGAGAGGGGGGAAGTGTGGTAGGTTACAGGTGGGCAAGATGCTGTAATGCTGTCTGCAGGAGTGTGTAGGAACTTGATTGGGACAGGTGATGGGCTTCTAGGTGCAGCATTGGAAAGCTGTGTTGGGGGAGAGTGAGATGGTGATTGGAGAAGAAAGAAACAGAGAAAGAGAAAGGACTATGCAGGTGCTCAGAGTGATGGGAGACATTTATAAGGCTGGAGTTGGGGCAGGCGAGGACATAGAGGACAGGGCATGGAAGACAGAGACTAATGAATTTTGCGGTCAGGAGAGTTACAGGAGCTAAGGTTATTCTGCAGGGAGAGTTCCCACCTGCGCAGTTCAGAAAAGATAGTGTTAGTGTGAAGAATCCAGATGTCATGGGCAATGTAGTAGTTTTTGAAGTCAAGCACACTGTGTTGCATGGTATGCTGGGCAACTGAGTGGTCCAGCTGTCTCGTGGCCAACATTTGTCAGTTGCTGTTCATGCAGACAGACAGTTTGTTAATGGTCATGCCCATGTAAAATGCCTCACAGATGTTGCAGCTGAGTTGGTAGACCACATGATTGTTTTTACAGGTGGCCCTGGCTTTGATAGGCAGGAGGTACCTGTGATGGGACTGGAGTTGGTAATGCTGGCAGGATGTGCAGGACAGGTCCAACATCTATATATTTTAAAGGTATATCAGCCATTGGACAGGAGGTTGGTAGATATGATGGGATAAAAATGGACAGGGGATATTGCACAGGTTGAGTGGGTGGTAGAATACCACTATAGGAGTGGTGGTCAGGATTTTTCCCATTTCAAGGCACAGTGAGAGATAGTCAAAACTGTTGTGGAAAATATGATTTTTTTGCTCCAGTCCTAGGTGAGACTGAGTCGGAAAGATGACGCTCCATTGTGGCCATTCAGTGGATATGCGAGGGATGGTGGATGACATGTGGAAGATTATTTTGATCTGTGAAACCCTCAGCATATTTGGAGAGGGACTGCTCATCACTGCGAATGAGACTGACAAGAATGGTTGGATAGGCTGTGTGAAGAGGCACTAAACTGTTATTTCTTCATGAATGGTCACTGTCAAACTATAGCCAATAGACAGCTGGACCAACCATTTGCCAAGAATACTGTGCAGTATATTGTGCTTGACTTCAACAACTGCTTCACAGGCCATAACTTCTGAAATCTTCCCACCAACAACAGATTTTCTTATCTGTGCAGGTGGGAACTCTCCCTGCAACATACCCTTCTCTCCCGTAAACCCCTGGCCTCAACCTTTTGTAGTTCATGTCCTGCGTCTGCCTCTATCTCCTTCTGTGCTCCCATTCCATCCTCACACATACCTTCTTACCCTGCACCCCTCCCTCCACAGCCCACCTACATTGTCCTTTTATCTTCTCTGATTGTTTTCTCTCCTCTCCCCGGTTTCTTCACACTCTTCCCCTCCCCTTCCTACTACACTTTCCCCCAGGCAGTACTACAGCATCTTCTTCCAACCCAACCTTACTAACCTTCCCCACCCACACCACATGCCTGTTCTATACCCCACTACCCACCCTAGCCAAGATCACTAATCACTGCAGTCAAGTGTTGTCGGTGCCCAGATACAATAGCAACCGTGTGTGTATGAGAGAGAGAGAGAGAGACAGAGAGAGAGAGAGTTTTCTAAGACTAATAAAATACTTTGAGCAATAGCATAATCTACTTTTAAATGTGTCTGTCTGCAGTTCAATGCTTCCTCTATCTAGTGAGTAACAACATATCATAATTCATATTGTCAGTGTAATTATAAAAGCATTGTGTGGTAATGTAATCAACTGTACTAATACACTGAATATAAACATCTTCTGTGTCATCTTTTCTGTGCTCTACTGAGCAGGGCACGATTTTGTATGACCCTCCTCCATACAGTTTTGTCCACCTGCAGGTATTGTTCATATATTTCATACGATTTGGCATCTCTGAACTGTCATGAAGTCTTCCTCTTGTTTTATTCAGAAGTTTTTGGTTTATGTATTCTTGAGCAGTTGTGTGAATAGTCATTATCCTCATATGATGATGATACTATAATTGTTTTACTTCAAGAATCTTCTGTAGGATTTTTTCCAGTTCTAGGATAGAATGTTGCAAAATATTTTTTAAAGGATTTGCTCTGGAACTCAGAATATGCAAATTGTGGAGTGGGCCAGGAGGAACAAACAGGTGATTGTCGTGAATGACTTATTTTATTACTCACATAACACATATTCAATTTTGGTTCTAGCTCAGACTCATCCAGTTCTGCCTACTTCACACATAGAAGTCTCTCTCATTGTCTTGATCTGTAAACAGGATTGCTAGCATACTTTGCATACTTCCACTTCATACTGTCATGTGGCATAATCTTCTTTGGTAATGCAGGTAACGGCAAATAAATATTTATTCTGCTGCAGAGTATTGTGTAAAGATGAGAACTGACATCTAGCAGAAGTCTCTTCAAAGACATAGAGGTTCTTACATTTCTGTACAAACATGTCTACTTCATAAAGGTATTTGTGATTGAAAACAAGAGTGAATTTAGAATGTACTGTGCAATTCACAACCACAGTATGAGAAGTAAAAATAATTTCCATGTAGTCGATGCACCCTTATCTAGATTACATGGCTACTTGTTGTTGTTGCATATTAATCTGGGCATAATTAGATGTTGCAGTTAGAACAGATCTGGGAACTTGTAGGGATACCACATCATAACACTCGAAGCATTTAGTTTACATTTCTCAGTAGCATTTGGTTACTAAGTGACAAATTATTGTGCTAAATTCATTAAAGCACTTCCATTGTTTCTTATAAGTTGTGTGCCACTGCCTTTGATACCCATAAATATATATGAGTAAAGGAAACTACTCACTACTACACACACCTCTGTGCATTGTGTCGGCACTGGCACAATGTAATCTCTCTCTCTCTCTCTCTCTCTCTCTCTCTCTCTCTATCTCTGTGTGTGTGTGTGTGTGTGTGTGTGTGTGTGTGTGTAAGAGAGAGAGAGAGAGTTCATTTGCATGTGCCTCACAATGATTCAAAGACTCTGCTATTTTTTGCATTTACACTCGACCAGGACTTTCTGACATTTCCATGTGGCTTCTAATAGATAATATTCCTTGCCTATAACATATAGCTTCTTCAAGTGACAATCTGGCCAGACTTCAATTTCAGAGACAAAATAATACCACAGTATTATAAATTAAGGAATCCGTGTACAAATCTGGGCTTTGTGGATAAAACCAGAATGTACAAGTTTTCAGCTCTTCACTCACTGCCTATTCATTTCCAGGTATTAATCTTGCCTTGTATTTATTTATTTTATCATCATTATCTGCACATTCCTAACACTGATATGTATTCTGTTGTTTTGTCATACATATACCTCTTGCTTGCAGTAAAGTAAATTCACCATACTTAACTGAGTTACAGTTTAGCTTATGTATTTCCAACTCTGCTACATCTGTCAGTGATATCTTACATACTTCCAACTAAGTTATTCTGTTGTTTTACTACATGCATATCTCTCCTTCTATTGAGTGTAATTCTTTATACTTGCATATATAAACCTGACATTTATATAGAGCTTATACCATTTACAAATTTAGATTGAAGTTTACCACAATTTCATTTTGCTCATATTGTCCTCCGCCTCTTCCATGCAGACACACACTGTTTTATCAATATTCAGATTCAATTTTTTCTGGTATGTTCACTTTACATTCATTTAAAGTTAAGTTTAAATATTTTCAATGATGTTACAGTCACACTGTCAAAGATGGGATTTACTCTACTTTTGTGTGTCACTCTCCATGTGTAATATCTTTTCAAAGGTGTCTACTAGTGCAGAATAAATGATGATGTTACACAGTGAAAAGCCCAGGGTAGAATAACAACTCCCATTTCCATCTACTCCAGGTCTGTCACTGGCATCTCTTACCCCATCAAATGCAGGGCTACCTGTGAAAGTAGCCATGTAACCTACCAACTTAGCTGCAGCCACTGTGCCACTTTCTATTTGTGCGTGACAATTAACAAGCCATTTGTCTGTACGAATGACCACTGTCAAACAGTGACCAAGAGACATGTGGACCACCCAGATGCTGAATATGCCACCTGACACAATGTGCTTCCCATTAATGATGGCTTCACAGCCTGTGCTATTAGATTCTTCCCACCAACACTAGATTTTCTGAACCGCACAGTTGAGGTTTCTCCCTATAACACATCCTTCATTCCCACAACCCCCTCTGGCTCCAACCTTCACTAGTCGCAGCTTACCCTTTCTCTGCTCCCATTCCAGTACTGCACACAGCTTCTAGCCCACCATTGAACCTACACAGTCCTTTCCTTTTCTCTGTCTGCTTCTCTTGTCTTTCTCCCCCCCCCCCCCCGCCCCCACCTACCCCAATGCCCCCTCACTGGCATGCTGTACCTAGGAGCCCTATCCTGTCCCCACCATGTTGCAGCACGCTTCCATAGATAGCACCAGCATCTTCCTCCACATGTATCCTGCTATCTCCCCCCTCCCTACTCCAGGCCTCTTCCTTACCCCTCACTTCCCATCCAAGCTACATGGATTGTTGCGTATGTCGGAACTGCCGCAGTCGGGCATTTGCACCTGGGGTCAGTGATCATGTGTTTGTTAGAGTTGTTCTTGTGTGAATGTGTATATCTACCTCTGAAAAAGTCTTTGTCAAAAAGACTAAATATTTCAACATTAATTTTCGTCGCACCTGTGTGCAACTCAACACCTCCTCTCTTTGATGAAGTTATTCATTCAAAATCTGATGATTGTCTTGTAGGACAAAAACTGGTTAATTAAATAAATTAATGGTGTAGAACATCCACAGTTGTGTTTTTTTTTAATAAAACCATATTTGTGTAATAATTCATAATAGCGAATCATTTTTTGACAGAAAACTGAACCACTTTCAGCTAGGAGTATAAAATGATTGCATGAATTATTTGTATTTAACACAGAGTTATGAAAACTTTTGCCAGAAGTACACTGGCATACAGTTGGCAATGTAATTAACATATGATTGTAAGCAAATTAAAACCCTTAAAACAACTGGACCGAGCTACAAGATCATACCTCAAGAAATGACTAATAACATTAGTCAGTATGCCTTCCCTACTTCTTCATACTTCACAGAGTCTTTCCTGAGACGGTCTGTGATGTGTGCTTATGCAACTGGGATGCTAGCATATAAAATCAGAAAATTAGGGTTATGAGTCCTTGTCTGATGCAAAGCTTTAACATATCTGGTACGCACATTTCAGTATGCACTTCTTTGAAGAGTGGAATTACCATTCTCAAATGCACACCAGAGCTGTGACTAAGCTATTCCTCATCTTGTCCTTTTCCCCAATAACTTTACCCAATCTGGGTATGGTACAGCTTCTGTAGTGTTTAGAAAACTAGATTGAGTTACTGGTAGTTTGAGACTTTTAATTAGGAAATGAGGCGCAGTTCGGAACTTCAGATAGTATGCTCATAAAAGACCAAAATCTGACTGTGGCTTCTATGTAAACACCCTTTCATTTTGATACACTTTAGCACGAAGAGTGAAAATTTTATTTTATATTACAATTATAATTTTATTAAGTAATGCATGTCATTTATACATTTGGCCTATGCTGTGAATGAAGCACATAAAATTAAATATGGTTATGACTTTGCTGTATTAGTGATATTCAGTATTATTATAATCACTGAGTCACACATTATTTTCTCACTGCTAATTTTTGCTTTTCACTTACAATTCAGTGCCTATCAATGAAAAGGAAACATTACTGAAGCTACCACATTTTGCTGTCAATGGTTGGACACATGGAATACCAGAATTGCATCCAGATCAGGAATAGAATAAAACAGTTTAATAACTTTGACATAATTTTCAGATTGAGGCATAGGGTTACAGGCTTGTTAACTCTTTGCTATGAAAAATGTCTCCATATTTGTTTCAATGAAGACATGTGCTTTGAAAAGTTTCTTATAGAGATTCAAAAATTTTGGGTGATAAATCTTACGAGTATAGCATTTAAAACCATAAAATGCAACCAGTTTCGTTTAACCATGACTTTCCTACCTTTCTGTACTTTAATTTTTTCTCATAAATTGTACGAGATGTTTATGTCCTGTTCTGTTTTGTATTGAATTAATTTACTCTGTCCATCACAGATTAGAGAGAGGAGTGAATGAAGATACTGTTGAGCTACTGTTAGAATGGAAACGGAAAATGGAAGATTTATTGTATGGTTCTTCTTCCAATACACGTAAATGCTATTGCAGCCATGATGAGTCCATCTACTTAAAGCACAAAGAAGAAAGTTATCAAACAGTACTGAATGTTTTATCAGTGAGTACTTGTGTAATCTTTATGTATTCTTGAAATATTTTGAAAGTATGTACAAATGGGGTCACTGAAGTATGTGTTTAAACATGTTTACAGAAAAATTTGTTTTCAAGGAAAAGAAGTAATTCCGTTTTATTAATGTTATGCTGGTCAGATCTTGTAGCAAATGTGTTTAAGATCGTAAAGGACACCTTTCAGAATATGGGTTTAAATTTTTCATTTCTAGTGATGTCTGAGTGGATTGTGTGCCAATCTATTTTGCTCCAATATCTTTGCATGTCCCCATAGGCTAACTTCTTCTTTTGAATTGTTGTGGCTATGTTTTTAATCTTCTCATGTAGTGCTCTATAGTGCCTTAAGTTAAGTGCAAATCCTTCCTTCCTCAAAGTTCTTAAGATCTTTCAGAGGAAATATCTTTCCTTTTCCCCAATTCAGGCATCTTTTGTTTTGGCCATTGCCTCCAAGGCATATGAGCTTCTGAAAAAAAGGGGTGAAAAAACACGCTTACAGCTGTTTAGTCTTTTACTCGTTCAAAGTATTCCCTTCAGATCATTCCTCTACAAACAATTATGTCAGAAGCGTTTCCACTTAGCCTTGGTATTATCTTTTGGATTCTCTTTTAGTGCCCTTGATGAATTCTTGGTATGTCATTAATGGTACTGAAACACTGCCCTTTGCAACTAATTTTAATTTTTAAAACGAAAATGATTTGCAACATCTTTTGCAGAAAATTCTCATGTAACTATTTCAAAGTGCTTGTATCAAAGTCGTGACTGACTTTTTGTTCTTGGGGCAAGAAACCCATGGATTCTTTTCCCCCCCCCCCCCCCCCCCCCCCCTTGTTTGAGCACCACCGGTTGAACGAAAATACTGTTACACATTATAGCTTTTGGCAAAAGCCTTCTTCAGCAAAGAGTTGGAGCTGCTTGTGGTAGCACTCATGTGTATGTGAGAGCTGTGCTTACTTTTGTTTGTGTGTGTGTGTGTGTGTGTGTGTGTGTGTTTTCTTCAATGAAGAAGGCTTTGTCCAAAAGCTATGATACAAAACAGTCTTTTTGTTGTGCCTGTCTGCAACTTAATTGGTCATCTTTACAGTGAGTAGCAATGTATCCTTTCACCTAATATTGTTAAATTAATTTCGTAATTTCAAACAAAATTTCACTTTGCATTGTTCCTAGCATAAAACAGACATTACAAAACCTACATCAAACATATTTCAGTCAAATGACAATAGCTTCAGAAACTAAAGAGGATATCAATGTTGTGAAACAATGTGATATTTGGAAATATTGTGAAGGATGTGTTGCTGCAAACCAGTTTTTGCCAGTACCATTCGTTGCCCCATGAAAAAAAAGTATTATTCGTTTCCTGAATACATCTATTGTAATTTGTGCAGCAATATCTCATTATTGCTGAAATGAGATACATTATCTATGAGGGAACACCACATAAGAAGAAGAAAACATGGTTAATGTCCAGTCATATCTTGACAAAAATCTAGTTGATGTACAGATTGCATCTAATTTTAACAGAGATAAATACAAGACTGAGCAGCCCATGAAACTTAAAAGTGTGGTATCTTTGGTTAATGATTAACGTATCACAGCTGGAGTCAGTTGTGTAATGCAAATACCTAGGAGAAACACTCTCTGCAATCATTAAGTGGATCAACTATAAACTCAGCAGTAGTTGGAACAAATGAGAGGTTTCAGTGCATTTGTAGGATGATGGAAAACTGTAATTTGTTTATGGGAAGGGTTGCTCTCAGAACACTTGAATGTCATATACTGGAATACCAGTATTTAAATTTTTGGATCCATATTGAACTGGACGAACAGGAGACACTCACCAATATAAAGAAAGTCAATTACCCAGTACAGTTGGTCACTAGATTCTTTGCTTCAGCCAATGGTGGTAGCGGTTGGGGGGGGTGAGGGGGGGGGGGGGGGGGAGAAGTGACAGAAATTCTTAAAAATGACATGAGGAGTAGTCATAAAGTTTTCATTATGATGAGAAAAAGTCAAGCTATGACCTTGAAACTAGTTGATGGTGGAAGTCTTTTACAGCTGCACAAAATGACACAGTGGCCTGGTAATGTGGGAATTACTTATGATTAATTTTCTGCATTGGAGTGACCCCTGACACAGATCCAACCATATACACTACTGAAATCTGTACACAGTGAACTCTGAACACTTATTAATGCTATCTGGCCCTATTAGTGAATACGAATTAGGCAACTAATAATAAAAGAATGACTAGCATGAAATATATTTTATGTTGTTCAAACCAGTGTTGTATTTTGGTGGTTAGATTACATTTATTGTGGTTTGATTCTGGTTATTCTTGCTTTTACCAGTGTTTATATCAGGCACATTGTCAATACAATTAAGAGTAATGCCTTTTTTATATTCCTAGGACAATACTTTTAATGAGACTCAAACCTTTCTGTGGACTGGGAAGCTTCACTTGCATAACAGAGTGACGAAAATTAATTGGGAATCTCAGCTACAAGATGGAGATGGAAAAGTAGAAGTAGTGTGTGATGATGGCTCAGTGTACATTGCTGATTTACTTGTAATTACTGTTCCATTAGCCATGATGAACTCGCAAGGAGATTCCACTTTTGTTCCTGCACTGCCATGCCATACAACTGATACTATTAATGTGAGTCATAGCTGTTATAACTAGCTTACCAATTAGTTGTTTTATGGCAGTAATTATAAATAGAAATGTTTCATTTGTGGGTCAGAGTTTGTGTGTGACACACTGCTCATTTTTCTCAGTAATGCAAGGAAAAATGATGTTTTTGTTTGCTTAAATAAATTTATATGTGCTTTAATAATAAAAAAGTGATCCATGTTCATATCCAGTCAACTAAATTCAAAACATTAATTGTCTTAACGGTAAATACTTGAAAGCCTGAAATCTTCTTACTGTTTACAACCATATACCAGACTATAGCTAGAATATCGACTTCTGTCTTTCATAGACATTTTTACCAACTGGGTAACTCAGCTACCCCTTACAACCTAACTCAGAATATCAAGCTTCTACTATCACTTTTCAATTCCTTAAATTTCACAGGTTTTTCCCTGGCTTTTCTATCTGTCTTAACACTTCTGCAAAAATAGATAGGATAGAGAATAACTTTGACACAATCTATAGATTTTTTACAGCATTAGTTTTTGAGTTTGCAGTAAAGTGAATACTTTTAATGAACTTCAGTACAAAATGAAACAGCATGACAGACCAGGAATCAGACTTGGATTGTGCCCTTTAGCAGATAACATTATTATCTATTGAGCAACATAAACATGCTTCACAAACTGACGCAAAACTTAACTGCCCTCAGCCGGATGGAATGTGATTTTGATGTCAATGTAATATGAAAATAAATAATAGCCTGCAGTTTTTAATTTTACTGCTTCTTATGGTGCAATGACATGATAAACTATTGCTTGAAATTCGTCTATTGATGGTAATATCAATATCAGAAGTGTTGTCGTGGATTTTAAATAAAAGATATGCTACAGACCTGCATCAGACTTCTCCTTCACCTTTCCCTTCTGTTCCATCATCAGTTATCACAGTAAAATGTGGTGAAACCGTTATTTGTAACAAGACAAGTTTCATATCAGCACACACTCCACTGCAGAGTGAAAAATTTATTCTGGAGTTATTCGTATCTCGTAATCATATACTTTGGGAGTGATGGCACTTGTAATGAAACAGCCTATATATGCCCATAATAATTTCCTGTGGCTCAAAGGTATGGTTCAGATCTTTCAAGTGGACACCATTCTCTGAGTTGCATCTCCCTACCCTACTCCAGTAATCCTGCTGGGTAGGAGGGACCTACAGTTTGACATGGAATCCGAATCACGACTGGTTCCTGGCAGATCTTCACATCATTGAGAAGTGAAGGCCAGGTTAAAGGCAAAATTTCCTTGGTTTGGCTTGGATTTGATCCCAGAACCTCTGTTTCCAGGTAAGCACTTGACCACTAGACCACCAGGCCTTACCTATATACACTCATGACCAACTGAATTAAAGACAGCTGCTGCATTGGAAGGAGATTGCTCCTGTCATTATTGTGAATGGAATATAAAAAGATAGTGGTGCATTTAATCTTTAGTACTTTAGTCAAGTGAAATACAGTCTTAGCAATATTTTCACTTATATATCACTACCTGAAAGAGCTATTCACCCCTTTGTTGAAAAAATTAATCACTTCTGACACAGAATGAAATCACAAAATTGAAATAATATCAAATACAGTTTGGTAAGACAAGACAGAAATGAAAAGATAATTTGGAAGATATAATTTTCTGTTCATAGTTTTACTAACCAAGGTGACTATTTCTGACTTGTAGGACATAAGTAATTTTGTTTTATTATTTTATAGCTTAGAAAAAGAACCAGATTTTGGAGCAATCACAAGTACTGTTAGGAACATCAGTGCAGCTGTGCCCACACCATGGTAATTGACTACCACTGAAATATCTTTAATTGGTAACATCACTTCTTGTACAGCAGTAGTATTGATATTTGTACTTTAAATCAAATTCTTACTGCATGAACTGTGCTGCGAACAGAGGAGAAATATCATTAGAAAAATTTATCTGTAACTTAAGTACTTCATTTTTAACATCTTTGACAAAGACAGTAGATATAAATAGAAATTCTATTGCTCCATAAGTGGATGTAGCTTCTTCAATTCCTTGAAACAACATATTTAGTTGTGATGGTGGCAATCTGTTCATAAAAAGTTGCGACTGGTTCTCTCAGCCTCTCATCCTCACAAAGCTTGTCAAAGTGCTGCTTTACTTTGTTTTTGGAATTTTTGCTTGATACCCCATGTTTAACAGTTGCAGAAAGCTTCATCAAGCAGTTTGCTTGAACTATCCTATGATGCTAACTATGTCTGACAGCACTGTTCCTAAGAGGTGGCATGAAGCTGCAACATCCATATTCTGAGATTGCAAGGACTTAGGTGCTTGTTTTCTATCTAGGCCTTTATACTGAATTACTAAAAGGATAACAGATGTCTAGGATTCAATTTTCTTATTAACACCTATTGCCGGACTTCATTCTTTTATTTCTTACTCTTAATAACTGTGTTAGGCAGAGCTTGAGAATGTCAATGATTGTTTCTTTATTGCAGTGCATTGTATTCAGTGGCTTTAGCCTTACCTTGAAGGTGCTCAGTGTGCAAGTTTTTAAATCCTACCATAGTGGCCAAAAGTTTATAGAAATTTTGGAAAGAAGAGCTTTCCCTTAGTTAGTCTTTACACTAAATTGAAATTCTGACTTGGGCAAAGAACAAAGTAGGAAGGGCATGCTAATTTCTTGATTCTTTCTTGTACGTCATTATCTGGGATTTAAGTATTATTAAGTCTAGGTCTATGTTTATTGGGTAATAGTGGTGGCCACTACATGTCAGCGTATGTAGAATGTGAACTGTTGCAGTGTTAGAGAATGTAAGTAACACACATAATGTAGAAAAATTTAGTCATAATGTTTGTGAAATGGGTAAAGAAACAACACATCACACAGGAAGAACCACCAACAGGAGCAGTGCTCACAAAACAGAAAACAGGTATCCAATCCCAAATCCCCCCCGCAACAAAATGACATATTCACATTCACTTCCAACAACAAAATTCTGTACAAAGGAATCAATAAATAGAATAAAATAGGGACTTTAGATAGGATATTATGCAGACAACAAGATGACACAGAAAAAACTTAAAATGCATGCATGGCAGCCAAAGACAACTTTATTAGCTAACTAGCAATCTGCCCAGCTTTGCATAGGTCGCACTAAGTATCTACAGCAAGATGATTTGATAGTGCAGCAGTCATAAAATATATACAGAAACATAGACCATGAAATAGGTACATATTAGTGAAAACTATATCAAAATCCGTACATTAGTTCTTGGAATTAGGCTTCACATAAAGACGGAAAAATGTGATGGGAAACTTTAATTCAACATAGTTGAGCGAGTCTGCACTTAATACAATGCAATTAATATGTTTACAACTAATGTAAATATTGTGTGTGAATCAAGAGTGTATGTGTGTGTTTGTGTAATTGTATATGTCTTTTAATTTGTAGCAGATCATGTATCAGAGGCTGCATGAGTGATCATGTCTTAAGAACACAAAGAAAAAATGAAAAAGAAACAGACATGCCTGATCTAGATGTGTAGCCCATGACAGCATTCCTCTTGTAAACTTTAGTATATAGTCATTTATTGTCGAGACTCATTGCAGCAATTAGTTCTTAGTGGCAGACATTTTTGTCCTAGATGCAAAGAATTGTTTCCACATGTTGGTTTGAACAAAGGAAAGCAGCAGACTGGAAGTAGAGTTGTCTGCAGTGCTGCTGAAGAAGAAAAAAACTGTATGTAAATGAATGAAATTGCATCTCATGCTGAAGTTGGTTTTTTTAGAAAACATTTTAGTCTGTGTGTACACAATCAAAATGCACAGATTTTGACTCTGAATGTTTTTTCACAATGCAGTTGTTCTCAAAGAATTGCGTAGAATATATCAATGTTAAGTAAGTTACTGCCTAGATGTTCAAGGAATATACAGTGGATTATGAGTGCAAATTGTGATTGATAATCTGAGTGAATTTGAAATTCTGAAATTGTCATTCTTTTTTAATGCCCATATCAAGAAGCTCACAAATCCACCAACATTTATGAGCACATGAAAGTGAAGATTCTTTTACCACTCCTGTGTAAGATTTCAAAATGTCCAAATAATTAATATGTGAATATGTTAAGTTGTTTCCACACTGACCATGCCAATCTGAACAAGTGCTGCATGTTGTCAGTGTATCTACACCTACAACTATATCTATACTCTGCAAACCAACGTGAGGTGCATGACAGAGGGTACACCCCATAATACCAGTTATTAGGGATTCATCTTGTTCCATTCACATATAGAGCCTGAGAAGAATGATTGTTTGAATGCCTCTGTGTGTGGACTAATTACTCTAATGTTATTCTCATGATCCCTATGTGAGTGACATGTAGGGGATAGTAGTAGATTCCTAGAGTCACCATTTAAAGCAGGTTCTTGGAACTTTGTTAATAGACTTTCTCAGTATAGTTTACACCTATCTTCAAGAGTCCAGTTCAGTTTCTTCTGTATCTCTGTGACACTCCCCTATGGATTAAACAAACCTTGACCATTTGTGCTGCCCTTCTCTGTATACATTCAATATCCACTATTAGCCCTAATATCCTCTGTTAGTCCTAATATCCCCTGTTAGTCTTATTTGGTAAGGGTTCCACACACTTGAACAATATTCTATGATGCACCACACGAGTGATTTGTAAGCAATCTCCTTTATAGACTGATTGTACTTTCCCAGTATTTTATCAATTAACCAAATCTACTATCTACTTTACCAATGACTGAGCCTATGTAATCATTCCATTTCATAACCTTACAGAGTGCTACACCCTGATATTTGTATGAGTTGGCCAGTTCTGACAGTGACTCTTTGGACACCTTGTAATCATACATAAGACTGGTAAAAGAATCTTCACTTCCTTGTGCTCATAAATGTCGTAGGATACTATGGTTTTTCATTTTGTGAAGTGCACAATTTTACATTTCTGAACGTTTAAAGCGAGATTCCTATCTTTGCAGCACTTTGAAATCTTATCAAGAACTGACTAAATATTTATGCAGGTTCTTTCAGACAGTACTTCATTATAGATAACTGCATCATCTTCAAAAAGTCTGGTGGTACTATTAATATTGTCTCCAAGGCATTAATGTACAACATCAATAGCAAGGGTCCCAACACACTTCCCTGGGCCACATCAAAAGTTACTTCTACATCTGATGATGATTCTCCATCCAAGACAGCATGCTTTATCCCCCCTACCAAAAAAGTCCTCAATCCAGTCACAATCAACTTGATCAAACTTCCGACAATAAGCGTAGATGTGGTACCAAGCGAAATGCTTTTTGGAAGCCAAGCAATACTGCATCCTGATTGCCTTGATCCAAAGTTTTCAGTATGTCGTGTGAGAAAAGTGAAAGTTGGGTTTCACATGATCAATGTTTTCGGCACCCGTGCTGGTTGGCATTCAGAAGGTCATTCTGATCAAGATACCTCATTATGTTTGAGGTTCAGAGCAATTTCTAAGATTTTACAACAAATTAATGACAAGGGTATGGGATGGTAGTTTGGTGGATCACTTCCACTACCCTTCTTGTAGAGGGGTGTGACCTGTGCTTCATTCCAAGAACTGGGCATGGTGCTTTGTTCAAAGGAGCTATGATAGATTATAGTTAGAAGAGGGGTTAACTTAGCCACAAATTTACTATATAATCTGACAGGTATTCCATCAGGCCCTGGAGCTTTGTTCAGTTTTAACGATTTCAACTCTTTCTTAAGACCACTGACACTAATACTTATTTCATTCATCTTTACAGTGGTATGAGGATTAAATTGGGCAAATCTTCCTTGGTTTTCCTTTGTAAAGGAACATTTGAAAATGGAAGTGTTTCAGGTTTTGCTTTGCTACCCTCAGCTGGCATTCATGTCTCATTCACTAGGGTCTGGACATTAATTTTGGCACCAATAACAAATGGTTCAAATGGCTCTGAGCATGATGGAACTTAACATCTGAGGTCATCAGTTCCCTAGAACCTAGAACTATTTAAACCTAACTAACCTAAGGACATCACACACATCCATGCCCGAAGTAGGATTCGAATCTGCGATCGTAGTGGTCGCGTGGTTCCAGACTGAAGCGCCTAGAACTGCTCGGCCACACCAGCCGGTGTACCAATAACAGTCTTTACATATGATCAGAATTTCTTATGGTTCTGTGAAAGATCATTTGACAATATTCTGCTATGCTAGTCACTGGAAGCATTACACATTGCTCTCTTGACAGCCAAACACATTTCATTCAGCATCTCTCTATCTACAGCCCTGCGTTTTTTTTTTTTTTTTTTTTTTTTTTTTTTTTAACGCCTATTTTGCAGTAATCTCTGCTTTTCTAGAGATTTCTTTACAGTGATTGTAAACCATGGACTTTTCTACTGGGTTGTCAACTAGTCTTTTAAACTTCAGCCATAGTTCCTCTGCGTGCTTCTGTGCTGAAAGTTTCAAGTTCCTTGTTGAGATATGACACTATTGAATTTACTATAATCAGTGTGGTTCCCAACTATTTGTTCTAAGTAGTTTTCAGAGAAGACATTTAGTACTGTTTCACACGATGTCATATCACATCCCCCACTAACAAAACTGTGATCTTCCCAATTAATTGTTGGATGATTAAAGTCTTCACCAGTGATTACAGTATGATTGGGGAATTTATGTACAAGTGAACTGAGGTTTTCTTTAAAGCTTTTGGTTACATCAGGAGACTATTTTGGTGGCCGATAGAAGGATCCAACTATCATTTTATGCCTACCCCAGATACTGAGTCTTGCCCGAAGAAATCTCACATGCAACTTCAATTTCTGTCTCAGTGGATCTGAGTTTCTTGTCTGCTGTGACAAATACACCACCTCCATTTCCCATTTGCCTATCCTCTCAATATACACTTAAATTTTCCCACAATATCTCACTGCTATCAATTTCAGGTTCAACCAGCTTTCTGTACTTAACATTATGTGAGTTTACTCTTTTCATGAATGCTTCAAACTCTGGCACTTTGTTGTGAATGCTTCAGCAGTTTACCACTAGAATTTTAATACCCTTACAGATTTTTATCTCAGATTAGTGTAACCTATTAAAATAAAAACATTGGTAAATAAGGTAGGCCATTGTCATTTTCTTCTCTGTTTGATATTACCAGCATCCATAGTTTGTAGTTGCATAATGTTAAAAATAATCCGTACTTGTGGATGTAATAATGTCCATCTTTGAGTCCTCCAGTTTGTTGACTGGGCCATGTTTTATAATGAGTAATAACTTTTCTTTTTATTTCTTTGCATTTTTGCACCATTCCAGTATGCTCTTTTCATATTTTAAAATTTTATGCAGTTAAAATGATGAGCTGCAATACAAGTCAGTAATTTATCTTGCATTCAAAGTACTATGTGTGGAAAACAGTTGTTGACCACCAACACACTATGGACTTTTACGAGCATATATTAATGCTTAATGCATGTTATATTTTCTATTTTTCCATATTTTATTTCCATTTTATTTATTTTTTCTTATTTTTCCTCCTTTCTTTCATTTGGTTGCCAGGGGTTCCTTGGCCTCAAGGACCCCAGACCATTGGCTGGTTATTTCAGCCTACAGCTTAGTTGCATTCGTAGTGTACTGGTATTAAGAGAAAGTTGGAGTAATATGAACAGAAAATGCTGAAATTATTGCTATTATATTGTAGCAGAACTTCCAAGTAGCATCTTCATGATAACAAAGTGCAATATTTTTTAATATGTCGTCTCTATGGGAATATCTGTTCTCAACACTAAGATATCAGTTTTATTGCACTTTAAGTTTCTTTTTAATAAGAAAGCCATCAATGAACGTCAACTGATTTCATTACAAAGTTGGTGTTACTGAGGATAAGTTCTGACAGTTTAGCTTTGATGTCTGTTTAAGGTTTCATGGGAAGCCCAAGAAGAGTAATTGAAAAGAATGAATGACTGCCATCTATTTTAGCGCTTTAGAATACTGTGTGTGCGGGGGAGGGGGGGGGGGGGGGGGGGGGCATGCATACATCAAATATTAGAAACATTAAATATTATATGACTGTTTGAAGTTGGTGTCTACTGATACTACTGTTGTGTGATTCTATTTAGTATTTCAATTGACTCAGGATCATCTTAACCCATTTTTTTAAATAATTATTATTATTATGTTGTTTATTTCACCATATGTAATGCAAGGTATTACACAGATTTTAATCTGCTAATATTGTTACAGGTAATATCAAATCATCATTATCTCCTGATGTTAGCAGGTACATTGAATTAGTCTGTGTTTTTTATGTTAACTGTAACGTATAGTTGGTGTCACTGTTTGTTATGCATACAGTGCAATGTGAAATCATTTGCTTCAAATGTGATATGTGTGTTTTAAATTGCCCTACCATATGTAAGGAAAGATTCATCATAATTGAAGGAATACACAAGTAAATGCTTAATTTCAAGCTTCTGGAACAAAAAAAGTCTTTTTCTTTTTTTAAAAAATGAAGAATTACTACTGGAGTAGATATAATTCATTCAGTTCCAAACAGATGCAAATACATAACTGATAACCTATAAACAAATGATTATGATGCCCAATGGTTAAAATAAATGGCAGTGTTTTTTTCAGAGAGCAGTCATTGTTAACTGAGAAATGTTGGGGCTTGTAAGTGAATACTGATTTACATGGGAGTTTCTTAAAAAATAATAACAGAAAACATGACAAATTTCAGTTGAGAACAACACAACGAAAATCATTGGAAAAGATCATCAGACTGTCATGAAGATCACACTGATTTATGAGTGATATAGATAGATCCAAATGAAAGACCCATGTCCCAAAAATAGCAGATAATAGAGAGAGAATGAGAGTAAAGTATGAGAAAGAGCAATCCTGTTAGTAGTATAATGATGAGTGCAAAAGAGGGGAAGACTGAGAAGGAGAAATATGGAATAAAGTGTGGCTGGCTGGCAGGAATCATGGTGCTTTTGAACAGCAGTTTATTTGCTGCAGAATTCTGCATTTGTGACATCTAAGATAAGATATGGATGACCGGAAAGTGAAAGAAGCACATAATGTCCTGTGATTTTGTTATAGAATATCCTTGTAGTAGAATATAGTCTGCTATTACACAAGGTACCTATGTGTAAATCACTCAGTGCTACTAGAGAATTTTGTGTCAAACTTCCAAGTTCACCCTGCACTTATCACTGCACGATACAGAATAGAACTAAGCATATTTGTATGCATAATACCTGTATGTATATATATTCAAAATAGTCACTTTATTATTTATATAGAACTTGCTGTGTTATTATTTATACTGCACAAAATAAAACTCCATTCAAATAAAAATAAAAAAAGTCCACTTACCAACAGGCTGCTGATTAACATACAGAATTAAAAACTAAAGCTCCACTAACTTCCAGACCTGGGCACTGTGTTTCCATCAGCCAGATCTGTTTTTGAAATCCACTCCAAGTGCATAAGTTTAACTAGGAGGTCTTCTGTTTGAGGTATAGGATGTGAATATATGAGGATTTGACCATCAATTGTATCTTGAAATTACCAAAAATTCAGATCATTCCAATAGATTTCCTTACATTAACTCTTGACGTACTGAAAGTGATAAGAAGACAGTTTTATGGTGTCTTGCAAGTCCTGGTAATTCAGTGTGGACATTATCTATTAGTTATGTTTCTTTCTGCGA
Organism: Schistocerca gregaria; assembly: GCF_023897955.1. Taxonomy (NCBI): domain Eukaryota; kingdom Metazoa; phylum Arthropoda; class Insecta; order Orthoptera; family Acrididae; genus Schistocerca; species Schistocerca gregaria. The sequence continues at coordinate 221,281,938 of NC_064920.1, read as the reverse complement.
GTACACATTTTGATAAATGTGTGTGCTTATCTTGTGTCACGGCTTGTAATATGTGCAACAGTTCTGCTTGCACTTTTATGGCAACAGAAGGCCTAACATAAATGGGTCAGCATGTAGCACTCTCATTTGAAAGCAGATGTATGCACATCTTTAGCAATGAAAATTGTACAGTGAAGAAAATATTGTGACTGATCATAATTGCATGGCACCTAGTTATTAAATGGTATAAAATGTGAGACAGGAAATGTTTTTTTTTGTGAATTTTGTTCATTTAAGCTTTGTATATGGGGACTTGTTTTATGTCAGCTTGTGAATACCTGAAGAATTAATTTCACTTGTTATTTACATTTTCTGTTGATGTTACAGGGAATGATATACAGTCCTTTAGATATAATTTCTCTGAAGTTTGATCAGCGATGGTGGCCAGAAAAATGTCACGGTATTGGTCTCTTATGGAAAAGGCTTCCTAATTGTGAAAGTAAAGTCAATGAAAATAAGGTAAGCGATGGTTTCTCTCTGCTAATAATAATTCTATATTTGGAAAAAAATAATCACATGCATCTGTGATTTGGATGAGATAAGATTATGCACAGATGGGTATATACCTTGGAATCCCAGACCCAAAGAAAAACATCAGTTAAAACTTCGGAGAAAATGAAACTGTAGAATGTAATAGATGAGTGCTGAATAGCTAAGAATCTAATACGGGGTGTTCAAAAAGTCTCTCCGCAGTGCCGTATGCCACTGTGAATATACCGAAATGAAACTCAGTGAAATATAAGTTATTAATTTATTGAATATTAGTTTTACTTACAAATTTTGACATTCAGTGTTGAAAGTGTTCCCCCTGTTGTTGAATACACAATTCGATTCGTCTAATCATTTTTTCAAACACAAGCTGTAACATTTCTTCTATAACAGAAGCAGTGAAAGTGGATATTGCAATTTTCAGTTCATCAATGGACTGTTTTTATAGACAGTTGCTTTTGCTGCATCCCAAAAGAAAAGAAAAAGTCAGTTGGTGTTAGGTGAGGCGATCATGGAGGCCAAAGTCTCTGTGAAACTAAGCGATCACCAAAAACATCAGCAAGCAGTGACATTGAAACAAGCGACATTGAAACATGAGCTGTATGTGCGGTTGCACTATCTTGTTCAAAATAACCATTCAGTGTTTCACTTAACATAAGCTGAGATAAACGAAACAGTGGAATGTTGGGAGAGTCCACTTGCAGGGAAGTAATCCAGGCAGGCGAACAATCATATGGCACGCGCGGCTAACAATCATATGGCACTGCGGTGAGACTTTTTGAACACCCCGAATAACGCTGATGCAGAGAGAGCTGTTGACAATTCAGAAACAAGGAAAACAGTAGAAGGTAGGAGGGTACCATGTTGGATGTGAGCACACCAAATAATAGGAGAAAATTAGGGAACACCAGAGGAGAAAAGAAAGCGCAATGAAAAGAAATTCAATAATGAAGGTGAAAGGGTAGGGAGAGGATGGTAAGTCTCCACTGGTGGACACTATATACATATATTGTAAAAACCAACTTCAGCAGTACCACGAACTGATTCTCAGGAAAAAACTCTATTGCTATTCTCCAACTCTCCATGTATTGGTTCATGAATAGATTGTGAACATAAAATTTGAGTAAATGTGCACAAAAAAAGCATATACGCCTGTGCTCCATCTGTGAATTAAATTGGAGGACACTAGTAACGGATGGTATCAGAACAATTACCATCTCCCATGAACATTTTTATGAATTCACAAAGTTTGAATGTAACTATAGGTGTACTCAATACTTCCTCACTTATTTATAAGGTTATAGCACAACAGGTGAAAAAAAGATCCTTGACAGTTGCAGTGGACTTGGCATTGCTTCTGTGCATGTGTCTCCACCAATCAGTCACATAACACAATTTTGTGTGTGTCTCTATGACAACAAGTCAGTGTTATTGTTGTTTTCGCTACAGCAATTTGCACTTCACAGAGGAAGGCTGGCAACAATGCCGCAACAATGCCGCCAGCTTTCATGGATTCTCTTTAACTCATGCCCCTATAGATTTTCCATTTTTGTCCAACGCCCAACAAAATTGTAAGTAGATTACATTGTTATTTGACACTGTCAAATCAGGAGACAGGTGATGTGTTATATTAAAATGTGTGGATAAAAATCCTATGTCAAGATCGCAATAATTACTTTACTGATTACTTGTTCCAGCTCATTGAGAGCCAACTTCAGATCTAAAATACAGGAAATTGCATGAAAGAGGTGAACAATAGCAAAATATGTTTTATATTTAACTGTCTTCTGTGATACACACCAATAAAAATTACTTAATTCAGTATGTATCAGCCACAATGTATTACACATGATCATAATCTGTTGAGCTAAATTGCTCTAGTTGTCACATACACATTCAAAAAGTTTATAGATTGTGACAAAAGTAGAGAGAGATGAAAGTGCATTTGGTGAGTGGTTTAAAGTTATAATCTTACCTAAAGTGGTTTGTCATGGTTACATAATTTACAATCTTAGCCATATATAATTTGCCACTCTAGCGATTAAAAGCAAGGTGACTAACAGAAGTAACTAACTTATAGTCCATGTGTGGGTGTAAATATGACATATCACTTGCAACACTAACTACAGGAACAAAGAAGTAGTTCTCTGACAGTTCTAATGCAGATACTTATTGTTCCTGTAGTTAGTGTGCCATATTTACATTCACAGATGGACTATATGATAGTTGCCTCTGTTAGATACCTTGCATTTAAACACAAGTGTGACAGTATGAGCACTGGAGATATATATGGCTTATGCTGTAAATTTTGTAACCATGGTGACCTATTTTAGGTAAGATTATAGCTTTACATCACTATCCAAATGTATTTTTGTATGTCTTTGCTTTCAAAATACTCAAGAAAATTTTTAAGCGTGTACATAACGAGCAATTCAGCTCAACAGATTATTATAATGTGTAATGTCTGGTGGCTGACACACACTGAATTAAGTGATATTTTTTATTGGTGTGTATGATAGAATGGAAGTTTAAATATCAAATGTATTTTGCTATTCTTCATCTCCTTTATGCAATTATCTGTATTTTAGATGAGAAGATGGCTTGTCAGTGAGCTGAAACTAGTAATCAAAAAGGAATTTTAGCAGCCTCAACCTAGGATTTTTATCCACACATTATAAGTAGACTAATTTTTTGAGTCAACAGGTTGTGTTATTTATGTGTCAACAAATGACTTCCTATCTCAGTCAGAGATTTTCTCCACTCAGGGACTGGGAGTTGTGTTGTCCTAATCATCATCATTTCATCCCCATTGACGCAGAAGTTGTTGAAGTGGTGTCAAATCAAAAGACTTGCACCAGGCGAACGGTCTACCCAACAGGAGGCCCTAGTCACATTACCTTTTCTTTTTATAACAATATGACATGTAGAACCCAATACATTGCTGGGTGCGTATGAGAAAGCAGAATTTTATTATATTATTGCTGTGATTAGATTAGATGTACTTTTCATTCCAATAGATCCGTAGTGAGGAGATCCTCCAGGGTGTAGAACATGTCTGAAAACGAGAATAAACAATAAATATCTACAAAGGGAAACAGATGTGCTATTGTATCTTCCACAAAGATCAAGTAAAGTGGTTCTCATGGTTGTAGAATAACTAAAAAAATGAGGTAAATATGATGAGCACCAATAAATCATTGAAATTTAGTAGTAGTTAAACTTTTTGTGACTACTGGCAAGTTATTGAAAATGTGTGTTCTTGGATAGTGGACAATTTTTCTGGACCAAATTAAGTGACTTTAAATCATTGTGAATCTTATTCTTGTTTCAGGTATTGATTTCATGAATTGCGTGCCTCATTTGAAAAAGAGATTTATTTTTAATGATGAAAATTCATTCAGGAATAAATACATTGGGAAGCAGCAGTTAGTATCCTTAGTTCCCACTAAGCAAACCTCTGCAGGATGTTCTTGACTCCATATCACAAATAATCCTCATTACATATTTTTGGACTTAGAGAAACTTTATCTGGGCTTGATAAATTACCCTAAAAAGTAATCCCATATGGCATTATGGAATGGAAGAAAGCAAAGTATGCTAACTTTTATCTTTGTACATCATCTACACCTGACAACATTCACATTACAAATAGAGATTTGTTTAGGTGCTTCACTAGTTCTGTGGTATGCATCTCTCAGCTGGATTTATTGTCAAGCTTTCGGAAAGGCAAGGTGTCGGCCATCTAGCTAAGTTAATTTTGCGTATTGTAACGTTCAGCCAGGCTGGTACACGAAATATAATTTTATGTAACACAACACAGAAGAAAAATATCTTGTTAGGAAAAGGAGCTTAAGAGAAGGTGTACATGTAGTTAGATCCATCCCTTTAGGAGAATAATCTGTAACTGTGTACTCCCTTGACATCGAGGAAGGTTACACTCTAAAGTCAAAAATAAACTGAAATTGCCGGTGCTGAAACACGATGCCTCTGGTGGCTGGTGTGAAACTACTTTGACAGCCATGATAAAGATAAACACACAACACAAATGTAGCAGACTGCAATCTTGATTGCTACATCAGGTCCCTTGGGGGAAGCAGAGCATTGTCTAAAAAACATTCAGGGAAGTGTTCAAATCATCCTGGTCTTGTTGTGCGTTCTGGAATTGGATATGTGTGGGTGGTGGTGTTGCTTGCAGATGAGGCTGGTTCCATGGTGGATCAGTTGGTAGTACATCTTGGAACATGTATGCTGGTTTGATGTGGTTGATGAAAAAATATAGTGAGTTTGCTATTTAGTGTTATGTTCAGTGTTTGTGCTTGTCTTCATAAGACATGGAGCAGTCCTGTATAAGAAGGCTGCAGGTAGGTAACACCATCAACACAAAGCATTATATACATGCATGTTTCAAAGTTGTAATGCATGTAGCTGGGCATTGTACCATGCCTTGAAGCTTTGTGAGAGTGAATGCTTGTTGTGAGGTCCCTCAACGAATGAATGAAGTCCGGCTGATCTTGGTCAGAAGGCTGCAGGGGATTCACACCATTAAATTTCAATAAATTGTCCAGGAAGCCATAGTGCTTCACTGTAGACTAGTTCTGCTGATGATCCTAAGTCCAACTCGTACGTATTACAGAGGCCAAGTAGGACCATCGGTAGTTTCAAGACATGCTTAGTAAGGAGTGATGCCAGTGTTCAGTCATGCCATTGCTGACTGGGTGTTACTTGCAGTTTTGTAGTGAACAGTACCTCAGAATTTCGTTAAGCTGGGCGAAAAGATCAAATGCAAATTTGCACCTGCAATCCACTATGATGTGTAGTGGGCAACTGAAACAAGACATCCTCCTTGATACAGAGGTGGAGACTAGAGTTGCTGAAATTTGTCAGGTGGTGCTGCTTGTGAGCAGTGAGTGAAGCGATCAGTCATTGATAAAAGATAGCATTGACCATTCAACAGAGTTATTGGGCCTACAATTTCAATATGTACATGCACAAATAATGGAGTTGTGTCAAGGAAGTCTCCCACTGGTGCATGAATGCCCTGGGATACCTTGCTGTGTTGGCACTGATACATGCACAAGTCTATTCGTGACAGTCTTTTTGCATTCCAGGTAGAACAAATTGTTTCAAGATCATGCTGGATGATGGACTGACACCAGGGTGGAACAAGTTATCCAAGCTGTCAAAGGGAAATCTGTGGAATATAGTTGGTAAAAAGGGATGAGGGCTTCAATTTGAGATATCACAATATAACTTCATATCTGTACCAGGAATGTTGACTAGTTGCACCTCAAAGGCTGATGATGCACTACTGAGGATATTTTGGAGCTCTTGATCTGTATGTTGTGCCTTGACTAGTTGTGTGAAATCAATGGTGCTTGACACACTGCTGATGCAAGAAAGACTCTCAGCTGCCATATTGTTAATGCCCAAAATATGCTTGATATCAATACTGAACTGGGCAATAAATTCCAGAGGGCAGTATTAATGTGGTGAGCAATTGTTGTTGTTTTGTCAAATGGCATGGGTGAGGGGCATATGATCTGTGTAGATGGTGCACTCTTTGACTTAAAAATTGTGGATAAAAGTACTTGATTGCTTTATAGACTGCCAGAAGTTCTTGATCAAACACACACCTCATTTATTGTGATAGTGGCAGCTTATACAAATACAAAGCGAGTGGCTGCCATGCACCATTATTTAATTGTTGCAACACTGACCAACAGCAGTCTGGCTCATGTCTGCCATCAACGCAAGCAGTGCATCCAGCTTGGGGTGTGCCAGTAGCATGACATTCATTATATTGTATTTTTCCAGTTCAAAGGCAGAGCTCATCACCTCTGTCCAGTGAGACTTTCCTTAGATTTTTGTACCAGCAAGTGATGCAGTCAGTGGTTCCTGTAATTCAGCCAGTTGTTGCAGGTGGCAACAGTAAAAATTTAACACACCCAAAAAGTAGTGTAATTCTGTAACAATGTTTGGTCTCTGCAATCTTCAGAATGGCGTCTACTTTTTCTGGCAATGTTAGTGAGCCTGAAGAGGAAATGTGGTGGCCTGTAAAGTTAATTTGTAATTGGCCAAATGCTCACTTAACAGTATTCAAAACCATTCCATGCTGTTCTGAGCATTTGAAGGCTTTGATTAGGTGTCATTGCTTCTGTTGTGCAGTGACCAAAAAGACAAGGATGTCATCCAGTTAGGCAAAAGAGAGTGTTGACTCTGCAGTACAGAGTCAATAAACATTTGCCATGACTGTGTCACATTACATTGGTCAGCTGTCATAAATAAATCAAATGCAATGATGATGGCTGTTTAGGGATGCTCTGTTCTACCACCAGAATTTGAGTGAAGGCTGTAGCACAGACGAGCACTCTGAACACAGTTGCACCCTGTAAAGCATAAGTGTAATCCCACAGTGGGGATACTGGTCTGGCATGTCCAAGCATTATGTGTGTGATAGTTGCTGCAAGGGTGCCACACACCACACCTGTTAGGCACAAGATGGAGAGGAGATCACTGTAAATTACTTGATGAATGAATAATGCTTTCCTTAAGCAGGGACTCAAATTCTGCCTGCCTATCAGAAGCAAACATCTAGGTCTACACGAGACAGGTGGGCCATTGGTAGTCTTAATATGGTGAACAATGCAATGACATCCCATTTTAAGAGCTTCAGGAGGTCACATCAAGGTTGGAAACTGTCACAGTAGATCTGCATACTCACTACTTGGAAAAGCTTGGTGCTCTGCGCTGTTGCACTGCACCAGCCATTCAGACCATACTGTGTGAAAGAGCTGAGGAGATATCCACCGAAACTACCAGGATACTTCAGAGAGCAAAACCATCATCTTGCAACCTGAAGAAAGAAGAGTTACAAACTATCGAGGGTCTTAATGCTGAGAAGTCTGTGTTGGGACTGCCTGCCAATAGGGGAACTGCAGCCATTGTAAGGAAGACCAGTGATTATGAGCAGGAGATCCAGGATCTATTAGATCCATTGCCATACCAAAAACAAAGTGCAGATCTGGTGCAGCAGATCACATGGATTACGAATTGGTTAATTAAGTTATCTTCTCTCATGGTGGACATAGAGACCTGTGCAACATGGAATCCCTACCTCCTAGACTATATGGATTACCAGATATTCACAAGAATTATGTTCCATTAAGACCAATTGTTAGCCCTTCTGGCTCACAAATGTATAAACTGGCGAAACACTTGGCATCTCTGCTCCAGCCGTGTGTGAGAAAGACTTACACATACATAAAGAACACAGACTGTTTCACTGAGAAGCTGAAGAAAGTAAAACTTGGACTAAATGGCATCCTTGTCAGCTTTGATGTTGTTTCCGTGTTTTCCACTGTGTCATACAGTGATTCTCTTCAGTGTATTGGTTCCATTTTCCTGCAAGACATCAGCAAGCTCTGTTATACATGTCTCTCCATGAGGTATTTCATGTGGGATGGCAAATTCTACCACCACCTAGAAGGCATAACCACGGGTAGTCCACTTAGTCCAGTGGTGGCCAACTTCTTCATGGAACATTTCAAAGGACTGACACTTTGTAAACATAAGGTGTGGTACAGATACATCAAAAGTATCTTGGTTTTGTGGAACCATGTGAGGAACAGCTTGGTGACTTTCTAAGACCCCTGAACAGCCTCCATGCAAACATAACATTTGCCATGAAGGTAGAAAAGGACCATCATCTACCCTTTCTAAGTGTGTTGATATTGAGGGACAATGAAAATGTGAGACACAACGTGTATTGAAAACTGACACACATTGACCAATTCCTGTACAAACTGTCAAATCACTGTCCAAACCAGAAAAAGAGGCATGATTAATACTCCTGTAACACAAACAAAATGAGTGTGTGAGCCACAGCACCTCAGATGTGAAATGAAACACCTATAAAAGGTTTCTGAGGAGCAATGGGCACTTTGCCAGTTACATAAGAAGTGTCACAGAATCAAACATTTGGTGAAGTGACACATCGGAAAAAGAAATGTTGGATATGGCCTTTCCACCATCTGTTCCCAGAGTGATGGACAATATTGGCTATATATTGTGCAAACAGAAAGTAAAGACTATTTATAAACTGACACAGAAGATCAAAGAGTGCCTCAGATCATCAAGAAGAAAATGTATCCACTTGTAATGCTGAGAATATACCACATACCATACACATGTGGAAAGATTGGATGATCAATCAACACCAGGATCATTGAACATAAGCAACATTGAAGGTTGGAGCAGGTGGAGAAGCTGACCACGGTGGAGCATGCACTGCGTGAGACTGACCATATAGTAAAATTTGCTGACATAGAAGTTCTTACTGTAGAGAAGAACTATCACACCCACTTATTCAGGGAAGCATTAGAAAAATGCAAGGATGATAATAGTTTCAGCAAGAAAGAAGAAAGCCTCAAGGTGAATAGATCCTGGATTCCCGTGCTAGAGTGAAAGACTGTTGCAGGTATCAAGGGGAGAATCAAAGTGGTAATGACCATGGAAAAGATCTTGGATGTAGGCATGCCAATTACATATAATCTGTAGCTGTGAGTTTGACTCCAGTCCACTACCAGCAGTAGAGAGTGAAGCTTTGACAATGTCAGCAAGTGAAATGACAAAAAGTGATCAAACATATGTCAGCCGAAGAATCCAAGACAGAAGCCAAAAGGCCATTTGTTAGAGAGTTTACAGTAGGGACCCATGTCTTTGCTAGAGCCACTAAAAGACAACAGTTTGATGATATGTTTTGTTTACACCTCGACCTTGCCTGGAAGAGAATCACATGTGTAACCACTGATGCTGATATGCAGTTGCATGGCACTGTCAGTGTTTTTATATGAGTGATCGTCATGGCATCTTATATTTTCTCTGCCACGTCTGTGACTGTATCTAAGTGCATCTCAGTTTGTGATGCTACAATAGCTTCGATTTTCAGTGGGAGGTGGCTGTTCCACAAGGTACGTGGCAGGCTTTTGATCCTGTGCTGGTACTGACTTTGTGACTCAGCTGGCTCATGGACTGCAGTGCACTGTGAGCAGATCATTTTAGCTAGGCTGTGTATTGGTCTTTTTAGCCATCACCATTTGTTAAGTGGTGCTCCTCCACCACTTTGTGCTCATTGACCTCAACCTTTGACTCTTCGCCATTTCTGGACGGAATGCCCTTTTTTTTAACCATTTATGTTCCAATTTATGCTTACCGTCTGAGTTATAGCCATTTAAGTGAATGGTGCACTGGCTGTCAACTGCGTTTTACTTTTTATACATCATAGAAATATGGCAACATTTAATCTTTTATTTTATGGACCTTTCTCTAAGTACTTGTTTTTATCTGTCTTTCATTCTGTTGATTGTGCCAAAGGTGTAGTAGCTTTTAACTCCCTTTTAATTAGCTGCAGATAGTACCCTTATCATGTCCTCAGTGTCTGCAGCAAAATGGTGGTCCAGTTGGCTGACCATTAAGGTGAACTTCAGCGTATCTGTAGATATTCCAGGGTAATGAAAGCTTGCCTCAACTTGTGCAAACCATAGTATAGGTTAGTGCTATCAGAAAGGTGGCAATCATGTGGCAAGCCTGGGCACTGAAAGTATTGTGCAGCTTGTGCATATGCCATTTCGAGAAATTGGTCCTATGGAAGTTATTGCATTTTCCGTCCTCTTTACACTTGCTGATTAGATTAGATTAGATTAGATTAGATTAGATTAATACTTGTTCCATAGATCATGAATACGACACTTCGTAATGATGTGGAACGTGTCAGGTTAATAAAATATGTCTGTACAAGAAATTACATTACACAAAATATTGCATGACACTAATGATTAAGTTTTTATTTTATTTTATATATATATATATATATATATATATATATATATATATATATATATATATATATATATATATATATATATATATATATATACTTACTTTATATCTAAAAATTCAGCCAATGAGTAGAAGGAGTTGTCATCTAGAAATTCTTTTAATTTATTTTTAAATGTTAGTTGGCTATCTGTCAGGCTTTTGATGCTGTTTGGTAGGTGCCCAAAGACTTTTGTGGCAGCATAATTTACCCCTTTCTGTGCCAAAGTCAGATTTAACCCTGCATAGTGAAGATCATCCTTTCTCCTGGTGTTATAGGTATGCACACTGCTATTACTTTTGAATTGGGTTGGATTATTATCAACAAATTTCATAAGGGAATATATATACTGTGAGGTTACTGTGAGGATCCCTAGATCCTTAAATAGATGTCTGCAGGATGATTATATCAGAGTCACCAATTTTTGGAAGGCTGGGTATGGGCTATCCAAACAACTTGATTTGCATGTTGTAGTATTCAGCCAGGCTGGTACCCAAAATACAAATAACGTATGCTATGGTAAAGTATCCTTATTTAACACAACACACAAGGAAAATATCTTGTTAGGAAAAGCACCTTAAGTGAAGTTTTACATGTGAGTAGAACCATCTTTAAGAAAGAATGATATGTACCTATGTATTCTATTGACATCTAAGAAAAACAAACAGATAACGCAAATGCAGTGGATGGCAAACTTGATCTGTACAAAGCTATAATCCCAAGAAGGGGTAATGCTGGCAACTTCTTCTATCTGCTTGTCATCGTATTTTGGGCATATACTGACGGGAAACCTGTTACAAGTTCTGAACTGCATATACTTTGTTTTTTAATGGCTGGGTACTATTTATTAGTGACCATAAAAATTTCATTAACTGATCTTTCCAAGACTATACTTGTTTTGCTATTTATTGCAATGTTTATATCATTGCAAAAAACAAACTTGGCATCAGGCAGTATTACTGATGAAAGGTTATTGACATACACAGGAAAAAGCAGAGCCCTAATATTGAACCTTGATGGAAACCATCTGTAGTTAGTTCCCAGTTGGATGATGCACAATAGCTTAATACACATCTCTTTCCTACTGATGTTCTTTATTTCCTGTCAGAGGTAGGATTTGAACTGTTATGCAGTACTCATTGTTAAATCATAATATTCTGTTTGACTTGTAAAGATATTGTGATTTACACACTTAAATGCCTTTGACAGATCACAAAATATGCCAGTAGCCTGAAACTTATTCTCTCTTAAATTAACTACATTTTAGCTGCATGTGTAGACAGCCTTTTCAATATCGGCACCTTTTAAAAATACAAACTGGGACTTTGACAGTATATTATTTGTTGTTAGATGGTTAATAAGCCAGTTGTGTATTTCCTGATCTAGAATTTTTGAGAATGCTGGCAAAGGTGAAATTGGATGGAATTTCTTTATCCCCTTTCTTAAACAGATGCTTAACTTCGGCAAATTTCAGCCATTGGGTAAATGTTCTGCTGATAAATGACTGGTTACACAAATAGCTTAATAGGGTGTTAAACTCAGAAGCAACTCTTTAATAAACTTTATTGATATTTTATTGTAACCATTAGATTTTGTGATTTTAGTGATCTTATGGTGGACATAACTTTTACTGGTCAAGCGAGGCTCGTATACATATTACTGAAATTATCTGTAATGATGAGCCTGAGATATTTCATGGCAGCATATACTCAATTTGACAACCTTATTCTTCCAGCAACAGTTATGAATTGCTTGTTCAAAAAGTTTTGCAACACTCCACTCATCTATTACAATGTATCATTTACTTTCCATGTTACCTGCTCCTTATCACCTATGGTTCTACCAAGTTTCTGCTTTTCTATATCGTATATTGGCTTTTTTTGTTGTCTTTTGTGATGTGATGTGATGTTTTTCTCATAATGTATTTGCTTTGATGTCATATTACTATCTCTCATATTTTGCATTATGTCTTCTAATGAACTGTAGCGTCAAGATCAGTACTGTTTCTGAATGACAGATATAGTTTCTTTTTGTCTTACAAGATACCTTTATTGCTAGAGTAAGCCATAGCTTCTTTGTGGATTTCATCTAATGAGATAAGGACATTATTAGTAGAAGTGCTGTATTTTTCATTCCTGCCTTTACCACTGTCTTACATCACTCCATTTCACTTCTCTGAGGGAGTTTCTTAAAGTAATCAATTTTTAGCTTGCTGACTACTCTCTTGAATGCAGATTTAGTAGATTTTATATCCTGTCTGATATTACAATTTAACAAAAGGAACTGTATGTCATATTCTGAGAGGCTGTTGAATATCGATTTTGTAATATCATTTCTTTCATTCGACCTTTCTATAAAAATATTATCTATGGCTGTGTGTGAGCAATTAGGTGACCTAGTTGGGAAGTTTTCAGTAGGAACTATGTTGAATGGTAGAATTACTGACTGTAATAAATTCTTATTGGAAGAGTTTTCAAAAAAATCTATGTTAAAATCACCTATAACTGATGTTTACAGCAAAATCCTGCTAATCCGGACCCCAGTAATCCGGTTAATCTGAACATGAAAAATGTTGGTCTAAGAATGGAAAACTGTGTAGTAAACTGCTGTACATACACACTATTTTAATTTACACAATACAGTAAACATGTATTAGAAAAATTGTCAAGAAAACATTCTACATCTACATCTACATGACTACTCTGCAATTCACATTTAAGTGCTTGGCAGAGAGTTCATCGAACCACAATCATACTATCTCTCTACTATTCCACTCCCGAACAGCGAGCGGGAAAAACGAACACCTAAACCTTTCTGTTCGAGCTCTGATTTCTCTTATTTTATTTTGATGATCATTCCTACCTATGTAGGTTGGGCAAAACAAAATATTTTCGCATTCGGAAGAGAAAGTTGGTGACTGAAATTTTGTAAAAAGGTCTCGCCGCGACGAAAAACGTCTATGCTGTAATGACTTCCATCCCAACTCGTGTATCATATCTGCCACACTCTCTCCCCTATAACGTGATAATACAAAACGAGCTGCCCTTTTTTGCACCCTTTCGATGTCCTCCGTCAATCCCACCTGTTAAGGATCCCACACCGCGCAGCAATATTCTAACAGAGGACGAACGAGTGTAGTGTAAGCTGTCTCTTTAGTGGACTTGTTGCATCTTCTAAGTGTCCTGCCAATGAAACGCAACCTTTGGCTCGCCTTCCCGACAATATTATCTATGTGGTCCTTCCAACTGAAGTTGTTCGTAATTTTAACACCCAGGTACTTAGTTGAATTGACAGCCTTGAGAATTGTACTATTTATCGAATAATCAAATTCCAATGGATTTCTTTTGGAACTCATGTGGATCATCTCACACTTTTCGTTATTTAGTGTCAACTGCCACCTGACACACCATACAGCAATCTTTTCTAAATCGCTTTGCAACTGATACTGGTCTTCGGATGACCTTACTAGACGGTAAATTACAGCATCATCTGCGAACAATCTAAGAGAACTGCTCAGATTGTCACCCATGTCATTTATATAGATCAGGAACAGCAGAGGTCCCAGGACGCTTCCCTGGGGAACACCTGATATCACTTCAGTTTTACTCGATGATTTGCCGTCTATTACTACGAACTGCGACCTTCCTGACAGGAAATCACAAATCCAGTCGCACAACTGAGACGATACCCCATAGCTCTGCAGCTTGACTAGAAGTCGCTTATGAGGAACGGTGTCAAAAGCTTTCCGGAAATCTAGAAATACGGAATCAACTTGAGATCCCCTGTCGATAGCGGCCATTACTTCGTGCGAATAAAGAGCTTGCTGCGTTGCACAAGAGCAATGTTTTCTGAAGCCATGCTGATTACGTGTCAATAGATTGTTCCCTTCGAGGTGATTCATAATGTTTGAATACAGTATATGCTCCAAAACCCTACTGCAAACCGACGTCAATGATATAGGTCTGTAGTTAAATGGATTACTCCTACTACCCTTCTTGAACACTGGTGCGACCTGCGCAATTTTCCAATCTGTAGGTACAGATCTATCGGTAAGCGAGCGGTTGTATATGAGTGCTAAGTAGGGAGCTATAGTATCAGCGTAATCTGAAAGGAACCTAATCGGTATACAATCTGGACCTGAAGACTTGCCCGTATCAAGCGATTTGAGTTGCTTCGCAACCCCTAAGGTATCTACTCCTAAGAAACTCATGCTAGCAGATGTTCGTGTTTCAAATTCTGGAATATTCCATTCGTCTTCCCTGGTGAAGGAATTTCGGAAAACTGCGTTCAATAACTCCGCTTTAGCGGCAGAGTCGTCGATAACAGTACCATCGGCACTGCGCAGCGAAGGTATTGACTGCGTCTTGCCGCTTGTGTACTTTACATACGACCAGAATATCTTTGGATTTTCTACCAAATTTCGAGACAATGTTTCGTTGTGGAACCTATTAAAGGCATCTCGCATCGAAGTACGTGCCAAATTTCGCGCGTCTGTAAATTTTAGCCCATCTTCGGGATTTCGCGTTCTTCTGAACTTCGCATGCTTTTTCCGTTGCCTCTGCAACAGCGTTCGGACCTTTTTTGTGTGCCACGGGGGATCCGTTCCATCTCTTACCAATTTATGAGGTATGAATATCTCAATTGCTGTTGCTACTATATCTTTGAATTTGAGCCACATCTCGTCTACATTCGCATAGTCTGTTCGGAAGGAATGGAAATTGTCTTTTAGGAAGGCTTCTAGTGGCACTTTATCCGCTTTTTTAAATAAAATTATTTTGCGTTTGTTTCTGATGGATTTGGAAGAAATGGTACTGAGCCTAGCTACAATGACCTTGTGATCACTAATCCCTGTATCAGTCATGATGCTCTCTATCAGCTCTGGATTGTTTGTGGCTAAGAGGTCAAGTGTGTTTTCGCAACCATTTACAATTCGCGTGGGTTCGTGGACTAACTGCTCGAAATAATTTTCGGAGAAAGCATTTAGTACAATCTCGGAAGACATTTTCTGCCTACCACTGGTTTTGAACAAGTATTTTTGCCAACATACCGATGGTAGGTTGAAGTCCCCACCAACTATAACCGTATGAGTGGGGTATTTATATGTTACGAGACTCAAACTTTCTCTGAACTGTTCCGCAACTGTATCATCGGAGTCTGGGGGTCGGTAGAAGGAGCCAATTATTAACTTAATTCAGCTGTTAAGTATAACCTCCACCCATACCAATTCGCACGGAGTATCTACTTCGACTTCACTACAAGATAAACCACTACTGACAGACACAAACACTCCACCACCAATTCTGCCTAATCTATCTTTCCTGAACACCGTCTGAGACTTGTAAAAATTTCTGCAGAACTTATTTCAGGCTTTAGCCAGTTTTCTGTACCTATAACGATATCAGCTTCTGTGCTTTCTATTAGCGCTTGAAGCTCAGGGACTTTTCCAGCGCAACTACAACAATTTACAACTATAGTTCCGACTGTTCCTTGATCCAAGCACGTCCTGTAATTGCCAAGCACCCTTTGGCATTGCAGCCCATCCCGCACTTTCCCGAGGCCTTCTAACCTAAAAAACCGCCCAGTCCACGCCACACAGCCTCCGCTACCCGTGTAGCCGCCAGCTGAGTGTAGTGAACTCCTGACCTATTCAGCGGAACCCGAAACCCCACCACCCTATGGCGCAAGTCAAGGACTCTGCAGCCAATACGGTCGCAAAACCATCTGAGCCTCTGATTCAGACCCTCCACCCGGCTCTTCACCAAAGGTCCGCAGTCGGTTCTGTCAACGATGCTGCAGATGGTGAGCTCTGCCTTCATCTCATAAGCAAGACCGGCAGCCTTCACCAAATCAGATAGCCGCTGGAATCCAGAGAGAATTTCCTCAGATCCAAAGCGACACACGTCATTAGTGCCGACATGTGCCACCACCTGCAGCTGGCTGCACCCTGTGCTCTTCATGGCATCCGGAAGGACCCTTTCCACATCAGGAATGACTCCTCCCGGAATGCACACGGAGTGCACACTGGATTTCTTCCCCTCCTTAGCCGCCGTATCCCTAAGGAGCCCCATTACGTGCCTAACATTGGAGCCCCCAACTACCAGTAAGCCCACCCTCTGCGATTGCCCGGACCTTGAAGGCTGAGAATGATCCTCTGAAACAGGGCAGGCATCTGCATCTGGCTCAGCCAGAGACAGTGCCTGAAACCGGTTTGTCAGACACACCGGGGAGGCTTTCTGATCAGCCTCCGGGGACGCCTTCCGCTGCCTGCCATGCCTTGGAACGACCTCCCAATCAACCACAGGCGAGGGCTCAGCCCCACTGCGGGCAGCAACCGGGGCAACCACAGCGGCAGACCGATCTGGGGACAGACGGGACGAGGTTGACATCCCCGTGATACCCAAGTCCGGCTCCCCACAGTGGTGCCCATTGGCAACAGCCTCAAGCTGCGCGACCGAAGTCAGCGCCGATTGCAGCTGTGAGCGAAGGGATGCCAAGTCAGCCCTCATCCGAACACAGCAATTGCAGTCCCTGTCCATTCTAATCGAACATTAGGTTTAAGCAATGCATAACAATGAAAGAAAAGCTGTCAAACTTACTAAAATACAGCAGACATTTTATCCCTACTTTTTAGATGACAAAAACTCAGTCATTGTTTCTTGGAATAATGAAGACAGTCTGTTAAATGATGCATAGTTCCACCATCTTATCGTAAACATCAAATCAGCAAGTGTAGCAGTGGGCTGTTGCTCCAAATAACGTATCGCGAGGTTGAGGGCTTCTGCTGTGTCACTGTGTGGCACCAACTCTCCTTTTTCGCTTTTAGGCTCATTGTCACTTCCATCACAGCAGTCCACTTCTTCCTAGTCTTGAGTCACAGCAGAGACACAGCAGCAACTAAATTTTTCATTTTGTCCACTAGAGGAATGCTGTCATCTTGGATCAGCATTCTTAAAAATTGTTTTCTGTAAAGCAGTTTTAATGTTTGCAGTACACCCTGGTCCATCAGCTGTAGAAGTGGTGTAACATTCGGTGGCAAAAACTTCACCATAATTTCTCCATCACATAATTCCTCAATGCTGGGGTGAGATGCTGCGTTATCAATCAAAAGGATTGCACAGGGAGACAAATGATTTTCCTTAGGAAACTGCCAAACAAAGGGAACAAACTGGTCATGAAACCATTTTTTGAACAGTTTACCATCCATCCATGCTTTTTTCTGGTTGCGATAATATACGGGCAGGGACTTCATGTTGCAGTTTTTAAAAGCTCTGGACCTATCAGATTTGCCAATCAACATTAAAGGCAGCTTATGATTACCAGCAGCGTTGCTGCACACTAATAAAGTCACATGATCTTTGCACATTTTAAAACCAGGAGCATGGTCTTCTGATTTTTATGCCAGGTTTTATGTTGGCAATGCCCTAAAATTAAGGCCAGCCTTGTCAGCATTATAAATTTGTTGGGGAGAATACTTTCTCTCTTTCATCATTTTTTCAAACTCACCCAAGTAGTCCTTAGCTGCATCACGGTCAGAAGAAAGCTTCTCTCCAGTACTTGTTAGCTGACAGTTTGCATGATGTTTTTTGAATCTATACAACCAACCTGTACTTGCACTAAAAGACTCATCTCCATTCATTAGCTTGGTCAGGTAAATAGCTTTCTCCTGAACCATTGCTCCACTCAAAGGAGTTCCCCTTTCTCTTCCCTGTGTAAACCAAAGGAAAAGAGCTTCATCGACTTTATCATACTGGGACTGTTTCAAAGTCTGCCAAATTTTGAGTGTTTTTCATGACGACATTGCACAGTACTGTTCAAGCTTCACTTGGTTCTTCTTCCATTCACAAATGGTTGCTTTACTACACCCAGTTCTGTTGCCAGTTTAGATACATTCTCACGATTGTCTATCCACTACGAAGCATTCAGTTTTCTATCAGAGTTAACATTGTATGTTTCCATTTACTCATGAAGAAAATATTTACACCGCTACACCTGAACGAATAAAATACAACTATTACGTGTGCCAGCGATCGTTAACTAACGTAACCAAGCGTTTTGCATGCCAACTGGCAGTGCACTGATCTCAGACACTACAAAGGTCTCAACAATGCACAACAACAAGGGCAGAGGGTGAGATTGAGCCATTGTTCCCATACTTGTTCCCACTTGTTACCATGGTGTACCTACTTATCTGCTTGGTATACTTCATTCTAGAAACTCGTCACCGTAATTCCGGCTAATCTGAACAAATCGATAATCCAAACATGGTCCAGTCCCATTTAGTTTGGATTAACAGGACTCTGCTGTAATTTGTTTTTCTTTTTCTTTTCTCCTTCTTCTTTTTTTTATTTTTTTGTTATAGGCCAATAGTGCTTCAAGGTGATTTATGAATAGATTAAAGTTATGTGCATGTGCAAGTGCTTAGTATACATGTACTATTGTGAAGGATTTATTATGAAATACTACTTTTGTTGCTGTGCTTCCATGTGCTGCTCCAGTCAAAATTTAGGAATGTCTCTGTTCTTAAATCCATGACAATTCCTGATGAATGTGGCAACTCCTTCTTTCTCTGTTTTTGCTGTATGAAAGTGAGATGCTAACCAAAATCCTGCGACACTTATCACATCTATACCAGTGGTCACATGATGTTCTAAGAGGTAGGTTATGTCAGCTGGGTTTAATGACTCTAATTCATCAGTGCAGATGAGTAGTTTATTAATTTTACTTCTTAGTCCTCAAATATTTTCATGCAGTAAAGACAGCTGCCATTTGACACTGAGATAAAACTGTGTGGAAATAAAATTTCTGCTGGTTGCTGAAAATTTTTAACCAGCAGCTCTTTGTGTTGGTGGAGTACGCGAGAATTATGTTGTTTGGTTTCTTTCTCAAACTAAAGGTTTGTTTCAATCCTAACCTTCCTTAAAACTTTATTTCATTCTGTCCTTTCTGCTCTAAAAAAGGTGTTGAGCTGACACCTGTAACCACTGGTATTTTACCACCCATTACAGTGTCTCCCCACTCCCCTTTAAGTTTTCTCCTGTTAGTCCCTTGATACCAATAGCAGATGGATAGATAGATGTTGAATACTAGTCAAGTTGCCATCAAAGAGAAAGTCTCAAATAAATCTAAACATTTGAGCAGTGGTAAGAAATAGTTACAAAGAATACCCTAAGTGACATTCTTTGCATATGATATTAATTTCCCAAGAGCTTTCATTCCCATTTATGCAATTTAATGGAAAAGATAACTGTGGAAGTAGCGAGTTTAGGTGAGATGCAATGGTAAACAAGCAGTAAGGTGTTGCGTAGTGAGAAGACCATGAAAGATAATGACAAAGATTATAAAATGAAGTAATCATTTACCTAAAATGTGTGACAGAAAAAAATATGTATCACATGATTGTCCGATTTCATATGTGGGGTGTGAAAATGCAATTTCAAAAAAAAATTCCAGACAGTACTGGGTAGCAGAATTGATGCTTTTAAGTGAATTAATTGCTATTGTGTCATGATCCTTCTATGTATTATCATTTATGGCAAAATTTCTCTGAAAGGAGCACTATAAAGGAAATAAAATCTACTGATGTTTTCATGAATGCAACACTGCCCTGAATAATTATGAACTGAAAGGCAGCACTGTACTTTATTGTTTCAGGATGAAGAATGGCTTCAAGAAATACACTGTTTTTTTGAGGCACAAGATAATCCCAATTGTCTTTGCTGCCTAATATCTGAGAAATTGGCAGAGAAAATACAACAACTGTCTGATGATGAAATTCATAGAAACATTATGAACTTGCTGAATTTGTTTGCGGGCAAAACTTTTGATGTACCACACAATGTTGCTGTCAAAAGGTAAATTATAAAAGCAATTAATGACTTTTGTTATTACAGTCATTACTAAAAGCTGTGTCCTACATTTTCAGTAAGAAGAAAAGATTTGTGACAAATACAGGAACAGCATAATTCACAGCAACGTCTACAGAAAATGTTTTTAGATCATGTTATTTATGTTGCTGATTAACTCAAAGATAAAATGTTATGCTAGCATAAAACATACAGCCACTGATATGCCATAATTCTCATTCAGCTGCAGTCATAATGCAAATGGAACAATTTCTATTTTATTTATTTTTAATTTGTGGACTTTGCTTTTTTTTAAACTCTGGCAAAAAAAAAGCACTTCACTGAGGGATAGAATGTTCCATCATGATGCACCACACCCTATCAATAGCTGTACATTTATAAATTATGCACCAATTATTTTATTTAATTGATCAAAGACAAAAGAATCTGTGGACATAATTCCTCTCAAATTATTTGATACGTAACAGAGCAAATAATTGACTTTTGTTGCATCCTACTTACAGTTACAGAAAAGTGATGTTGACGTTGACCTTTGATGTATGTTACACATGGGTTTGATCCTACTATGAATGAATAGGGCTTCATCAGTGATTAATACTGACAAGAGTGATAGGTGATGACAAAAAGTTCATTGACAGGATTCCAGTAATATCATTTTCATAGTGATGTTAGTTTTACCACTGATGAAACTGCTGCGAGGCATGCCAATTTGTCAGCTGCTGGATTTATCATCTGAGAGATGAATTCAGATTAGGAAGTGGTCACTGGAGGGTTACAGATCATTTCCTGCTTAGCAGTGGCTTAGGGTCAAGAGCATACCATGAGGGCAACAGTGATGAAGTGCATGCTTTTCCCATCTTCTTCAAAAAACCTGTAGCTCCTGATTACAAGGGACACTGTGCAACTCTACCCTTCAGACAAGAAGGTACAGAGATTCATAACACATTGCATGAATTGAAGTTCCCAAAAGAGAGTACCAAGTTGTGGAGCAGTGTTAGAAGGCCTATGAGAGTACTGACCTGTTGACAAAATAAAAAAAAAAAAAAAATGCAACTATAGACAAAAAAAATTCTGGGTGTATTGATCACATTGCATTAGACATGGCAGTGCTTTTTCTTCAAAACACCACTGCATTACAGGGCCTTGGTCCCCACCAATATATAGTGATTGCTAAAACGGTCTTTTGGAACTTCAGTTTCACCAATAATAAAGTTCACTGCTGCCCTTTCCCCATTGAGGATCTGAATCTGGCATTGTCTGTGTACATGAGATGGCAAAAATTTGTTATAGCATGCTGCAATGCCTTAGTAAGAATGTAATGAAAATCTTTCTTGAAATTTTTAATCCAATATAAAATATGGACAATTTACCAGTCCACTGAGGGAAGCTGTATTAATTTCTCTTCTAAACTTGGGAAGGACTAAACATGCATGAGTAGCCACTGCAGTGATGCCGTAATAGTGTAGGAAAGGTGCCAGTGTGAATTGTTTCCTGCTGCACAGTTCAGAAATGAGTTGGTGGGAAGGATCCAGATGGCACAAGCTGTGAGCCAGTCATTGAAAAGAAGATGCTTGCTCAGCAACAGGGTGATCCAGTGTTCCTTGGCCACAGTTTGTCTGTGGCCATTCATGTGGACAGATAGCTTGTTGGTTGTCATACTCATGTGGAATGCAACACAATGGTTGCAGCTTACTTTCTAGGTCACATGACTGGTTACGCAGGCAGCCCTGCCTTTGGTGGGATAGGTGATGTTTGTGACAGGACTGGAATAGGTGGTGGTGGGAAGATGTATGGGACAGGTCTTGCATCTAGGTCTATTACAGGGATAAGAGCCATGAGGCAAGGGGCTGGGAGTAAGGGCATCCTTCATTTCAGTGATAGCTTTACAGCCTGTGCCATCTGCATGCTTCCCACCAACACCATCTTTTCTGAATTGCACAGGTCATAACTCTCCCTGCAATATATCCTACATTCCTGTAACTCTCCTGGCCTCCACTTCATTAGTCATTGTCCTTACCCATCTAGCCCCTTCCATGTTTCCATTCCAGCACTATACAAACCTCTATTCCACCAATGCAGCCACTCTTTAAATGTATCCTTTTCTGCACTCCCACCCGCACCCCTCTCTTCCTTGCCCTCCATCTAACCTCCTGACTGCACCTAGTTGCCCCGCTCTCCATCTTGTCCTTGCATGCTCCCAACGGCATTTTACCATCACTGATCCTCTCCCTGCCATCCCACCTCCTCTCCATCCCAGCCTCGTTCTTACCCTCACAAGGCTGCCTCTCCCATAATGCTCTGCTACTCGCAGTCTGGCTCTAGCTGGCAGAGACTGTGGTCATGTGTGTGTGAGTTGCGTTTGCTTTGAGTGTATGCATATGTTATGTTGTCTACATTTGACAAAGGCTTTGTTGGCTGAAAGCTAACTTTTGGACAGTCTTTTTATTGTATTTTTCTGGGTCTCAGCATCTCCTCTATATGGTGAGTAGCAACTATCCTTTTCATAACATTCTTACATTACATCCTAGATTTTCCAATGTTTGATTTTGCCTAGTGGCTTTTATACCATCCTAACCCAGTACTCTTTTCCTTTATTACTATTTTCTGATACATTACTATACTTAGAGTCTTTCCATCTTTCTCTTATTTCCTGTGATTCTCTTGTTGCTTAACAAACTGCATGATATTCTCTACTTACGAGCCATATTGTATTAATTGTCTTGGCCACACACAATAGGCAGCTATAAGACCACCCTGATTGTTGGTCCAGTATCTTATGTCTCACATAATATCTGCTGATATCATTAATGGTATCCCTTCATGTTGATCATTCTCCCTGTGTCAACCTCGTGTACTTTTGTGTATAATTTCCTGCGCCTTCCTGTCCCACCCCCCATCCTGTCCCCTTTCTATTCCAGTTTGCACCTATTAATTCCTCCTAATCTAGTCACTTCTGACATCCCCCTCTTGACCCATATCCTCCCACAGACCTGCAACCCACTTTACAGTTTTCTTTCTTTTTCATATTATCTCATTGTGACTTCACACCAGTTTCAGTTGGATTCAGGTTTTTTCCCCTCACCATCTGCCCACTCGCTCATATTTCATCTTGTTTCCCCTTATTTCATCTGTTTCTTCCTTTTTTGTAAATTTTTGCATGTGTTTGAATGTATTTTTGTAAATTTTTTTGGACATAATTCAATGTTATTTACATATTTTTACTCGTTTTTTTCCACTGCCATGGATCCTTGCTCCTTCTGCCTGTGTCAATACAGAAAAGTTTCCTCACCCCCAAACCAGAACCCAGTCCCACATACTCTTCCTGCGTTGTTGCTTGGCTCATGGAATCCCCCCAAATGGCCTTGCCTTACCATCAAATTACCCATCTCTGGCTGCCAGCCTTCCAGCCAATCCTTATTCCTCACCAATATAGTTCTACAAAACCACCTTGCAATACCTTCTCTGCATCTGCAAAATTCTCCTGCTATGCAGTCCCAAATTCCTGGATCCCATAACACACCCTGCCCTCCAGGAACTAAAACAACATGCACACCACCTCAAAAAACTCTCCAAGCTGTTCACTTCCTACCCCCGCCTTCGACTACCACTGTCCACCACCTCTACAACCTCTAAACCTCCCCCACATCTGCTCATAGCTGACAAACTCTGTCTTTCAGACCCACTACACTTATCCCACCCTCCAAAACTCCCTCCTACCACCACACAGAATCCAGAACCTAAACAGACCTGAAACACAGTCCTGTATCTTTCTTCCAAAAGCCTTAGCTCTGCAGAAATATCAGTCCTTTCCAAAGGCCTCTCCTTTTGCCTCACCCCTAAATTCAATCTTGCAAGATTTGTTAAAGACCTTCTCTTCTTCTTCCATTCCATACACTGAAAAACGTTTTCACCACCAACCCTACCAGTCGGCTCAACCAAAGACCAATGTTGAACCTCGCCTGACTCAGTTCATTCCTCTACTCAAACGTGATTCATCCTCGATGCCACCAACCCACTCTCTGTTAACTTCCCAGAATTTCTTAACCTCGAACCTTTCCTCATCATAATTCCCCAAATCACTCAACATAGAAACTAACCTTACATTTGCAGAAAGATACTCAATCCACCATCTAAAAACTGACCCTGACCTTGCAATCCTACCTGCTGACAAAGGCTTCACCACTGTTGATTGAACCACAAGGATTACCTGGCAGAAGATATCCACTACCTGTCAGATTCATCCACCTACGAGCCCTGCCACAGTGACCCCATTCCAGAAATCCAGCAGGATCATCAGTGTCTTCTCAGATCTTTAGTGCCATCCCAGAATCTCTCCTGTGAGTCCATCTCTGTCCTCGGCCCTACCATTTACTGTACTCTTACCTTCTCCATGCTTCCTAAAGTCCATGAACTCAACCACCCATGACGTCCCATTGTGGATGTTAGTGCACCCCCATTGAGAGAATCTCTCCTCTCGTAGACCAACACCTTCAGCCCATTACCCATAACCTATCCTCCTACATAAAAGGTACCAACCATTCTCTCCACCAACTCTTGACAGTTCCTGCCCTTTACCACCTGGTGCTCTGCTTGTCACTATTTATGCCACCTCTCTTTATGCTAACATTCCTAATGCCCACTATTAAATATTTCCTTTCCCAACACCTTATGGATTCCAAACCAGTCACCTCCTTCCTAGTCACCATGATCAACTACATCCTCACCCACAATTACTTCTCCTTTGAAAGCATTACCTATGAACACATCCAGGGTATGGCAATGGACATCCGCATGTCACCATTCTATGCCAACCCACTCATGGGCCGTCTAGAGAAATCATTCCTAAACACCCAGAACCCCAAACCCATACCTGGTTCAGATTGATTGATGACATCTTCATAATCTGGATTGAGGGTGAGGACACCCTATCCACATTCCTCCAGAACTTCAACACTGTCTCTTCCATTCACTTCATCTGGTCCTAATCAACCCGTCAAGACACCTTTCTCTATGTTGACGTCCACCTTAAAAATGGCTATATCAATACCTCCATCCATGTCAAACCTACCAACCATAAGCAATACCTCCACTTTGACAGCTGCCACCCATTCCATACCAAGAAGTCCATTCAGCTTAGCCTCCCACAGCCATGACATCTGTTGTGACAATCGGTCCTCTTGAAACATACTGAGGGTTTCAGTGAGGCCTTTACAGAACGTGATTACCCTCCCAACCTTTTACAAAAACAGATCTCCCATGCCTTATCTATCCAGTCACCTCCCAAAGCCCCATCATCCAGCCACAAGGGGAATTCCCCTCATGACCCATCACCACCCAGGACTGGAGTAACCAGGGTTTTAACTACCTCTTGTCATGCCCTGAGATGAGAAATGTTCTTCCTACCCTTCCCGCTCCTCCCAACAGTGATATTCTGCCGCCCACTGGATCTACACAATATCCTCGATCATCCCTACACAACCCCTGCTCCCAGCCCCTTGCCTCATGGCTCATAACCCTGTAATAGGCCTAGATGCAAGACCTGTTCTATACATCCTTTCACCACCACCTACTCCACTCCTTTCACAAGCATCACCTATCCCATCAAAGGCAGAGCTTTCTGTGAAACCATTCGTTTGATCTACAAGGTAAGCTGGAACTGAAATGCTGCATTCTATGTGGGCATGACAACCAACAAGATGTCTGTCTGCGTGAATGGCCACAGAGAAACTGTGACAAAGAAACAACTGGTTCACCCTGTTTTTGAGCACGCCGCCCAACACAACATCCTGCATTTCAATCACTGGTTCAGGGAGCAGCCTGTGTCATCTGAATCCTTCCCACCAACTCCAGCTTTTCTGAATTGCACAAATGGGAACTCTCCCTGCAATATATCTTATGTTCTCGTAACCACCCTGGCCTGAATATTCATTAGTCATTGTCTTTACCCATCTAGCCCCTTACCTGTTCCGATCCCAACACTACACAGTCCTGTATTCCGCCAGTGCAACAAGTCTTTTTACTTCTCTCCTTTTCTGCAACCACTGCCCTTCCTTTCACCTCCACCATCTGTCTGACCTTCTAACTGCACCTAGCTCCCCACCTCATCACTACATACTCCCAGCAATACTTTACCGTCTCCAACTCCTACCCTGCTATCTCTCCCCTACCCTGCCTTCTCTTTACCACCATCCAGCTGCCTCTTCCATAATGGCCTGCTGCTCTCAATCTGGCTCTAGCTTCCAGACTGTGGTCATGTGTGTGTGAGATGTGTTTGCATTCAGTGTGTGTGTTTGTATGTGTGTATGTTGTCTGCTTTTGACAAGGGCCTTGTTGACCGAAAGCTAGCTTTCTGACAGTTTTTTTTTGTTATACCTTTCTGTGACTTAGCATCTCCACTATATGGTGAGTAGCAACTATCCTTTTCATTATATTGTTACAGTCCTTTTTGGATTTTCCATTCTTTGAAAGAGGGGAACCCACATAAATGTAGAATTGAAACAATGCATGAAATTGCATGATGTGAGGTTACAGCAAGTGACTGTAGATGACCATATGTACTTATGTAAGTGCCGATCTCCATCAGAGGGTACACCCTTTGTATCCTCTGGTTGTGCTGTATGTGTGGAGCTAATGTGAACTGTGTCTACATGCAGATCATAGTGCCTCAGATTCCATATCAGTACTGTGGCTTGGTTAGAAATCTGAATCACTGTAATGTACAACAGTTAGTGCTTTAAAGTACATTGCATGTAGGACATAGGAAGCTCAACAGCAGTCTTAGCTTGAGTAACAGTCTGACCATCAGGAACCCAGTGAAGGTTTTGAATCTTGATTTGCTGATTTGAGCTTTTTTTTGCTCTTGGTCAAGTTAAGCCCTTTCAGTGTGTGAATTGGCAGTTTTCAGTGGTATTCAAAGAGTAGTATTCAATTTTCATGGGCTCCTTTTTGTTCAATTGTGAGAATTTTCTGCACCAGTTTCACAAACACTTTTCTCATGTTAAACTGTTACATAAAATTTTCATTTCATGTTCTTTGTCAGTTCCTACAGTTTTGGCAAACAATTGAATACTCAACTGATGGTCAGATCAAATCAAATTTCTTACTTTTTTGATATTTTCATCCATTTTTTATTTTTATTTTTTTATTTTAAAAGATGTCTCGGGCATGAATCATCTTCAATATCTTCTGACCAATTTTTGAAATGCTTGAACTACTGGAAAACTCATGTACATAAGTTAAGAGTCCTCACCATACTGTTCTGTTAGTAGAAGATCAGATTCAGTAGTAGTTCTTCCAAGTTTCATGTTAAACTTCATGGCAGTTTGTTGCTCTGTTATTCCACTTATCATTTTTCCTGCAAAATAAAGTAACAGCTCTTACGCAATCAAAGGCCATAGCCACACTGATTTATCTTACACCCCAAGCATTTGTATATAGTATTAATGGTGACCCCCCCCCCCCCCCCCCCCCCCAATGAACCATGGACCTTGCCGCTGGTGGTGTGATGACCTCAACCCACAGGAAAAATAATTATCAAAATCTTAACTGTGAAGTCATCCAAAATTCTACTTGGAAAACCACACTCTTTGTTATACTTCTCAATTGGTCACGATCCCACTTTGTTTATGAACTAAAAACTCTAATATTCATGAGAAACTGCTCTGAAATTAATCTGAACTGACAAAATTGTGTATATATTCTCTGAAACTTCAGAGATATCTAAGACAATATCTGAAACGAATTAGAAAAAGTGACAAAATTTCGTGATTCACACACAATACTGTTAACAATCACATGAACACTGGGGGGGGGGGGGGGGGGGGGGGGGGTTCACCATACATCTACCCACTTTTGAGTGTAACCAGTGTCTCTTAATACTACGACTCGTAGCAATACAATATCAAAAACTTTTATTACTGGGTAAACAGTCCCTACGTGATTTGACAGCTGATATTTATAATTCCCTCTCACGTCAGGAAAAGCACCAATTCGCGAATAGCAGCTTTTACATTATTGGTCAGAACTTAAGCAATTATGGCGGTCGCCGTAATTTTCGCGCGAAGCCATATTTCACGACAAAATACTCTTATTAGTCACTGTCATATATCTAGTCTCATAACAATACATAAAACTACATAAAATTACTACAATAATTTTGACATGCAAGGAGAATTAGTCCTAATGAGAGGAAGAAGTTTATATTACTGGTGTTTCAACAATGACTACCAGGCAACTTTTAATTCACTGATTGTAATTTTATTTTCATTAGCAGAAAGCAAACAAACTAAACAAAGATTTTAATTCCATAGAGTCTGTAATTATTATACTTTTAATAGAGAAAGAAAGTTTCTAGGTCAGGGGATAGCGTTCAGCAAAATCACTTAACTTTTTGTTGCATACGAAGCGTTGCGTTAGGCAGCATGATGTCGGTGGGTTACAATGATGAGAGAAGGATACAGACAGTTCCGCTGGTTAATCTTCTCTGGTGAAATGCAAATAAAGTTCCGGCACAGCTGTATCATTAACCCTGTGGTGATTAACAAACCACAAGACGCCAGTATACGAACGTTGTTGACATGTCCTCTCTTTCAAAGTACATGATGTAGACATTGTTCATTTTTACACTTTATGCACTGTCCGTGACGCTATCGTCCACAATTACAAGGTTCGTCACATTCATATAGTCTTAGCCGCAAATACACAGTTCATAGAATTGTTCATGTATGTGAAGCACACCGTAAACAATGTCCACTCTGTTCTCGCATTTCAAACTTCGACAATGTCACTGGAAGCCATTTATATTGCACAGTTAATTAGTCTTCACTTTCATGGCTTGATAGAATGTGACATACAACAGTTCCACCACCCAAAACCAATACCAGCATAGTTCATTCAAATAAAGGCACAGTTCACGTCCGCCACAACAAAGTAATGTTAGGGGCACTTTTACAGACCGGTTTATTTGCTCTTAAAGTTCGCTTGCGATGGCATTACATACCTCAGTGGTAAAGAGAATTAACAATCTGATAGTTCGGTATCACTGTCCATACAATTACGTATGCTTTTCATGGAACACAGTACTATTTTTCCCACGCACGCTTCACAGACGCCATCCACCATCCCCTCTACTACGCAACAACCTTTCGGCTCTCGATATCACTACCGCTGTCCCCTGTTTATAGATGTTATATCGTTATCGTAAATTACATAAACCTTTATAAATGTTATTGACTGCATTTTTCACAATTAATAATATTCCAAAAGACAACTTTACAAACTTTACCACAGGTACAAAGCAAGAATCATATTTATCCATTGGCAAACGAAATAATCACAATTACATTTAAAAACCACAGTAGAATGTTACATAATCACAGTTAGAAATGCCCGTATGAACAAAAGAAAAAGAATAGAAATCTAAAGAAAATCACGAAAAAAAATTATATTCGTAATTAGCAATGCCTTCACAGTGAGGAGGCTTGCGTGCCTCAGCGATACAGATGGCCGTACCGTAGGTAAAAGCGCAACGGAGGGGTATCTGTTGAGAGGCCAGACAAACGTGTGGTTCCTAAAGAGGGGCAGCAGCCTTTTCAGTAGTTGCAGGGGCAACAGTCTGGATGATTGACTGACCTGGCCCTGTAATAATAACGAAAGCGGCCTTGCTGTGCTGGTACTGTGAACGGCTGAAAGCAAGGGGAGACTACAGCCATAATTTTTCTCGAGGGCATGCAGCTTTACTGTATGGTTAACTGATGATGGCGTCCTCTTGGGTAAAATATTCCAGAGATAAAGTAGTCCCCCATTCAGATCTCCGGCCGGGGGCTACTCAAGAGGATGCCGTTATCAGGAGAAAGAAAACTGGCGTTCTACAGATCGGAGCATGGAATGTCAGATCCCTTAATCGGGCAGGTAGGTTAGAAAATTTAAAAAGGGAAATGGATAGGTTAAAGTTAGATATAGTGGGAATTAGTGAAGTTCTGTGGCAGGAGGAACAAGACTGTTGGTGAGGTGAATACAGGGTTGTAAATACAAAATCAAATAGGGGTAATGCAGGAGTAGGTTTAATAATGAATAACAAAATAAGAGTGCAGGTAAGCTACTACAAACAGCATAGTCAACGCATTATTGTGGCCAAGATAGACACAAAGCCCATGCCTACTACAGTAGTACAAGTTTATATGCCAACTAGCTCTGCAGATGATGAAGCAATTGATGAAATGTATGATGAGATAAAAGAAATTATTCAGGTAGTGAAGAGGGATGAAAATTTAATAGTAATGGGTGACTGGAATCTGAGAGTAGGAAAAGGGAGAGAAGGAAACATAGTAGGTGAATAAGGATTGGGAGAAAGAAATGAAAGAGGAAGCCGCCTGGTAGAATTTTGCACAGAGCACAACTTAATCATAGCTAACACTTGGTTTAAGAATCATGAAAGGAGGTTGTATACATGGAAGAACCCTGGAGATACTAAAAGATATCAGTTAGATTATATAATGGTAAGACAGAGATTTAGGAACCAGGTTTTAAATTGTAAGACATTTCCAGGGGCAGATATGGATTCTGAGCACAATGTATTGGTTATGAACTGTAGATTAAAACTGAAGAAACTGCAAAAAGGTGGGAATTTAAGGAGATGGGACCTGGATAAACTGACTAAAACAGAGGTTGTACAGAGTTTCAGGGAGAGCATAAGGGAACAATTGACAGCAAAGGGGGAAAGAAGTACAGTAGAAGAAGAATGAGTAGCTCTGAGGGATGAAGTAGTGAAGGCAGCAGAGGATCATGTAGGTAAAAAGACAAGGGCTAGTAGAACTCCTTGGGTAACAGAAGAAATATTGAATTTAATTGATGGAAGGAGAAAATATAAGAATGCAGTAAATGAAGCAGACAAAAAGGAATACAAACATCTTAAAAATGAGATCAACAGGAAGTGCAAAATGGCTAAGCTGGGATGGCTAGAGGACAAATGTAAGGATGTAGAAGCTTATCTCACTAGGGGTAAGATAGATACTGCCTACAGGAAAATTAAAGAGACCTTTGGAGAAAAGAGAACCACTTGTACGAATATCAAGAGCTCAGATGGAAACCCAGTTCTAACCAAAGAAGGGAAAGCAGAAAGGTGGAAGGAGTATGTAGAGGATCTATACAAGGGCGATGTACTTGAGGACAATATTATGGAAATGGAAAAGGATGTAGATGAAGATGAAATGGGAGATATGATGCTGCGTGAAGAGTTTGACAAAGCACTGAAAGATCTGAGTCGAAACAAGGTCCCGGGAGTAGACAGCATTCCATTAGAACTACTGACGGCCTTGGGAGAGCCAGTCCTGACAAAACTCTACCATCTGGCGAGAAAGATGTATGAGACAGGCGAAATACCCTCAGACTTCAAGAAGAATATAATAATTCTAATCCCAAAGAAAGCAGGTGTTGACAGATGTGAAAATTACCAAACTATCAGTTTAATAAGTCACAGCTGCAAAATACTAACACGAATTCTTTACAGACGAATGGAAAAACTGGTAGAAGCCGACCTCAGGGAAGATCAGTTTGGATTCCATGGAAACGTTGGAACACATGAGGCAATACTGAGCTTACGACTTATTTTAGAAGAAAGATTAAGGAAAGGCAAACCTACGTTTCTAGCATTTGTAGACTTAGAGAAAACTTTTGACAATGTTGACTGGAATACTCTCTTTCAAATTCTGAAGGTGTGAGGGTGAAATCTAGGGAGCGAAAGACTATTTACAGTTTGTACAGAAACCAAATGGCAGTTATAAGAGTCGACGGGCATGAAAGGGAAGCAGTGGTTGGGAAGGGAGTGAGACAGGGTTGTAGCCTCTTCCCGATGCTATTCAATCTGTATATTGAGCAAGCAGTGAAGGAAAGAAAAGAAAAATTCGGGGTAGGTATTAAAATCCATGGAGAAGAAATAAAAACTTTGAGATTTGTCGATGACATTGTAATTCTGTCAGAGACAGCAAAGGACTTGGAAGAGCAGTTGAACGGAATGGACAGTGTCTTGAAAGGAGGATATAAGATGAACATAAGCAAAAGCAAAATGAGGATAATGGAATGTAGTCGAATTAAGTTGGGCGATGCTGAGGGAATTAGATTAGGAAATGAGACACTTAAACTAGTAAAGCAGTTTTGCTATTTGGGTGCAAAATAACTGATGATGGTCGAAGTAGCGAAGATATAAAATGTAGACTGGCAATTGCAAGGAAAGCATTTCTGAAGAAGAGAAATTTGTTAACATCGAGTATAGATTTAAGTGTCAGGAAGTCATTTCTGAAAGTATTCGTATGGAGTGTAGCCATGTATGGAAGTGAAACATGGACGATAAATAGCTTGAACAGGAAGAGAATAGAAGCTTTCGAAATGTGGTGCTACAGAAGAATGCTGAAGATTAGATGGGTAGATCACGTAACTAAGAAGGAGGTATTGAATAGAATTGGGGAGAAGAGAAGTTTGTGGCACAACTTGACTAGAAGAAGGGATCGGTTGATAGGACATGTTCTGAGGCATCAAGGGATCACCAATTTAGTACTGGAGGGCAGAGTGGAGGGTAAAAATCGTAGAGGGAGACCAAGAGATGAATACACTATGCAGATTCAGAAGGATGTAGGTTGCAGTAGGTACTGGGAGATGAAGAAACTTGCACAGGATAGGGTAGCATGGAGAGCTGCATCAAACCAGTCTCAGGACTGAAGACCACAACAACAACAACAACAACATTAATGGTGAATATTAATATCACATCTTTGCTTCTTAAGATGCCCAGGGTTCTTCAGATTTCATGAATTTTAGAGGCAGAAGCACTCTATGTGTGATTTTTTGTGTTTGTTTTTAATTTGTACTGCAACTTTAACATTATGCCTATAGATGGCTTCAATGTAGAGCAACTCACTTGACTGCTTTGTGGGTTCCCATGGTGGTGTCTTTATGGTTCACCTGTCACAAAGCTTCTCACTGTGCTGTGTTATATGTGATCTTAACGGAACTGGAGCAGATGAACTATTGCTCAAGGTAGAAGCTTTTCATCTGATTCTCTTAGCACTCTTCAGGTCCTTCAACAAATGAACCAAGCAGACAAGTTGATTCAGAACATTATACACTCGCTATTCTTCTAAAACATCAGGGGAAGAAGATTGCATTCTTTAGGGTATTGATGCACATAGGAATGAGGAGAAATGAGCAGAATGATACAGCAGAAAATGAGGCCTGTATGGATGATGATGAAGTGAAGAATGTACTGTTCTTCTGTGGTGTTGAGTCAGAAGACCATGCACCAATGTAGGAAATAGTTTAGAAAGTTAACAGAGAATAAGCTATAGATAGTGAATGAGGCCTGTATGGATGATGATGAAGTGAAGAATGTACTGTTCTTCTGTGGTGTTGAGTCAGAAGACCATGCACCAATGTAGGAAATAGTTTAGAAAGTTAACAGAGAATAAGCTATAGATAGTGACATCTCAGCTATGTGACCACCTTTCTCCTTCTGCTCACAACATGGGCTGAAGTCATATTCATTCATCCCCGTACAAGACAGTTTTTCCAGCTATGGATTTTTGACCATTTCTGATGCCTGTATGGACAAATTTCTGCACCAAACACTTTACTAGAGTGCATTTTATGTTTTGTGGAAAGCACATCAATAGATGTAACTGAGACCCTTTCTCAATTTTAGTGTGTAATGAGGAAATTGTCATGTGCAATTTTTAATTTTGTATATAGTTTGCACTCGGCCTTACCGCAGTGGATTCACTGGTTCCCATAAGATCACTGACATTAAGCACTGTCGGGCTTGGCCAGCACTTGGATGGGTGACCATCCAGGCCGCCATGCACTGTTGCCATTTTTCAGGGTGCACTCAGCCTTGTGATGCCAATTGAGGAGCTACTCGACCGATTAGTAGCAGCTTTGGTCAAGCATACCATCGTAATTACCAGGAGAGCGGTGTGCTAACCACATGCCCCTCCTATCCGCATCCTCATCTGAGGATGACACAGCAGTCGGATGGTCCCGGTAGCCCACTTGTGGCCTGAAGATGGAATGCTTTATTTTATATATGTAGTTTGCACTGAATCCTGACCTTATATGCTGTCAGTTGTAAAGGTCAATTATGTAAAACTGTTCGTCTTAGATTGTCACAGAAGTGATCTCAGATCATGCTGCATTGCATATTTTGTATACCAAACAAGATGTGCACCACAAATACCATGAGAGGCCACCACTACACAGACACAACCATTCAACTGGTATCTCTCAGCTCCCTGCAGCAGCCTCCAGAGGGCACTCATAAACACAGACCTCTTCCTGCTCCCATGCCACTTCTTCCAGTGTATCATGTACATTCACTGATCTTGTGGACAGCCAGTAGGGAACACTGTCATCCACAGACTACATCGCTTCCATCTTGTGTGGGCGAACCTGGATATTCTTCCATTGACAGGCTCAAAAACGTGATGCAACATGGACACTCAGACAGTTCTGCACCAGTGTCTACAGTTATCTCAGATAGTACTCTGAAGATCCCCTTCCAATGCAACAGTTTCATGGAGAACTACAGCCAGTAACAGGATGTCTACAAACATTACTATTAGTGATACTTATAATATACAGGGTGTCGCAGGAGGAATGGTCAGGATTCAGAGATATGAAAATAGTACTCATTTGAAGCAAAAGCTTCAGATGCATGTATGCCCTATTCTGAATGCTTACTGAGATGGAACACTCTTAATGTACATTGTTATTTTTGGAACTTTTGGCTATACACACAACGGGTTGAATCATACCTGTGGCTCAAAGAGTCTTAAATAATTGAACCCAGTATATTGTCCTCGATGGTGAGGGTTTGTCAGAGACAAGGGAACTGTCAGGAGTGCCCCAGGGAAGTGATAGGACTGCTGTTGTTCTTTATATACAAAAATGATTTGGCAGATAGGGCGAGCAGCAATCTGCAGTTGTTTGCTGATGATGCTGTGGTGAACGATAAGGTGTTGAAGCTGACTGACTGCAGGAAGATACAGGAAAGTTGGCGTGATGAATGACAGCTAGCCCTGAATGTGGAAAAATGTAAGTGAGTAAGAAGATCAACACAGTATTACTATTTTTCTGCTTGATGCAGTCATGTCATTTAAATATCTGTGCGTAATGTTGCAAAGCAATATGAGATATAACGAGTGTCTGAGAACTGTGGTAGGGAAGGTGAATGATTGATGTCGGTTTATTGGGACAATTTTAGGAAAGAGTGGTTTATCTGTAAAGGAGACTGCATATAGGACACTGGTGAAACCTGCTCGAGTATTTGGGATCCATACCATGTCGGATTGGTGGAGGACATCGAAGCAATTCAGAGGCGGGCTGCCAGATTTGTTACCGGTAGGTTAGAACAACACATAAGTGTTACAGAGATGCTTCGGGAACTCAAATGGGAATCCCTGAAGGGAAGGTGACATTCTTTTTGAGAAACACTATTGAGAAAATTTAGGAAAACAGCATTTGAAGATGATTGCTGAATGATTCTACTGCTGCCAACATACATTGCACCTAAGGACCACAAAGATAAAATACAAAAAATTAGGGCTCTTGCAGAGGCATATAGACAATTCTTTTTCCCTTGCTCTATTTGCAAGTGGAACAGAAAAGGAAATGACTAGTAATGATACATGGTACTCTCCACCATGCACTGTATGGTGGATTGCAAAATATGTATGTAGATGTAGATGTAGAAACAGAATGGAAAATGTTTTGCTGAAGAATTCAGACAATGTTGAAAAGCTTTAAATTGCAGGAATCACAAAGGGAGTCACACAGTGTTCAATTTTGGATCTACTCCTATTCCTATGGCAGAAAGACATTCTCAGCAATAGATTAAAAGCAAGAGGTAGGTTGGGCTAGAATAAAATGTCAAAGAGATTGGGCGAGTAAAACACGTATAAACATGCCACTAGCCCAAAAACAAATTTACATTGACAGTGTTCTATAGGGCATGTGTATATATGAAGTTTTTTGCTTCAGATGACTGTTACTGTAATATCCCTGAATGGTGATTATCCCTTCTGAGACATTCTGGATAGACTGCCAAGAGATGGCAAAATTACTTAGGTACCATAGTGATAAGTTTAGGACATCAATTGTCAGGCATCAAATTGTATGAAAGTTAGGTACCACTTGGTAACATACCCTCAATAAATGTTAGCTCTTATTTCTTATTGTGTTGCCACATATTTGTTATAGTGCCACCCAATCAGACAAGTGTTCGATAATCATAGGGTGCAATCATCACCATTAAGGAACTGCAGCAGGGAAACATTTTTCTGCTTGTGTGAATGTTTGGACTGAATTAAGAGTAGCATTCAGTTACTACATCCACAAAAATATAAACATTAATCTCAGATTACATTGTCATGAACTGGGATCATCTTTGACTGGCAAAGTTTCATTAATCAAGTGAAATGCTGTTGCAAGATGTAGTTTATCAATTGTGTTATTATGTAAATATGTGAAGGTACCTTTTCACAAAAAATTACATTAATGTTTAAGTCATCTTATTATCCATAGTTTTATATGAGTGAAATTGTGTAAACCATCTTTTGACATGTCTCCGGTACTCTAATCAAGTGATTAGCTTATGTATGTTATGAGACAAATCACAATTAAAAATTCACTTCACAATATAGTGACACTACGAAGGAACAGATTTTGTTTAGCATAAATACAAATAGAAAAGATTTAAATAGTAAATAAGTTATTGTAAACACTCCCACACTGCTGAAGTCCAAAACAATTTTTTTGGTCTGTAAGGTTAGAATGAGGAGAATGCTGGCAACAAAAGTAATGAGCACAGATAATAATTGCTCCCTTAGAAATTATTGAAGACAACTTGTAATTAAGTGAAGAAGTTTATAGGTATTTCATTGACTCTTAGTAGCAAAGTAAGAAAGGGAAATTTGTGCTATATGCAGTGAATAGTCAAGTGTAGGGTGATTGACAGCAGCCAATAATGTCTGAATGTCTCTTCCAAATCTGTCTCTAAGTTTGAATAGAAGTAACTACACAATTAATTTTAAATTTTTCACTACCAAGTGTGTGCTTTTAAACTGCTATGACAACTACACAACCATTGATAAACAGAAATAATAACCACATTTAAGTCAATTAGCAAAGTCAGGCTTCTTGGCTGATAACCAATTTAAGATGTTCCTTGATAGCTCAGTGGTAACATGCTAGATGATAATGTCAGAGTTGTGTGGTTTGACTCTAGGTCAGACCTAAGCCTTTTTTTTTACCTTTGGCAATATTTTTTAATGTGCAAAATGCTGACTTTCATAGTGTTTTTGAGTTCATATTAAATTATAAGTCCCTATATATCTGGGTGGGTAATTTTTTTCAAAGATCTGAGGAAGCCAAATGTATACCACCTTTAATAGGTACCTGCCCAGTCAGTCCTATGATGATCAAACCGATTTCCATGTTGATTACATCCATAAATAAGCACACAATGGAAGTGTATACCTATGCTATTTCCCTGTCAATTTTTTTCTTTAGCATTGAATAACAGTGGCTTTCAAACCTATTAAGTATTGAAACTTTCATCCACAGAGAAATTACCTAACCTCATGGTTAGTGGTCTACAATATGTATGCTCAGCAAACATCTG
Organism: Schistocerca gregaria; assembly: GCF_023897955.1. Lineage (NCBI taxonomy): Eukaryota > Metazoa > Arthropoda > Insecta > Orthoptera > Acrididae > Schistocerca > Schistocerca gregaria. The sequence goes on along the minus strand of NC_064920.1, from coordinate 221,244,008 downwards.
ATAGCCTAACACAACACCACAGTCATCTACAGTTTGTCTTCAGAGTCAAACTGTCCGCACCATCAAATAGTAATGTCAGGTGGCTGTGAATTATCAGCTGCTAAATAATGTGTTCTGTATGTTTACAATACTGTTTATAAAGAAGTTATGTCAACTCTATGTTTTGAAGCCACACCACGTGAATACCCTACTTGCTGTTTCCTAGTGTTGTGCGCCATTGTGTTGCGCAGCATTCTGTATTCAAGAGCCTTACTCACAGATAATTATATTGTTTAATTTTTTTGCCGTATGGATACTTAACTATTTCAATGTTTTTTGTCTGTGGAATAGTTTTTTGAAGAAATGTAGGAAGTTTGATCCTCTTATTTTCCTCCATCTTAAATAATAAATAATGTTTGTGTAAGGTATACTGTTAATATCAGCAGTCAAAGCGCAATAGTTGTTGATAGCTGATTCAGCTGTCTTGCCATGTATGTATAGGGTTAAATGAGATTAATGCTGAATCTTATTCATTTGATCAAGGTTTAATGTATGAACTGGATTAATTTTTGCTGTGTTGCTGTAAAGACCTCAATGTTGACACCCTAAAATCTAACATCATTATCTGATTAAAAAGTTTTTTATTAAGTTTCAAAAGTTCACTAATAAGTTAGTGGAGTGATGGTCTCTCCTGATGTCATGCAGAGAATAGAAAAAGCTTTTACAATTTGTGAAATAATCATAAAATAGTTTCCAGTGCTGCAGGAAAATGTTTACTTTATTATAATTCCAGTCTTGGACCACAATGTTTATTTGTAGCTAGCATTTGTAACCAGGTACAAATAAACATTGTGGTCCAAAATGAATTTAAAAAAATCAAAAATCCTTTATTATTATTGAAATGGAAAAAGCCTCTCAAACAATTAAATTCAGCTACTTTTGTTCGTTGTATAATTGCTAATCTAGAAAACAAATGAGTTAATCTCTCGACAAATTTTGCGTATTTATACTCAATAATCTCTTATGGAGGTAACTCACCACTTACAAAGAAAGTATTGATTGCACAACAGCAAGCAGTAAGAAACCAGTGTGCTAGCCATTGTGCCATCTCACTCGGTTCTCTTCCATGAAGCAACTCCACTGTTATAATATAATGACAAGGCTGAGCATACCACATTCCAGTTCTCTCAAGAAAGAAAACTCCATGGTAGAACCATGATTTGAACCTAGCTCCTTAGCATTGCAGTCAGACATGCTGATCACTCACCTATGGAGGCAGAGAGATAGAGTTGCAAGAATGGAATCAGTACTATTTGGCACAACAAATTTTGATAAGGATATTACAACTTAGTGAAGAGACATTTATTAATACATAGTTTAGATAATGGTGTAATGTGGCATACATGTGAACTTTTGTTGTTATTTCAAGGAAATTCACTGTGCCTCTTGAATGTGGATTAGCAAAAGCCAGTTTGGGAAGAACAGATGAGACTGACCCTTCTGAGTGTGTGTATTTCTATTTGAAGGTATTTATTCAGATGCATACGTACTTCAGAAAGAACAATCTGCATATAGCTGGAATATTCTCTTCTTATGCCTTGAGGTGTATTTCCTCAAATCTGTTGAATAGCACTAAGACATACTTATACTTGGACGTGTAGTAGGTTTTGCTTCAAAGGACACACTGTGTTATGACACAAACATAAATAATCATTGGCATTTTGTACTCTTTACTTTAGTACCACTTGATAATAAATTTGGTTATATCTCTTTTGAATTAATTTACCTCGGCATATAATTATAACAGCTTTTATTATAGCAATGTAAAACACCCATTTTGTATTATTTTTAGGTCACCATACACCACAAAACAGCTCCCGATGGCTGGTACCAGAAGCCTCCTGCATCCGGTGACAAACACGAAGGGAAAGGAGGTGATTTAAACCAAACTACCTCAACTGAAAAAGTGTTATTTTATTTGAAAAAAAGTGAGATATTGAGAGGTTATGTGACCCTTTACAATGGTTACAAAATTATGCCAAGTAGACCATTGAGTTGACTGTACAAGCTACTGTTGATTCCATGTCATAAGGATATTACATTTCCTTGGGCTTGAATACAAGTGCCAATGAGCTGTTGAAGGGAATATCTTCTGCTTCTGAAATAAGCTCTTGAAAATGATGCTAATTTTTTTCAGATTGCCAATAAATGTCCGTTGAATTCGTAGGTGATCTCACTCTTTTTTTCCCTTCATGAGTCAGAGTACCAAAGTAGGTACTGAATAAAGTTGCACAGTAGTAAGATGGTGGTGGTGGATGTTGGGATGTTTAAGGGGGACTAAACCAGTAGTAAGAAATTTGACTCATATTCAGGAGGACACTGATTAAAATCCCACTCGGCCATTCAGATTTAGATCCCCCAATCATTTAAGGTAAATGCCAAGATGGTTTGTCAGATTTCACCCATTGCCTACTTTAAAAGGAAATACAATAGTGCTTTAACATGTTCCATGTTACAGTTTGTTGTGTACTTGTACCTCTTAAAGGAGGTATTCAATATGTTGTCCTTACATTTGGATGCAGTACTTCACTCATCCATACAGTGAGTTACAAAATCTTCAAACAACTGTGGATCATCTCCTAAATCTTGACAAGACTGTAGGATTTGCTGCCCCAATTCTTCAACCACAGCAACAGAAATGCCACACATTTTCTTTTGGGTTGACCCCAGACAGACAGTCCAGAGGATTCTATCTCTCTGTTTTTCCTTTAACTTATTCCGTGACTACTCACTTCTCGTCCATAGTTAATTGTTCGTCTTTTTATGAGAACTTTGGTGCCCCATTGGTTCAAAAACTAGAGCTACAGTTGTGTTTTCTGCCTTCTGCTATCACTTCACTATATCTTCTGGTGTATGTATTTTGATGAGATAATCATTACAGAGTAGATGTAGATGTAGTTATCCAATTTCTGGAATCATTTATCACATTGAATTATTCCTGTTGTATTTTCCCCCATTCCTGTGTGAGAGAGCTCATGAAAAATTATTTATTATTAAAAATGCACATGAGACATTTTATGTAGCTGTTTCTTCCTCTTAATTATTTATGTTAACACTCAGTTACGTATAGTAACACTCATAGGTACTTTGAATGATTATATTTTACATGCAGTTATTTTCTTCTCAGGTCTTACATTTCTCTCTCCAAGCTGCTTTATTTTCTTTTCAGGTCTTACTTTTCTCTCAACAAGTTGCAAATTTATGTGATCATTCTATTATAAATACTGCCATAGAAACAGGTTGGAAAATTGCAGACTATATCCTCAAATCACGCAGGTAATGTTTCTTTCAATTTCTCAATTTCTCTATTAAATTTTGTTTATTCATTTATGTATATTATTATTAGTATTCTCTAAACAGCTCTTTCACATAGCTCTTAACTTTTCTGCTTGTGGTTATGAGGCATGTGTATTTCTTCCCTCATATGTTCTTGAACAAATGTGTATGAATGGGTTGTTATTCTTGTGCATGCATTTTGGATCTATGCTGTGTATTTTTGAAAATATTGTGTATGCTTAAATAACTGAATGTGTGTCATCACAAAACTCATCCACAGAAATGGAAATGGTGATGCAATATCTCATCCTATTTGATTTATGTCTCGAAACATTTTGTATGGGTTTCCAGTACAGAAATGCAGCAAAGAAATTTAAAATTCCCAATGCAATGTATACTGCAGAGGTAGGCTGGGTATTGGTTGTTAAATACATCTGTAGCTTTAAACAGAACAATAATGAAACTTCCTGGCAGATTAAAACTGTATGCCGGACCAAGATTTGAACTCAGGACCTTTGACTTTCATGGGTAAGTGCTCTACCATCTGAGCTACCCAAGCATGACTCGCGCTCCATACTTTCAGCTTTACTTCTGCCAGTACCTTATCTCATACCTTCCAAACTTCACAGAAGCTGTCCTGCGAGCCTTGCAGAACTAGCACTCATGGAAGACAAGATAATTCGGAGACATTGCTTAGCCACAACCTGGGGGATGTTTCCAGAATGAGATTTTCACTCTGCAGCAGAGTGTGCACTGATATGAAACTTCCCGTGAGATTAAAACTGTGTGCTGGACCAAGACTTGAACTCAGAACCTTTGCCTTTCACAAAGGTCCATTGGATATGGTTTCAAGTCATGGCTTGTAGTGATTGAGGGAATTCTTCAAGCACAATGGTATGTCAAGGAAATCTAGCATCCTCACGTGTTACCACCCATGTGACAGCATTGTGGCACCATTTTTCAATACACTGCACATGTGTCTGGGAATTTTCTGTGTGATATTGAAGTACTCTTGTGGCCAGCAAGATCTCCAGATCTGTGCACAATATAACATGCGTGAGACCAGCTTGTTCATCGATTCTGTCCCGGTGCCAGGATGTATGATATCAAGGACTAGGTACAACAGTAGACAGTTGATGGGCAACTTGCCTTGGGAGAGGATACAACAGTTTTAAGACACACTTTCCATTCAAATCAGTATATGCCTCAAGACCAAATTGGGTGCAACACCATATTAAGTGGGCTCATACTGCCAACCTATGAAGCTTTGTATCATTTTCTCCTAGTCTTCTGCATCTTGGAGTAGCTGGCCCAATGTTTGGTTTGTCTGCACTGCAGGCTAATTCAGAATGGACTTTCTTGGAAGCAAAACATTGAGCATGCTTTCCATTGCCTTCTCCCATAGTCTGGAAAAATAAAGAAAGATATAAAGGACTAAGTACATGTGGTTGTGACTGGCAGTAGTGTCTTGGTTTATCCTTCATAAGCAGATAGGACAAACCAAGAGCTGAAGTAGTAGTAGTAGTAGTAGTAGTAGTAGTAGTAGTAGTAGTTTTATTCATCCGTAGATCTCTTTTTACAAGGATATAGGACATGTCAAAGTATTTACAAGCTTAGATCAATTTACAATAAGCTAATTCGTATACACATATATTTACAGATTTCTAGTTAGAGACAATCATTAGATTTTACTCCTGGTATACAATAATTTATTTACAAATAACTCATTAAATAATGTAATGCCACACTATTCACTCATATTTCATTATCAGTCACTGCACACACTATACACACATTGTTTCATAACACTTCACTCACTACATACACACACACACACACACACACACACACACACACACACACAGGTGATCCTTGGGCCATTTTCTGTACTGCAAGTTCCCATTTGCTATCCTGAAAAACTGAGTCAGCATCCCTTCATGAGTGAGATGTTGAGCTCAGAAAGAGGAAGAGGTGTTAGTATTGTGCTATGCATAGCTTGAGGGGAGAGTGTCTCTAGAAAGGAAAAAAGAAGAAAAATAATAAAGTGGAGGTGTTATGTGGAATATTGGATGTTTTATAATCATCATTATTATTATTATTTGTTTGTATAACATTTTTTTATCAAACCCCTACTCTGCTTTATCTAAGTAATCCTTCAATTTATAAAATGTATTGCATAACAGGTACTTTTTAGCTGCCTTCTTAAATAAGTGTATTTTTGAAATTTCTTTAATCTCTTTTGGTAATTTATTGTACAGTTTTATTCCTTGGTAGAAAATGCTGTTTTGAGTTTTATGTTTATTTTTTCTTGGTAAATGTAAGTTGAGTCTATCTCTTGTTGCATGGTCATGGACAGAGCTGTTTGTGCAGTAATTGCCAATGTTACTTTTGATGTGTACAACTGACTGGTAAATGTGTTCACATGGAGCAGTTAAAATTCCCAGTGTTTTGAACAGATCTTTACAATGAGCAGGGTTGTTAAATATAAGCAGAGTTGCTAAATATCTGAAATATGACTATCCTCCAGTGGTTTTCTGAAAGAGTTTCTATCTGTTACCTTACTTTTTTTGTCAGGCAATATATACCTTGGGAGAAGACCATGAAGGTAAAATTAAACAAATTTGAGCTCAAAAACTGTTGATCCTGCACAACATTCATGACAGGAACAGGAAAGCAAGGAAGTGACAATAGTGAATAAAACGTTCTCAGTTTCCCAGCCATGTCAATTCGAATAAAATCCTTGAGCTTTCGATGGCCATCTCCGCCATCAGTTCACTGACTGACAGTAGTGTATGAAGTACTCTAGATGTAAATGTCCTAACTCACACCCAAGTGCTCTGTAGGCACTGCCCTTATGAAATTGCAAGTTTACATACCACTAATGAACTACCTTCACTGTTTTTACTGTACTAGTAACACATATCATATTTGAAGTTTTTATGACTCTTCATGTATTGTGCTGGGTATTTCAGTTGGGTAGAACATTTCCACAAGGGACAAGAGTCCAGATTCAAATCCTGATACTGCACATGTTTTTAATGTGTAGGAATTTTCACAATATTGCTGCAGTGATGTGGTGTCATTCCACAATTAATGTGATATATGCTAGAATCATATTTATATTAAAGCTTTTATGCATGCATCATCATAGAAACTATAAGTTGAGTGGATAAATGAGAACTAGACTTTTTGAGAGGCACTCTATTATAACTGTGTCATTACATGTATGACTCAAAGCCATGAATAATATGGTTTACACATTTGATTTACTTTTGTTGTGTGGTTTGGCATATTCAAGGAAACTGAAATGATTAGGAAGTTCATTTACATCCAAAGTTTTTTAGGATGTAAAGTCTGATAATACTGATAGTGTATTTTCAAAGAATTTTGATGCATGAGGACTGTTTGAAAAGTAATTATTTCCATTACTTGTTGATTTATAAGTCATTTTGAGCACTTGATATTGTATGTTCTCCCTAGTGTGGACTGAGTTTCAGATCATTTTGACTAAAGACAGAGGTATAGCTGTCTGCAATAGTGGCATCATTTACAAGGCTATGTTACAACTGGCAACCTTTAATTAAAATTTTGGGCAATGAAAATTAAATTCTGATAACATTCATTTACATTCACATGTAATGGATGGAAATATTGATCTGATAAGTTAATTGTTGGGTATTGTACACAAAATTCATGATGAAGAAAACAATTGTTGAACTGCTGTAAATGAGTGGGTGACGAGATATTGATGATGAGTTTGTACTTTTGTACAACATTGTCATAAAATCATGTAGGACAAAAAACGTGTAACATAAAATCAGCATACATGTGAAACAAACATTCTTTTACATTACAGTACAGTTTCTATGACTGCTTTCAAACTGGGTGAAATGAATAGTGTTTAGTATGGGTACTCAGTATTTAGTAACATCTTCCCATAACAGCCTAAACTCATGAATAAACTTGGATAGATAAACTTACATAATAATAGTATTTCTTTTCATATAATTTCATCCCATTATAAGAAAAGAAATAAACTGATCTGGCAGTTGGTTAGCAAAGATTTGTTCCTGATGATGGTGATAAAAACTGCTGGCTTTAGTAATAAGAAAAAAACAATTTTATAAACAAATATGTTGTGATAGAGGGAAGACATACTATACAGCATAACCTTTTAAACTTATTGTTGTTGAGGTTGTTGCCTTCTGTCCTAAGACTAGCTTGATGCAACTTTCCATGTCATTGTACCATGTGAAAGTCTCTTCTTCTCTTCATAACTACCTCAGTTTGCATGCAATTGAATCTGCTTAACACCCTGGTCTCCTCTACAATTTTTACACCCCACACTTCCTTCCATTATCATGTTGACAGTTCCTTCATGCCCCAGTATGTGTCCTATCAACCAATCCCTTCTTTCAGTCAAGTTGTGCCATAAATTTCATTTTTCCTCAGTTCAATTAAGAATGTCCTCATCTGTTATTCAGTCATTCATCTAATCTTCAGCATTCTTCTGTAGCACCACATTTTAAAAGCTTACATTCTGTTTTTGTCTGAACTATATATTCTCCTCTTTTCCAGAAATATTTTTCTTACCAGGCTGATTTTTATGTCCTTTCTATGTCAGCTGTCATTTGTTATTTTGCTCCACATATAGCAAAACTCATCTACTACTTTTAGTGCCTTATTCCAAAATCTAATTTTCTCAAGTAGGATTCTCAGCCACGTATGTAATACCTCTTTGGAGCAGGGTGTTTTCCCCGATAGACTGAAATATGCCATTGTAAAACCATTGCATAAAAAGGGGGATACGTCAGATGTCAACAACTATCGCCCAATCTCTCTTCTGACAGCTCTATCAAAAATTTTTGAGAAAGTAATGTATTCAAGAGTAGCCTCCCATATATGTAAAAATAAAGTACTAACAAAATGTCAGTTTGGTTTTCAGAAAGGCTTTTCAACAGAAAATGCTATATACGCTTTCACTGATCAAATATTAAATGCTCTGAATAACCGGACATCACCCATTGGTATTTTTTGTGATCTCTCAAAGGCCTTTGGCTGTGTAAATCATGGAATTCTTTTAGATAAGCTAAATCATTATGGTTGGAGGGGGGCAGTGCACAAATGGTTTAATTCATACTTAACTGGAAGAATGCAGAAAGTTGAAATAAGTGGTTCATGTAATGTTAATACAACAGCTGATTCCTCAAACTGGGGGGCTATCAAGCACGGGGTCCCACAGGGTTCGGTCTTAGGTCCTTTACTGTTCTTGATATACATTAATGACTTACCATTCCATATTGATGAAGATGCAAAGTTAGTTCTTTTTGCTGATGATACAAGTATAGTAATAACATCCAAAAACCAAGAACTAAGTGATGTAATTGTAAATGATGTTTTTCACAAAATTATTAAGTGGTTCTCAGCAAACGGACTCTCTTTAAATTTTGATAAAACACAGTATATACAGTTCCGTACAGTAAATGGCACAACTCCAGTAATAAATATAGACTTTGAACATAAGTCTGTAGCTAAGGTAGAATTTTCAAAATTTTTAGGTGTGTCCATTGATGAGAGGTTAAACTGGAAGCAACACATTGATAGACTGCTGAAACGTCTGAGTTCGGCTACGTATGCTATTAGGGTTATTGCAAAATTTGGTGATAAGAATCTCAGTAAATTAGCTTACTATGCCTACTTTCATTCACTGCTTTTGTATGGTATCATATTCTGGGGTAATTCATCCTTGAGTAGAAAAGTATTCATTGCTCAAAAACGTGTAATCAGAATAATTGCTGGGGCCCACCCACAGTCATCTTGCAGACATCTATTTAAGGATCTAGGGATCCTCACAGTAACCTCACAGTATATATAATCACTTATGAAATTTGTTGTTAATAATCCAGCCCAGTTCAAAAGTAATAGCAGTGTGCATATCTGTAACACCAAGAGAAAGGATGATCTTCACTATGCAAGGTTAAATCTGACTTTGGCACAGAAGGGGGTAAATTATGCTGCCACAAAAGTCTTTGGTCACCTACCAAACAGCATCAAAAGCCTGACAGATAGTCAACCAACATTTAAAAATAAATTAAAAGAATTTCTAGATGACAACTTCTTCTACTCATTGGCTGAATTTTTAGATATAAATTAAGGGAGGGAAAAAAACTAACTTAAGCATTAGTGTCATGCAATATTTTGTGTAATGTAATATCTTGTACATACATCTTTCATTAACCTGACACGTTCCACATCATTACGAGGTGTCGTATTCATGATCTATGGAACAAGTATTAATCTAATCTAATATAATCTAATCTAATCAATGTAGTTTAATTTAATTGTACTACCATTACCCCTGTTTTACTTTTGTTGATGTTCATTTTATAATCTCTTTCTAAGGTATTGCCCATTCTTCAAAGTCCAGTCCAATCTCTGACAGAATTACAATGTCATTGGCAAACCTCAGTGTTTTTATTTCTTCTCCCAGAACTTCAATTCCCTTTCCAAAATTCTCATTGGTTTCCTTCATAGCTTGCTCAGTGTAGAGATTGAATAACATTTGGGATAGCTTACAACCTTGCCTCACAAAATTTCAAAGATTGTAGTCCAGTCATCATCATCATCATCATCATCATCATCATCATAATCATTATCATCCCATCTTTGTTCCATCTTATTCACTGGGTGAGGTGGTGCAGTGGTTAGCACACTGGACTCGCATTCAGGAAGATGTGGTTCAGACCCATGTACAGCCATCCAGATTTAGGTTTTTTATGATTTCCCTAAATTTTCCCAGGCAAATTCTGGGATGGTCCCTTTGAAAGGTCACTGCTGATTTTCTTTCCCATCCTTGACACAAACTGAGCTTGTGATCCAACTATGATGACCTCAATGTTGATGGGACATTAAACCCAATCTTCCTTCTTGCCTTCCATCTTATTCAACAGGGTAGCAAATGAGGCTTCTCCATCAATTATTGTCCTTAAACTTCTCTCCCATGTCAATAGTGTGCCAGACATGCCCTTTCTGCTCAATGTCAGATTTCTCCATATCTTTTTACTGAGTTTTGATCTTCCTCTTGATTTTGTATCTCTGAATTTCATATTGTACAATAATCTTGGTAGCCTTTTAGCATCTATGTGCTGTGGCAAGTTTATTTTGTCTTACGACTTGAGCCTGTTTTTGTTTTTCCTCAGTTTGAATTCTCTCTCTATGTCCATCTGACCAAGGTACAAACAAACCTCACCTCAGCTGTCTAAATTCTTCTTATGGTCCATGTTTAAAATCATATGTCGTAATTGGCATGTAATAAGTAGAATTTGGTACTTTCTTGTTCTGTATTATGTGTTTAACTATTTCATAGAAGTTACTATCTGCTGGAATTCTGTGAGCAATTTCTTTGTTTATGGAACCAGTATTAGAGACAACATTACCCAGATATATGCAATGATGGATTGTCTGTAGCTGTTTCCTCTCCATTTTGGCATGTCTGATTGGTTGCTCTTATCTTTTCAGGACCATTACCTCACTTTTCTCCTGGCTGGAGAAGAGACCATATACTTTAGCAGCTTCTGCCCAGGTGTTTATTTGATCTTGAAGGTCTTCCTTATAATTGCACCACAAACGTATGCCATCAGCAGAAAAACATGGATTTTGCTTTTCCACCTCTGATGGATTGGTGTACTTTTACCTGGATCTCATTCGTTTCAGTAATGAAAAGGAGAGGAGACAGAACTCCATCTTTGCTTAATCCATATTTCATGCAAAAGATTTCAGCCATTCCTATGGGTATTTTAATTGTATTGAAGTTATCTTCATACAAATTCTTGACCCTATGTAGCTTGTCATCCTGTATCCCAATTTTCTTCGGAGTTTCCCCACACCTTTTCCCTGTCTATGGCATCAAACACTGCCTTTGTATACAGAAAGGTTAATGTCTGTGGCATCAAACACTGCCTTTGTATACAGAAAGGTTAATACAAATATTATGTTCATTTCATAAGGTAGCCAAACAGGAGAATTACTGACTGTTATGTCCTACATATTTGTAGTGATTACTGATGAAATTAGCATATATTCTATGGGAATCTGCCTGTTTTTATTCATCAGACTCTTGGAATAAGTATGAAGAACACCTGCTTCATTAAAGGTTTCATATTTTCAATTTAGTCCTGTTGCTGTTCCTGTCATAAATTTCCTAAGAAACCTGTAGCACAAGTGTTTCGAGAATTTAATTGTATATATTAAACTGAAATGCTTGCAATCTGTTTTCTTATAAGACTGCATGTTAATGCTTTCATACTGATAGTACATCCCTCTCTTCATTAGTCTTCGCAGTATGGTAACATGCTTTTACTTAAGCTTCACTAGTGTTGAGGCACTCAGAGATTATTGAAATCACAGCACAAGACCTCATCCATTTTTGGTCTCTGGTGCATGATACCAACAGTAATCGCAGTTTGCATGACACAATATGCACGCTTAACATAATGTTGTTTGCAAGTTAAAGTTTGTTCTTTCTCTGGCTTTTGAATTCCCAGAGTTGTCTGTGAATGAATCTTGAATATGCTCTCAATATTTTGTTACCTGTAAGTATGACTGAAAATAATATTGTGTAAACAATAACCTATGACTTTTTATGACAGCTGCTTACTAAACCAGTGTGCAGAATTAATTTAGTGCTGGATTATGTTTTCTAAACTGCAAACTGCAATACACAAAATTATTTTTCCTTATTTGTTGCTAAAAGTTCAGCATGAGGGTCTGTTATCGCGCGCTGCGGAATTTGAATCCGCACCAGACGTCTCTGCACTGTAAGCTGTGGCGGCGCACGACTCCTGGCCCACTTTTAATGTGGGGGCACCACAATGGAACATGTGGTCCCAGCAGCCAATAGCGGCACCCCCGAGAGTGTACTTAATCGCCGGCCACTCATCCAGTCAGTCTAATCTCGCTTACGTCGGTTTACACCTCGCTTGCACTAGACTGCTTTCTTCCTGGTTCATGTACGAGTTTGTTTTGTTGTTCGGTCTAGTTGTATTCGTTCTGTCCCCATGTCCATCCTTTTCCATTGTGTTGTTGTTCGCGGGCCTCTCCGTGGGTTCCGCCGCGCCTTCCTTCAGTGCTACCCCGCGACCGTCCTGGTCGCAGTTACAACAGAGGGTGTACTGAAAGTAATGCCTCTGAATTTTTAATGTCAAAACACTTAAAGCTTTCTAGATAGAACGAACATTATTCACATTCTACAACTTTATTCTTCGTATCTACATATTTATTTCCCAACATAGTCACCCTACGGATGAACATGTTTCTCCCAACAAAAACCAGTTTGTTGATACCATTAGTGTTGAATGTTTAATCTTGTTGTCAGAGCCACAACCTGAACACTGCTTGCACTACTTCATCACTATCAAAGTGAAGTTGTCAAATGTATTCTTTAAGCATTGGAAATAGATGAAACTGGTAGGATGTTGAGACTGTGAGGAGAATGATTGATGGCAGTGAACCAGAGGTATTGTGCAGTTGCAGATGTTGTGACGCTTGTGTATAGTCTGACATTTTCATGCTGTAGGAGAGGGTGCTCCATGTGTGGGTGAACTCACCCTAGTAACAAACACATTTCTCCCAACAAGAAATCAGTTTGTTGATACCATCACTGTAGAATGTTTGACTTTGTTGACAGAGCTGCAACCTCACCTCAGCTTGCACCACTTCATCACTAACAAAGTGAAGTTGTCAAAGATATTCCTTAAGTTTTGGAAACAAATGAAAATGGCATGAAGGCAAGTTGGGGTTGTGAGAAGAATGATCGATGACAGTGAACCCGAGGTGTTGAATGGTTGCAGATGTCACAACACTTGTGTGTGGTATGGTACTGTTATGCTGAAGGAGAAAATGCTGCTTGTGTGGGCGATCCCTGTGGATTAGAAACTCAGTTACAGCATGCTGTTTCTCATGCACTGACATAGTTACTGCCATGTTACACGCTAAAATTCACAACTGTTTAATGATGAATAACTGCAAATATTTAGACATGAGGAATAAAGATGTAGAATGATAATAATGTTTGCTTTATTTAAAAAGGTTTAAGAGTTTTTACATAAAAGAGTCAGAGGAACTACTTTTCAGCACATCCCCATGTCTTAAGCAGTTCAAAGAGGTACAAAAAGTGCACATAAGAATTGGAAATAATAGACAGGGTTACTATAACAACTTGATAATAGTGGATTATAGTAATCAGTGTGTCAAAGAAATGAACAAAAAGTTGGAAAGAAATTGACATAGAAATGAAGGACAGAGAAAGGTAGAAAATTAGTAGAAGAATGAGAGGATAAGGAAATAGGGAAACTAAACAATAAACAATAGAAAATAAATAAATGTAGGTGAAAAATTAAGAAAACTCAAAAAAGTTAAGAAGAGGTGACATATAGATAGAAAAAGAGGAAGACAACATGTGAAGGAAGCTGTTGGAGATATCTTAGATGGTAAAAAGACAGAAGAAAATATTATAAGTAGAGACTGTGTGAAATATGAGATTCAAACTTGTAGCAGAAAGTTGGCTTTGTTTTCCAGGACCTAGAATTATTGATGGGGAATGAGGGAGGCAAATGATGCTAATGGAGATATCAGGTACCTATTGCAATGTACCACAGCATTTTCAAGAGCAAGGTATTCATATTAGAAGAAAACATATTTTGTCTCTTTGCCAGTTTATTGTAGTTGAAAGATTTTTGGTATACTCATAAAATTTTAGTATACTAAACAAGAATTGCCATTCAGTTCAAAGACAATGTGAGTACTATTCAATTTGTACTGCTGGTATTGATTGGTGATTCCACAACAGGATGTCTCTGAGATAGTAATTTAGTTCTGACATCAAATGTGTCAAATTGTGACAATCCACTTAAATGATTGCCAGTTCTCATGATTGAGAACTTTTACTTTAGTATTAATTTTTACAGGGGTCATGCCATGAAATATGTATGCTGTCCCAACACTGACCACTGTTTCTAATTGTAATTGCATTACGCTTTCACTATTTCATGTACCTGTTCTAACTGTACACCAATAACCCATAGCCACTGCAATTCAGAGAGAGATCCCATTGTGTCACAGTTAATTCCATTCAACTGAATGAATGAGTAAATAATACACACTCAGCAGATATACCTATATAAAAATAAAATGCAAATTGTAAAATAAAATAGTGACAAAATATTATAATTAAAATAGAAAGAAACTTCCACATGGGAAAAATATATTAAGAACAAAGGTTCCAAGACTTACCAAGCGGGAAAGCACCGGCAGACAGGCACAATGAGCAAAACACACAAACACACACACAGAATTACTAGCTTTCACAACCGATGGTTGCTTCTTCAGGAAGGAGAGGGAAAGACGAAAGGATGTGGGTTTTAAGGGAGAGGGTAAGGAGTCATTCCAATCCCGGGAGTGGAAAGACTTCCCTTAGGGGGAAAAAAAGGACAGGTGTACACTCACACACACACACACGCACACATATCCATCCGCACATACACAGACACAAGCAAACATATTTAGGCAAAGAGTAAGGGCAGAGATGTCAGTCGAGGCGGAAGTACAGAGGCAAAGAAGTCGTTGAAAGACAGGTGAGGTATGAGCGGCGGCAACTTGAAATTAGCGGAGGTTGAGGCCTGGCGGATATCGAGAAGAGAGGATATACTGAAGAAGGGCGAGTTCCCATCTCCGGAGTTCGGATAGGTTGTTGTTGGTGGGAAGTATCCAGATAACCCGGACGGTGTAACACTGTGCCAGGATGTGCTGGCCGTGCACCAAGGCATGTTTAGCCACAGGGTGATCCTCATTACCAACAAACACTGTCTGCCTGTGTCCATTCATGCGAATGGACAGTTTGTTGCTGGTCATTCCCACATAGAAAGCGTCACAGTGCAGGCAGGTCAGTTGGTAAATCACGTGGGTGCTTTCACACGTGGCTCTCCCTTTGATCGTGTACACCTTCCGGGTTACAGGACTGGAGTAGGTGGTGGTGGGAGGATGCATAGGACAGGTTTTACACCGGGGGCGGTTGCAAGGGAAGGAGCCAGAGGGTAGGGAAGGTGGTTTGGGGATTTCATAGGGATGAACCAAGAGGTTACGAAGGTTAGGTGGACGGCGGAAAGACACTCTTGGTGGAGTGGGGAGGATTTCATGAAGGATGGATCTCATTTCGGGGCAGGATTTTAGGAAGTCGTATCCCTGCTGGAGAGCCACATTCAAGGTCTGATCCAGTCCCGGGAAGTATTCTGTCACAAGTGGGGCACTTTTGGGGTTCTTCTGTGAGAGGTTCTGGGTTTGAGGGGATGAGGAAGTGGCTCTGGTTATCTGCTTCTGTACCAGGTTGGGAGGGTTGTTGCGGGATGCGAAAGCTGTTTTCAGGTTGTTGGTGTAATGGTCGAGGGATTCAGGACTGGAGCAGATTCGTTTGCCACGAAGGCCTCGCTGTAGGGAAGGGACCGTTTGATATGGAATGGGTGGCAGCTGTCATAATATGTTCCACATACTTATCAGAAATCAGTGTGGCCAAAGGGTAACTTTTGGGTGTTTAAACTTGGATTTAAAATCCTGGTCATGGCCCAAGTGCTTTATAAATTCTGTGAGTAAATGACTACCACTCATTTATCAGTAAAACGTAATACTTGCAGATAAGCTGCCTCTGTCCAGTCAGTGAGTATGTTCTGGAATATGACAGCAGAAACCTGCATTCTCCATCTAACACTAGTGCTCCCATATTCTAGGGACAGGAACTGGCTTTGGAACATGTATTTGTCTCTTACCATCCATTTGGGTTTCGCTTAATAGTAATTTATTTCCCCTTTCTTCTTAACTAACTCTCTTTCACATCTTTCCTTTTCCTACCATTTCTGTTTGTTTTGGTCCATGCTTTCTTTCTCTATCTTTATAATGTATTCTCTTTCTTTTCTTAATGATTCTGCGTGTATTATATTCGTTTCCTTTTCATTTTCTTAAGTATTTCTTTGTTTGCTTTTTCTTTTCTTTAAATTTCTCGGTATAGTATTTTCTGTTACCTTAATGTATATCATTCTTTACCATACAGAAATTCCTTAAATTGATTTTCTTAAAAGCACCAAAAGCTTGAGAAATGATGCCCATTTTCCCTAGTTACCTTCCTGTGCATGTCTTCTTTTCCACATTAACTAGAAATGATGTGCTTAAATATTTTGGAATGTGTGTGTCAGAAAAGTCTCATTGCATAAAGAATGCACTATTAATAATAATGATGAAATTAGTCATCATTTATCCTTCCCCATTCATTGCTATTCGTGCATGATCTCATAATTGTGTGATATTTGCTCAGAAGTATTACTTAACCATTTATCTGAGAGTGTGACTTGGATTCAGGATGATGTGATGTCATCCTGCACCTGTGTGGAATCAACATGAGACGAGTTGATTTGCAGCCTGGGCTTTATACAACAGCTACCCCAACCTAATTGTGTCACAGCTTGTGTGATGTCACAAGTGTGAGTCAACATATTATATACTTATAACATAGAATTGTAGATGTATGGTGGCTTCCCAGGAGCTTAATTCTAACAGTGTGTTGACTACTAATATTTTGCTACATTAAAAAATTCAGGATGGAATGTAACAATATTATGAAAAGGATTGTTGCTACTCAACATATAGCAGAGTTGCTGAGTCACAGATAGGCACAACAAAAACACTGTCAGGAAGTTAGCTTTCAGCCAACAACCTACACACACACACACACACACACACACACACACACACACACACACACACACACACACAGTCACGCAAGCACAACTCGCACACACATGACCTCAGTCTGTGGCAGCTGAAGCCAGCCTTGTTGTGCTGATAGCTCACTATCTGATAGTCTTTTTGTTGTGCCTATCTGTGACTCACCATCTGTGCTATATGGTAAGTAACAACTATCCTTTTATCCTTTTGCTACATTAAAAAAAAAATAGAAGTACATTGTTGAGAGAATAATGTAGTAAACATATATATAATAATTTGTGCATGTTTCAGTTCAGTACAGACATTGTGTGAAGGTCTTGGGTAGTAATACTGAAGTATAATGAGAAGTAGTAATATCTTAATGTGTCCAGAGCTGTGTCAGTTGTAATCTGATATTTGGTAAAACAATGGAAGTGTCTTATTGGCTGTTTTCAATAAGTTGACTTGAATCATCAACATTTATGTATCACATGATAGTTTGGACAGCCAAGAGAAACCTCATAGTGTTGAAATTGTGATATTCAGTACCCCTTGTTTGATGATAACATATTTTATTGGCATATGACGGTTTTTCTGATTATAAAAGCAACCATCTTTTACCTAAGTCAGTGGACATGTAGTAAGTAATCATGACCAACAATATCTGACTTTCAACTGTACAGAGAAGTTGTAATTGCTCAAATGAAATACTGGTTTTGTGCTAATGATTTTTATTCGGTTTAGGGAGTAAACTGACAGTACCAAGTTTGTCTTTGCCATGCTAGTGTAGAATGTGTCATAAAATCAGCTAATTGCAAAATCCATGTGTTTCACTTGTTTATTCACAAAATTAAGACCTTATATTGTCTTCCATACAATTATTCCCCTACTCTTTGCATATGTACACATGATTTAATACACAGTTTTCAGCATTTTTAGAAACTTGTAAGTGGTGTGTTTAAGATACGAGGGGTAGTCAAATGAAAACCAAACACCCACAATAATGGGACCATGGAATGGTTCCATTCAAAAGTAATCACCACATACATTAAGAAATTTATTCCACTGGGAAATGAGATGATCAGTTCCTGTTTCGTAGAATGTGGTTGGCTGCTGATGGACCCACAACTGTACCCACGCTTGCACTTCTCCATATGACAAAAACTGTCACCCAGACATGTCTTTCTGCAGGTTGGCAAAGATGTGAAAATCACATGGTGACAGATCCAGGCTGTACAGAGGCTGTTGCAGTATTTCTCAACCAAATCACTAAAGCTTAGTGTTTGTCTGGTTGGCAGCATGGGGGTGGGCATCACCACACAACAGGATAATTCTGTTCAATGACCAGACTGATTCTGTCTGGCAGCATTCCAACAGCCTGAGGGCAAATGGAAAAGCCAAAGCTATTCACACAAGTTCCGGGTAGGTCATGATGACTTTCTTCTTCAACTGTAGGGGCCCTCTGCTCATCAACCACAACCACTGTGCATTGCTACAAAGACACTTGCAGAAACTGTGACATAAAAATAAAACACCCATGAATGCTGTTGGACAGTCATCATGTTGTGCAACAATACCCACCCTCACACTACCAGTGGTACAAAGGCTATGCTTAAGTGATTTGGTTGGGAAATGCTGTAACATCCTCCATACAACCCAAATCTTTTACCATGTGATTTTCATGTCTTTATTGACCTGTCAGTTTCAATCAGACAAGGAAATGCAGGAGTGGATGTGGCTGTGGATCTGTCAGTGGCCAACTGCATTGTACAAAACAGCAGTTGATCATCTCATCTCCCACTGGGATAAATGTCTTAATGTGTTTGGTGATAATTTTCCAGTGAAACCATTCCATGGTCTCATTGTGGTGGGTGTTGTTTTCATTTGACTGCCCTTATATTTTGTAGTACATTTCATATCTGACCACTCTGGCAAAAGCTTTAATATAATCTGTGAATGAATGATTTTTTAGTTAATTGCTAGTGTTTATACTGTAGTAGTTGAGCTTTCCCAAGACAGCAATACCATATCGGATTGCAGATTTGGAGTAACCATCATATGGATACTTGCCATATGGTCAGGTCAGGTGCAGTTGGCAGTATGTGCAATGCAAATGCAAAGCTGGTTAATTAGGTTTCTATGTTCTCACTGTGTTTGTGCTAGCTAAAATCTTCATCTAAATTAACCTAAGGATCTGACTAAGTCAGTTTCTTCTACATGTTAATGTGTACAATTTTTAATTTTTTGGTTCTAAGCTGCATCATGTAGGTTTTAGAAATGCTCACATTCCGTCCATAAGCTGAGTTTCTAAGCTACTGAGAATACTGATCGATTATCATTTCAGGAATATATTCTGCATTCTGATTTTCAATTAACCCAGAAAAATCATCTTCAGACAAAGCTGATGGAGACCTGATATTTACTGATAAATCATTCTCATGGGAAAGAAACATGACTAGGCCTAATATAGAGCCTTGTGAAGTACCCTGTTATATTATTTTTGTCAGGGATTCTTGCATTATTCCCTGTGCTCATCTAACTATGAACATTGTATCAGTTCTAGATAATTCACCTAAGAAGAGATTAAAATGGTAAATTTGTAGTATTACCTGTAATCTGTAGGAGCTTTTCAGTGTTTACATAACATCATTTAGCAGAAATTTTCATCTTCCTCAGTTATCCTATTTCTGTTTACTGATATTTTATGTTCCATAATTATATTTAAGTGCAATGACTGAAATACATAACAAAGTTGTTTCATCAAAATGCATATATTTGCAACTTTCAGATTTGAAGACACTGAAAATCAGCACCTGACACAATTTCCTAAAAATGAGTCACACTTTCACAAAGTAGCTATTGTTGGTGCAGGAATTTCTGGTCTTGCAGCTGCAAAAAGTCTGATTGAAGGTGGGATTCAAGATATTGTGATATTGGAGGGTAAGTACCTATGTTTAGCCTCTTAGTCAAAACAAATACCGTAGTTTGAAATGAGAAAGAAGTAGAACAATGAACTTACCTTGGATAGATGTGGTCAGCACACTTCATACAAGAAAAAACTGCTAGCTGGTAGAATGGCTGACCTGTGTTTATCTTTAGGAAATGGAATTCTTAGTACTGACAATGGACACATGTAAAACCTGAAACAAACATCCCAGTTTTCAGAATAGATAGCTCCTTCCTTGGGTAGGAAAGAGGGATAAATTTTGGAAGATTAAAAAGCAGGTAGTGAAATTTTTAGTGCTGCCGATAGCCACATATAAAAGTAGAAGCAATTATTCCAGCTTTCGCAACTGATAGGTCCTCACTCAGGGAGGAAGATTTGAAAAGAGGGGCAGATCACCCACACATCAGGTAGAGAAAAACACGTATGTTGTGAGGACAAAGGGGTGACATCAGAGAGAGTGGAATTTCTAACATAATGCTATGGTAAGCATTATGCCAGCCTCATCCCAGACATGATGAAAGACGGAGTGAGAGGTAAAAAAGAGTGAGAGATAAAAAAAGAGTGAGAGGAAGAGAAATCAGAACTTGGGAGTATAATGGAATTAAGAACTTGAAGGAAAGCAAAAAAAGGAACTGGAGAAAATCAAAAGTTGTGTGTGTGTGTGTGTGTGTGTGTGTGTGTGTGTGTGAGAGAGAGAGAGAGAGAGAGAGAGAGAGAGAGAGAGAGAGTAGTGGGAGGAGGGAGGGTGGGGAAGCAGTGAGTGGAGAGCATGAAGGGAAAAAAAAATGAAAAATAACAAAGTAAAATAAATTTCTGAATAAGTAAGTCTTCAAGACAGTTATTATGGCCATTCATGTGCTCAGCCTGTTTGATGAAGGTTCTACCCTATAAATTTTTTTAAAAAAACCTGCTGTGCACTGACCACATGCCAATTGATAAGCAAAATGTGTGATTTCAGATGTTGCCCCGCCTTTCATGTCATGGGATTTGCTAATGATGGGGCTAGAGTAAGTGGTAGTGAGTGGGTTCATGGGCCAGGTTTTGCAACAGGATTGACTGCAGAACTAAGAACCTTAAAGTAGGGATTAAGGTCTGGGAATACGGTTATACAAAAATGTTCCAAAGGTTAGGATGACAATGAAAGCCAACAATGGATGGTGTCTGAAGGTTATCAGAAAGAGTTGATCTCATTTCAGGACTTGACTCGAGAAAGTCGTGGCCTTAACTGAGTAATGTTCTTAGGCATATGAGGCCAGCATCACATTGTGCGACAAGGGTGTTGCTAATAAGTGTTTTGAAAGTGGGAGCTGTATTTGGTGGAGGGTGAAGGAGAAAATCCCTGGCAGTTTTTTGACAAGGTCTGTGAGGTAGTTGCAGGATAATAATAATAATAATAATAATAATAATAATAATAATAATAATAATGGCGTGTGACGAGGGCCTCCCGTCGGGTAGACCGCTCGCCTGATGCAAGTCTTTCGATTTGACGCCATTTTGGCAACTTGCGCATCGATGGGAATGAAATGATGATGAGTAGGACAACACAACATCCAGTCCCTGAGCGGAGGAAATCTCCGACCTAGGCGGGAATTGAACCCGGGCCCTTAGGATGTTGCACTGACCACTCAGCTACCGGAGGGGGGGGGGCAGCTGCAGGATAGGAAAGACTGGAAGAGCTTGTCAGTATAGCTGTAGAGGGTTTGTTGGTGGAACAGATAAGTTTGCCACAGATGGCTAAGATATAAGGAGTATTTGATGTGGAATGGGTGACAGCTGTCAAAATTGAGTTACTGTTGTTTATGGTTTTGTTTTAAACAAACAGGTGTGGATGTGAGCAGTACTGAGATGAAGATGAATGCCAAGGAAGTTGGCTTTGGGTCTGAAATGGAGCATGTTAATTTGTGTTGGGAGAAGGAATTAAGCTTTTACAGAAAGTGTAAGTTCATACCACAAAAATGCCATTGATAAATTTGTGCTAAGTCAGGGGGTCCATCTCATGGGTCTTGAGAATGCTTCTTTGATGTGGCTCATGAAAGGTTGGCTTAGGATGGGGCCATACTGTTTTACCTAGTGGTTAATGTATTTCCTGGTTTGTTTGTGGCTTGGCTTCAGATGTAAAGCAGTAACAAAAAAGGATGAAGTTGGCTAAGGTAAATGAGGTTTTAGGTTGTCTTTCAGGTCGCAGAGGTAATGTTCTAAGACTGAGAGGGCATATATATATATGGCATGCTGGTGTAGAACAAGGTCACATCAACAGTGAAAAGGAGGGTTGTAGGTGGGATGAGGGTGGTAATGGATTTGAGTTGTTCCAGGAAGTGATTGGTGTCTTTTACGTAGCATGGGAAGCCACTGCATGATGCATTGGAAGTGGTGGTCTACTGGATATGGTGCTGTGGCGTTGATATAAACATAGCCCACAAACAAGGAGTCTCTCTCCTCTCATGAGTTCTTTGGACAAAAAGTTTGAGTTGATTCAGTCTGTTTATGTGACTTATTGTATTTACACATGTAGATGCTTGTACTTAAATATACATCTGTATCAAAATATAAAGTGGAAGTGTTTGATTTTGCGATAGTAACCTATCACATTCCCGCAGTGGCTACAGTAGTTCTTTACTGTATTTTGGGATATGGGTTGTAACTGCTCTAGGCAGAGTTTGATGCTCACTCTTTTAGCATGGTTTGGAATTAGTTGGTGAAGAGGTACTTTCATTTGAGGTCATAGGTATAGGAGGTTTAGTATTGGCACTGACAAAGATACTGAAAGAGGCAAGATCTTTGGTAATGACATTGTGATTGAATTTTGTTGTTGAAGTGAAGGTTAGGCATTTGGAAAGAATGGTTGAGAGGTGTAGGAAAGGAAGTATTTGAGTTTGATTATGGCTATGGCCGAGCTTGGGTGGGGGATGTTTTGTGTTTGGGAGGTTAAACTTGAAGACCTGGCTAGACTTGTTGATTAGGGAAGAGAAGGGAAGGGGTGTTAGGGGGACGTAGTGGATGATAAATGCAAGAGAGGAAAAGAGGAACATAACACTACCACTTAAGAGATATTTGACTAACAGGGTAGATAGTTTGTGGTGGTGGTTTGGGGCATTTTGTTCCAGTTTGCAGCTGTCTTCAAGAAGAGTTACACAAAGTGTGCTAGAAGATCAAAGGACTGAAAGGTGAATGATTTTTAATAGAGCCAACAGATGTTGGAATTGGTAGTTAGTGAAGGCAGCTTACAGGTCAAAAACAAGGTGAGCAAGGGTCAAGGGTTGGTCAGTTTGTAGTTTGAAGATGGTTTTGGGGACAGATGAGTTGTAGTGAGAGAAGGGAACTTTTAAAGTGATGCCTGTAGGAGCAATATTTCATACTATTGCAAAGATCTGTGAGACTTTTACTACTGAAAACTCTGTATTTAATTTACTATGAGTCAAATGAAGGAAGTCAGATTTGAAGATGCTTATATTATTTTTCCCCCCCATGAACCATGGACCTTGCCATTGGTGGGGAGGCTTGCGTGCCTCAGCGATACAGATGGCCGTACCGTAGGTAAAAGCGCAACGGAGGGGTATCTGTTGAGAGGCTAGGCAAACATGTGGTTCCTGAAGAGGGGCAGCAGCCTTTTCAGTAGTTGCAGGGGCAACAGTCTGGATGATTGACTGATCTGGCCTTGCAACTTTAACCAAAACGGCCTTGCTGTGCTGGTACTGCGAACGGCTGAAAGCAAGGGGAAACTATAGCCATAATTTTTCCCGAGGACATGCAGCTTTACTGTATGGTTAACTGATGATGGCGTCCTCTTGGGTAAAATATTCCAGAGATAAAGTAGTCCCCCATTCAGATCTCCGGCCGGGGGCTACTCAAGAGGATGCCGTTATCAGGAGAAAGAAAACTGGCGTTCTACAGATCGAAGCATGGAATGTCATATCCATTAATCGGGCAGGTAGGTTAGAAAATTTAAAAAGGGAAATGGATAGGTTAAAGTTACATATAGTGGGAATTAGTGAAGTTCTGTGGCAGGAGGAACAAGAGTGGTGGTCAGGTGAATACAGGGTTGTAAATACAAAATCAAATAGGGGTAATGCAGGAGTAGGTTTAATAATGAATAACAAAATAAGAGTGCAGGTAAGCTACTACAAACAGCTTAGTGAACGCATTATTGTGGCCAAGATAGACACAAAGCTCATGCCTACTACAGTAGTACAAGTTTATGTGCCAACTAGCTCTGCAGATGATGAAGAAATTGATGAAATGTATGATGAGATAAAAGAAATTATTCAGGTAATGAAGGGAGACGAAAATTTAATAGTCATGGGTGACTGGAATTCGTCAGTAGGAAAAGGGAGAGAAGGAAACATAGTAGGTGGTTATAGATTGGGGCTAAGAAATGAAAGAGGAAGCTGTCTGGTAGAATTTTGCACAGAGCATAACTTAATCATAGCTAACACTTGGTTCAAGAATCATAAAAGAAGGTTGTATACATGGAAGAATCCTGGAGATACTAAAAGGTATCAGATAGATTATATAATGGTAAGACAGAGATTTAGGAATCAGGTTTTAAATTGTAGGACATTTCCAGGGGCAGATGTGGACTCTGACCACAATGTATTGGTTATGACCTGTAGATTAAAACTGAAGAAACTGCAAAAAGGTGGGAATTTAAGGAGATGGGACCTGGATAAACTGACTAAACCAGAGGTTGTACAGAGTTTCAGGGAGAGCATAAGGGAACAATTGACAGCAAAGGGGGAAAGAAGTACAGTAGAAGAAGAATGGGTAGCTCTGAGGGATGAAGTAGTGAAGGCAGCAGAGGATCATGTAGGTAAAAAGACGAGGGCTGCTAGAAATCCTTGGGTAACAGAAGAAATATTGAATGTAATTGATGAAATGAGAAAAAATAAAAATGCAGTAAATGAAGCAGGCAAAAAGGAATACAAACGTCTCAAAAATGAGATCGACAGGAAGTACAAAATGGCTAAGCTGGGATGGCTAGAAGACAAATGTAAGGATGTAGAAGCTTATCTCACTAGGGGTAAGATAGATACTGCCTACAGGAAAATTAAAGAGACCTTTGGAGAGAAGAGAACCACGTGTATGAATATCAAGAGCTCAGATGGCAACCCAGTTCTAAGCAAAGAAGGGAAGGCAGAAAGGTGGAAGGAGTATATAGAAGGTTTATGCAAGGGCGATGTACTTGAGGACAATATTATGGAAATGGAAGAGGATGTAGATGAAGACGAAATGGGAGATAAGATACTGCGTGAAGAGTTTGACAGAGCACTGAAAGACCTAAGTCGAAACAATTCCCCAGGAGTAGACAACATTCCATTAGAACTACAGACAGCCTTGGGAGAGCCAGTCCTGACAAAACTCTACCAGCTGGTAAGCAAGATGTATGAGACAGGCGAAATACCCTCAGACTTCAAGAAGAATATAATAATTCCAATCCCACAGAAAGCAGGTGCTGACAGATGTGAAAATTACCGAACTATCAGTTTAATAAGTCACAGCTGCAAAATACTAACATGCATTATTTACAGACGAATGGAAAAACTGGTAGATGCGGACCTCGGGGAGGATCAGTTTGGGTTTTGTAGAAATGTTGGAACACGTGTGGCAATACTGAGCTTACGACTTATCTTAGAAGAAAGATTAAGAAAAGGCAAACCTATGTTTCTAGCATTTGTAGACTTAGAGAAAGCTTTTGACAATGTTGACTGGAATACTTTCTTTCAAATTCTGAAAGTGGCAGGGATAAAATACAGGGATCGAAATCTATTTACAATTTGTACAGAAACCAGATGGCAGTTATTAGAGTCGAGGGGCATGAAAGGGTAGCAGTGGTTGGGAAAGAAGTGAGACAGGGTTATAGTCTCTCCCCAATGTTATTCAATTTGTATATTGAGCAAGCAGTAAAGGAAACAAAAGAAAAATTTGGAGTAGGTATTAAAATTCATGGAGAAGAAGTAAAAGCTTTGAGGTTCGCCGATGACATTGTAATTCTGTCAGAGACGGCAAAGGACTTGGAAGAGCAGTTGAACGGAATGGACAGTGTCTTGAAAGGAGGATATAAGATGAACATCAACAAAAGCAAAACGAGGATAATGGAATGTAATCAAATTAAATCGGGTGATGCTGAGGGAATTAGATTAGGAAATGAGACACTTAAAGTAGTAAAGTAGTTTTGCTATTTAGGAAGTAAAATAACTGATGATGGTCGAAGTAGAGAGGATATAAAATGTAGACTGGCAATGGCCAGGAAACCGTTTCTGAAGAAGAGAAATTTGTTAAATTTGTTAACATCGAATATAGATTTATGTATCAGGAAGTCGTTTCTGAAAGTATTTGTTTGGAGTGTAGCCATGTATGGAAGTGAAACATGGACAATAACTAGTTTGGACAAGAAGAGAATAGAAGCTTTCGAAATGTGGTGCTACAGAAGAATGCTGAAGATAAGGTGGATAGATCACGTAACTAATGAGGAGGTATTGAATAGGATTGGGGAGAAGAGAAGTTTGTGGCACAACTTGACTAGAAGAAGGGATCGGTTAGTAGGCCATGTTTTGAGGCATCAAGAGATCACAAATTTAGCATTGGAGGGCAGCGTGGAGGGTAAAAATCATAGAGGGAGACCAAGAGATGAATACATTAAACAGATTCAGAAGGATGTAGGTTGCAGTAGGTACTGGGAGATGAAGAAGCTTGCACAGGATAGAGTAGCATGGAGAGCTGCATCAAACCAGTCTCAGGACTGAAGACAACAACAACAACATATTATTTTTCTAGTTCAGTATAAGGCATAATTTTTACAAATTTATGAGATACTTCACGAATAATTGATGCAACTCCAGCAAACTATCTTTCATTCATGGTTGTCTCTAGTACATGTAGGTTGACAACAAGGAAATACTTCAACAATTGTTATGTTTTTCCCTTCAGCTTCACAAACCAGATTACATATCTGTAATCATCAAGTTAATACATCTATGAACTGAAATGAGCACTAACTCATCACTGAATTTCACATATTTTCCAGAAAAATCTCATAATTATTCTAAACAGATTCTTGCAAGTGCCTTTTACCCTATAGCAGTGGTAGGGGAGTTTTGAAGCTAACTTGACAATTACCAGCAGAAGGTGTTTAGACAGGTGTGATGATTTACACCCTACAGCTCACCAGTCATGCCCCACTCAGTTCAGAGTGGAAACCTTGTCCATAAAAATTGAAACACAGCATTAATAATCAGAATACATGAAATATCAGTCATAAGGCGTGATATATTTGCTAGCTTATATCACCCTACTTATCGTAATGGTACATAATAGAGAACACCATTTTCAGCCTTGAAACATTGCTGTTACTTTGCACTAGTGCTCTCACAAAGCCATTGAAAGGATAAGAGTAATCTTTGATATCATTTGTGATTCTTATAATGCAATGGTGTTTTTTCTGGGTCTGGCTCCTAAAAATTATATCTGAACAGTATATACTATATTTTAATTCTCCAATGAAGGTCCATGAATGTTAAATAATAAAACATTGTGATAAGTACTCAGAGAACAATATTCTACCTATCTAGCCACAGTGATAGAAGCACAGGCTGTAAAAAATAGAAAAATTTGTTTTTGCAGGTAAAGGTGTCTTTAACTGACAAAAGAGAGGAAAGGGCTGGAAATATAAGACTAATGAGGAGTTACTCCAAAAGTAACGCCAGATCAAGTAGACATAGAATGTTAGGATGAGCAGTTTATGTACATCCTTTCTGATGGGATAATTCTGTCGAAAGATGCAGTTAAAAGTAAAAAAATAAGGTGAAATGATGTTAAGAAGTTGTAATGGTCAAGTTTCATGTATGCAAGTATTCACAAAACCTAGTCCTTGTGCTGATATGTCAGTATGTATACTCTTTAATGCTGTTTGTGACAAGCAATAAAAATAAATCTCAGGCAGTTGAAGAAATACATTACCAAATATAAATAGCTGATAATTCACTCCATTGTAGTTAACGAAATGAAATTAATCTTCATAGATTTACAAACTTATACATCCTTAACTTAATTTTA
The DNA here is from genome assembly GCF_023897955.1 of Schistocerca gregaria. Taxonomy (NCBI): domain Eukaryota; kingdom Metazoa; phylum Arthropoda; class Insecta; order Orthoptera; family Acrididae; genus Schistocerca; species Schistocerca gregaria. The sequence goes on along the minus strand of NC_064920.1, from coordinate 221,215,951 downwards.
CAGATAATGAATCATGTCTCCAGCTGTAACTAAGAGGTAATTTATGTGTGAAAATAACTGTTGGGAGAAAGTAAGCAGAAAAAAAGTAGGAAATACTGCAACCCTATAAGTAAACAGTGAATGGCAGCAATTAACCACGTATGATTCATTAAATTAATTGATAACTTTAGTCTTCTAGTATGTACAAAAATAAAGAATAGCTGTAGTTATATAATTATGAACTGTTAAATTCATCATTGTATCAATTACAGATTATTCACTATTCTCTGTTCTAGACCATTGCTTCATTTTGTACCTGGATTGTTGTTGTTGCATCTTTAGGTCACTCAACATTGTGGTCATCAACTCTCATTGTACTTGGAGACCCCATGGTTTTCCTCCCTTTGGTTGATACATTAGAGCAAACTTTGGCAAGTCATGATCTTCCATTTGTAAAGTGTGTTGATACCGTCATTATCTATAGTTTTCTTTTATCATTCATGGTGAAGATCTTCAGTTTTCATCAAATTGTCTTGCTTCTCATGCAGTGTAGAATTTTAGCACTATTAACTTCTTTTAAAAATGTTATTTCAGGTTCCCTGACTGGGATTTGTCTTCATTTTTTGTATTCCGTTTTTGCTACCATATAAATAGCCACAATGATATAAACTTTGTTATTTTTTATAGAGTGTGAATCCAGAGTCCTTCTAATTATTGCCTACTTTCAACAAAAAGTTAGTTACTTTCTTCTTGATATCCTTTCTGCAATCATATGTCATTTTGCATTTGAGATTATACAGTGTGCTCTTTCTTCTACTGCTTCTGATCTTTGCCATACAACCACAAATCCTTTTTCTTCCCCTGTCATTGTAGTGTACAGTCATTGTTCCAAGTGGGTAAACAGATCTCTGTAGCTCAATTTTGGAGGATGCTTGTCATGATCATCAGCAAGGAAAATAATGTTGACTAACGTGTGTGAGCCTAGCATATATGCATAGACTTCAGAATCAAGAATGAATTTCCCTGGTGCATGGCTCTTTCCATACAATGTTAAATTGATAACTACTAAATTAATGTTGGTTTAGGTCACTGATATTACAAGAGCTGGCCGCATAAGTCACAATTAACCAGAAACATACAGTCCAGAGAAAAGAATATGGAAAAGAAAAACTAGGTTTCAGTTTCAGCTTCTGTATGAAATCAAGCTGGTAACCTGATTTTACATTCATAACTGTATATTCTACTAAAAAATTATATTTTCCTGTTACATGTAAAATGTGTTTTATACATTTCTGTTTGGGCACTGTTCTTTACAGCACAAGAGTATGCTGGTGGCAGAATCTGTTCTGTGCCAGTTGGTGACAGTTACCTAGAAGCTGGAGCACAATGGATCCACGGGGAGAACAATCCAATATATGAGCTTGCTAAAAGTTTCAATTTACTGTCTGATGTTGTTTCTGCAGAAGGTTTAGGTATGGTGCAAAATATAGTTCTTGCCTTTAAATCTATTTTTAGCTATTTATTGATAACACAAGATTTGATAAAGAAGTTCCAAAAGGCCATAAACACCATTAGATTACAGTAAATCAATAATGTTTTCTGATAATGAAATGTACAGGTAAATTGCTAAAATTTCATCTGACTAGACAGGGAATCCTTTCCTGCCCCTACCTCCTTGAGACATCTGTGTGATCAGTCAGTGACTCAAGGCATATTTCCTGATTCCTGGAAAAGCTGTTATGTGCTATAAT